>NW_006399779.1:11260073-11286098 GCF_000299155.1 Elephantulus edwardii | reverse complement strand
CAGGGTTTAGGGCTGTTGTGCATAGGGTCGCTATGAGTCGCAAACGACTCGACGGCACATAACAACAACAACAATGCCCCCAATAGGATTCTGTGAGCTACTGCATCGGAATTTGAACCCAGACAAGTAGTAATTGAGATGAGTCGACGGAGGCATGAGAGAGTGGGGGGATATGTCTGACCTCATGGGAATTGGTTTTGTGTTACTGATGACATGGGTAGGGATAGTTTCTTCCTGTGAAATTGGTAAAAGTCAGATATGTTGCTCCCCACATGGGTCTTGCCCTTTTTACATCTACTCTTTTTTTTTTTTTTACATCTACTCTTAAATTTGCAGGAGGAGGATGGGTAATTTCCTCCTGTGTGATTAGCTTCCTCTGAAAACCTGCCAGAGGGTCAGCTATGGGTTGGTTCTGACTTGACAGTACAAAACAACATTCTTAAATTATTATCAATTAATAATGGTCAATTAAGCATTAAAGTATTTATGAAATAATATTCTTAAATACTAAATAACAATCTGTTAAATTAGTATTAACCAATAGTATAAGTTGCATGGGAGAAGACTGCCCATCTTTCTCTCAAGGAGAAGCTGGTGGAGTCAAACAACTGTCTTTGGGTGGGCAATGCAAATCTTTACCCAGTAAGGCTACCAGTGCCCCCTCTAAAGTAGAAAGGCAGACTATTTTAAAAAGTCAACAAAACTTCAACACTTTTTAAAAAGGCAAATTTTAAAACAAATGATAAACCATTTGTAGAAAAAACAAAGTTAGGTTTTTTTAATATTACAGGAACACTGTTGTCATAATATGTAACAAATATCAGACATCCACACAGACTGTGTGTAATTACAGCTACTCAATATGTAACATGTTGAAATGTAATCAAGGCTCTTAGAATAGACACTTATTCAAATGTAGCTTGCGGTGCAGCCTAAAAATAGCACAATTTAAAATATCCTTATGGCAGGGCCACATAATCTTTTAAGTAAGCTGGACAATGATCTAGATCCAAAATATGTACCAAGAACAGAAGTAATAACAAGTACTTTTAAACTCTATTAAATTTTATGCTCTGCTGGAGAAGGAGGAACAATCTCCTGTACCAGTCAGATTTGATTTGAAGGTATCTGCAAAAAAAAAAAAAAAATAAATTTTTTTAAATCCTTAAAAAAATAAAATCTATTACATTTTAAAACCTGTAGGATTTAAAAGAAAGAAGAAGAAGCAAAGTTTAGAACTCATGACAATATGCCAAATACAGTTTGTACTCTAAAACCAAAATGTTAAGTATAACAATATTTGTTTATCTATATAGTGGACATTGTTGTTGTGAACCGTTGAGCTGGAAATGACTCCTAGCTGACCCCCCAGCAGGTTTTCAGAGGTAGTTTATCTGCACAGGAAGAGACTGCCATAACAAGAACAACAACCCACAAAGACAAGGTTCTACATCCTACTTTGGTGAGCAGGTACTAGGGTCTTAAAAAGCTCATGCAAAAAGTACAACTATTGGTCTCTTTCTTTCCATAGTAAAGAAGAAAATAAAATCCAAATGGAAACTATTAGTTCAAAGGACTAACAGACTACATGAACCTCTACCTCCATGACCCTGCTACTAAATGGTGCCACTACTGGCCACTTTGAAATGGACCACAACAGAAGCTCCTAGATAACCAAGGAGAAAACAAGTATGAAATGTTGAATGAAAAATCAATTTTCTTTATAATATTTTATCCAAACCATAATAAAAGGTTTAAAATTGAATGTCTTTTATAAAAAGTGCTGATAATATTTATGCATCACTCTTTTACTTAGAAGAGTCTTACATTCTTAAGATCAGGAGCTGCCTTTCACAAGATTTTACATCCAAATACAGACCCTAGTGGATTATTTTATGAACACTCTCCTTAAAGAGGTACTCAATGAGAACAAAACATTCACTTAGACACAATGCTACCCACATTACATTCCACTTCCACACATCTTTTTAATAAAATTCTCAGAAATTTTATGAAATCCAATATTGTCAACTAAATTAAACAACTTCAGTACCTAGACCAAAAGGAATTGTAGGAATATGAAAATATAAATCCTCTACACACACATTTTCCTTCATGTATCTCATTTGCCTCTTACCAAAATAGTTTAAAAAAAAAATCCAGGAATGATGGACCGGCTTTCAAATATACTGGACTATATTCTGCTTAATAAAATAATATATATGGAAGGATGCTTAGTGACTGGTATAAATCAGACTAACAACCCTACAAGAGTCAGTATAAAACAGAGTAAAACACACACACACACAAAATAGCTGGGAAATCATCAGAGCAGATAATGCAGCCAGGACCTGAAGGAACAAAATCTCAAAGCAGACTTTCTAAAAGGAAACATTTAGAGATTGGACAGAAGCCGTGACCTAGACTCTGCAACTACCCCACTGGCCTAAGAAACTGAAGTTCAGAAATTGCCTAGAAAGGAGAACGCTGGCAAATATTACAGTCTTTCAAATGAAATCACAAAGGACTAAATCTTAGGAGCAAAGGCAAACAGAAGTAGACCTGTGACATTCAGAATAACATGATCTACTCTACCAGCCTTCGGGGCGGGGGGGAAATCACATTTTATCTGGAAGTAGATTTTAACATTCAGAATCCCTATAACAGCACTGTCCAGTATAATGCCTTTCAATGATGAAATATTTTCTACCTATATTGGGAACATGGAGCTCCTCAATACTTGAAATGTGGTTAGTCTAACTGGGGAAATGAAATCCAGCTTTCAATTGTACTAATTTTAATTAAAGTTTTAAAAACATCCATCGGTGGCTTATATATTGAACAGCAGATACTTCTCATACACAATGTCCAATGCTTAAATGCTCAAATCCAATGCTTCACCAGGGAGTGAGGGAGGAAGGTGTTTACTAGTCCAACAAGAAGCACAATCAAATGACCAAAAACCAAGCCAGGGCAGAGAAGAAGCTATTTTCGTTCTAAAACAGGAATGTAACAATGGTAAAAATGTTCAAGAAAACTGATGAAATGATAAGGAATTATGCTAGAAATCTAGAACCTCCTGTTTAGAAAATTAAATAGATTTTTTTTTTACAAAATATCTCAAATAAAATAGCTAGATAATTAGATCTTGTTATCTAAATACCATGTTCCAGTGAAGGGAACTGAAGCTTTCTGGAGAAATGTCTCATTGTAGGGATGGGGCAGGTAAAGCAAAAGAACTAGAAAAAATACCATCAAAACACACACACACACACACACACACACACACACACACACACACATATCTGAATAGACACCTATTCTAGTACCCTTCAAGACAAAGTAGAACCATCGCATAAGATTTCCTAAGCTGTAATATTTACAGTTCCGTTACATTTTTAATCACTTCCAATTTTCCTCAGTTCATTATTTTGTGCATGCCAGTTCAACAACAGTAACCTGTCACATCATTCTCCCACTGAGTGCCTTGGAAGTTTGAAACACTGGTGTTTTGGTTGCTAGCAAGGGATTAATTACTGCTCCACCGTGGCTTGCTTAGACATTAACAGATTGGCACAAAAACAGGCAAAATGACCAAAAGAACAGCACAGAACAAGTCCAGAAATAGACTTACACAAGTGACTTGCTTTATGACAAAATTGTTACTCCACACAGTGGAAAAACAAATAGTGCTCATTTATCTTAACACTAACTTCACACCACACACAAAAATCCACTCCAGACAGATGGTAAATCAAAAGGTAAAAAATGAAACAGAAAGAAAACATAGTGACCTCGGCATGTAAGGAGTGTTCTCAAACAAGACAAAAATAGTGCTAATAAAAAAGGGGGGAAAATTGTACGGTAAACAATATAATTTTCAGAGAATGAAAAGCCAAGCCAAAAAAACGAAAGATATAATCTCAAAAGATTTCATATCCAGAATAAATGTATTAGTCCTACAAATCAACAAGGAAAAGATAACCAAGCAAACAGAAAAACAGATGAAAGTCATTTCACAAAACATTCCTACTAGTCAGTAAACTTTTCCAAAAGATAAAACCTCTTCTGTCATCAGAAAATGCAAATATGTAATGTCTGAGAGATAAAGAATTAAAAAGATGGAAAATACCAAGCATTAGACAGACTACGGAGCAGCTGACACCATGTATCCTACTAATATGAGTAAAACCACTTAGACTGGAAACAGGTACTAAAACTGAACACATGCATTCTTCACAGTCTAGCAATTTCACTTTCAGGACTATACCAAGTGGAAATATATTCACATATGTTTGTAACTTTTTTGGTAATATCAGAAAAACTGTAAACTAGTCAAATAATTCGCCAACACTATGGAAGATACAGGTGGCTTAGTAGTAAGGAATGGCACTGCCAACACAAAGGCATGCAGTTCAAATCCAACACCTGCTCCATAGAAGAAAGATGGGCAATCTCCTCCCAGGCGATTTACTTCCTCTGAAAACCTGCTGGAGTTGGTTCTAACTCTATGGTACACAAAAATAACATGGTAGATAAGTAAGCCAGTGATACAGGAAGATAAGCTGTGATAGAGGCAGACAATGAAATCTTATACAGTAATAAAAGAACACAAACTACTGCTATACAGAACAATATGGTTTAGTTACACAGGCACAGCAAATGAGCAAAAGGAACCAGAAACAAATTATACCTACTGTATAATAAAACTTTAAAAAGTTCAAGACAAGAAAAACCAATCTACATTAATAGAGGTCATGTCTACTTGTGAAGAGTGATCAGCAAAGGATTCTTCAAAGATTTTGCAAGTGCTCCAAAAAAAATTCCTCACTGCCATAAAGTTGGAACCAACTCAACAGATACTCGATCAGATCAGCTTTCCTGAGGCTATATTCCACAAGGGAGGAAACTGTCCATCCTCCCTCAGAGCAGCTGATGAACTTAACATTTAACATTCAAAAGTTAAACGAGTTAGCAGAGCAACTCCGTACCCATCAGGCCTCCAGAGCTCCCTAAAAAGTGCTAGCAATAGTTTAATATTCCTGTATCTCACCTTGTGTGATGTTCATATAGGTGTTTTCAAACTGCAGAAGCTCATCAAACTGTATACTTAACATATGTGTACTTTACACTACAGAGAACTGGTTCACCAAAAAGAAAATGGAGGTACAATCACCATTCACACAAAGTCTACTACTTTCAGTAAGGTTTATGCTCTGAAGAACAACAAAAGCACATATATCAAAAGCAGGCCACCAAGAATGAGGGGAGACTATCATACATTATTACTGTATAATTTTCTTTTAAATATGCATTCATTATTTTTAATAGCTCCTATATCTAGAGTGTATACAACTTCCCAAGCACTGTATTAAGCGCTTTATAAGCATTAAGGAATTTAACCTTCATAACAACCACTGAGGTAGCTATTAACATCACTAATAGCTGCCAGTATGTTATTGTTGTTGTCCAGTCTGTACCAATCATAGGAACCCTATGTACTACAAAACCAAAATACTGCCCAATTCTGTGCTATCCTATATTGAAGCCCACTGCTGCAGCAATGTGTTGATCCAGTTCATTCAAGATCTTTCTTTCTCATTGAGCTTCCATTTCCCCAATCATGATGTCCTTCTCCAGGAAAAGAGAGTTCTGGTAGCATAGTAGATAGGGAGTTGTACTGCAAAATCAAAGGTGGTTTTAATTCACCAGGTGTTCCTCAAGAGAAAGACCATTTCCTCCTGTGCAATCAGCGTCCACTGAAATCTCACTAAAAGATCAGCTATTTGACACACACATACACACACACACACACACACACATCATTATCATATAGTCAAGTAAGCTGAAGCTCAGAAAGGTAAAAAAACTGGCTCAAGTAGTAGAAATAGAATTATAAACCTGTGAGTAAAAACATCATGGTTGTTAGTTGATGGTTTCCATTCCCAGGAGCCCTACACACTGCAAGAACAAAACACTTCTCAATCCTGTGTCATCCTACAATGAGCACACTGTTGCAGCATTGTATCAATCCATTTCATCAAAAATCATTCTTTCTCACTGAACCTCTGATTTACCAAGCAAGTTGTCCTTACCCAAGGGCAGATTCCTCCTCATAATATGTCCAAAGTACATGAGACCATGTCTTACCAGCATTCTGGCTATACTTTTCCCAAGACAGATGTGTTTATTCAATATTCTCTACCAATACCAAAATTCAAAGGCATCAATTTGTCTTCAGTTATCCTTATTCACTGTTGAGCTTTCACAAGCATATGTGGCAACTATAAACAGCATGGCTTCCATCAGTACATATTAGTCTTCAAAATGACAGCTTTTCTTTTAAATACTTAATAAAGAATATATTGTTTTATTTAGCTACACTTCAATTGATGCTGTTTGTGAACAGAAGTCAAATTAAATCCATGACAGCTTCAATCTTTTCTCCATTTATCATGAAGTTGTTCATTAGTCCAATTGTCAGGATCTTTGTTTTATGCTGGAGAATACTAAATAGTGAAGGGTATAGTCTTTGATCCTCATTAGTGTTTCAAGTCTCCTTTCTTTTCAAATAAGCATGGTGTTTCATTTGTACATCACAGGCTATTAATGAGATTTCCTCCAAATGTGAGGCCATGTTTGCTTTTCATACACTCCATTTCTTTAATTATTTGCTTAACATATAAACTGAATACATACAGAGAAATAATGCAACCTTAATACAACCTTCCTGATTTTGAACTACGCAGTATCCCTCTGTTCTGTTCAAATGACTACCTCTTGGTGTATGTGCAGGTTCTGCATGAGCACAGTTAAATGTTCTGGGATTCCTGTTCTTGTCTATGTTATGTAATGATCCACACAATCAAAAGCCTTTACAAAGTCAATAAAACACAAGTAAACAACTTTCTTGTGTTTTTGGCTTTCAAACAATACCCTCCCTAAAATCAATGATATCCCTCATTTCAAGTTCAATGTTAACGTTGAGCTGACTCAACATTGTAACGCTGACTCAACATTAATAGTGGTGCCTCAACACTCAAGGTGTCTGTAAGCTAAAAAACTTACCCCAAAGTCAGAATTATGAAACTGTGCGTAATCTCTATTTCTCAGAATTCATAATTCTGGTTCTGTATAGAGATGTTTTAGCTGACAAGCCTCTCAAATAAACGTCCTCTTTACTCATAGGTTCATTACATAGTTAGACACTCTGGTGACATAGACTGAATTTTGTTGCACTGCTACCCCTAAAGCTGGTTGCTCCAGGAAAAAGATGAGCAATCTTCTCCCATTAAGATTTATAGCCTCAAGGGAGCTCTGGTGGCCTAGTGGCAAGAAGCTGCACTGCAATCCCAGAGGCACGTGGTTTGAATCCACGAGATACTGTACTGAATAAAGAGGAACAATCTTCTCGTGTACCAGTAAGATCCAATTTGATGGTGTATACACGTATGTACACACACACACACACACACACACACACACACATTTACAGCCTCAGAAACCTAACAGAGACTTATTAGAGTTAAAATTGACTCAGTATAATGACTTTGTTAGTTATCTACTTGACATTTAGCACTACAGACATAAGTATGTTTTTTTAACTTATATCCTTCTTTAAAAACACTTCATACTTAATGTCTCATATAAGCTACTACAAAGGATAATATTTTCTTATGGTCCTTAAAAATAAATACTATCATAGTCAAATTACAGTAGTGCTTCAAACTACATCAATTCAGTGATATTCTCCCTAAAGAGGTTGTAGGTTAATGAAAAGCAATTTAGAGTGTATCAAATATTTAATAAGTTCACACACATACATCTATCATGTTACAAAGCTTCAGCCTGATAATGCTTAAACATAAATTATCTCAAAGGAGTTGTGGTGGTGATTTATTTAAACCCATCAGAAACTGCCAGGAGAAAAGATCTGGTGACCTGTTCCTGTAAAGATTACAGCCTAAGAAATCCAATCGCTCTACACTTAAAAGGGTCACTGTAAGAATCAACTCAATGGCATAAAATGACAGCAGAGTGAAAGAAAAGAAAAGAGAATGGAGTAAAAGAACCAAGGACAGCTAACAGGAAGTAAAACTCCAATGCACTGGAAATATCTATGAAGAAATTTCAATATCAAACTGAGAGACTTTTCGAAGCCAGCAGAAAAGACAACTACTTCTCTATTTTAACTCTATTTAATAGAGTGAAGTAAGTGGATTTACAATTGGTAACAAAAGTAATCTCAAAATCATCAAAGTAAAAGGATATTAAAATCTGAGGCATTGGTAACTGCATGAAAAAAAACTTTCCAGGTAAGTAAGAGTCAAAGGTATTATTCATAAATATATGGCCAGTCATCTATATTCCCTTCAAACGTTGCTATAGCCTCTACTAAGCCGTTACTGGTATTTTATTTGTGC
Source organism: Elephantulus edwardii (assembly GCF_000299155.1). Classification (NCBI taxonomy): domain Eukaryota; kingdom Metazoa; phylum Chordata; class Mammalia; order Macroscelidea; family Macroscelididae; genus Elephantulus; species Elephantulus edwardii. Next base: position 11,277,675 of record NW_006399779.1, on the reverse strand, counting down.
ACATATGGTAAAATACAAAAAGCATCCCATGTTAATCTTTTTACATACACAATCCCATGACATGAAGTACATTCCCAATGCTGTGTAAGCATGAACAGATCTTTTTGCTAGATCACAAAAAAGCACACTCTATTCCTTCTCTCTTCCCCCAGTTCTTGATAATTTCTATTTATCTGCATGAATTTGCCTATTCTAAGAACCTCATATAAATGGAATCATATACTAGTTTTCCTTTTATTTCTGGCTTATTTCACTAAGCAATAATGTTTTCAAGATTTATTCTCCATGCTGTAGCACATATTAAAGCTTCATTCCTTTTTTAGAGTAAACCAATCACGTTTTGTCTCCATTTATTGGATCATTCACTCACTCACTGCTCACAAGTCAGAACTGATACCTAGCTGACCCTACAGTGAGTTTTCAGGGGCTGTAAACTGCACAGGAGGCTGCCCATCTTTTCCCGTGGAGGAACTGGGGGATTAGAACTGCCTGCTTTGTTTTGGCTGGGCAACTCCTTACTCACTAAGCCACCAGAACTTTTTTATCTGTTGACAGACACAGATTTTTTTTTTTCTTTCAGTACCAAAACTCAAACAAAATCTCAAATTCACTACCAATGAGTCAAGATTAGTGTGTAAATATCCATCATAAGGTTTTCCACTGTGGTTAGACCTGTACCACTAGTAATGGACAAGGGTTCCATTTCTTTACATCCCTGCTCACACCTGTATCATGATGTTTTGTGTCAGTAAAAGTCGTCAATGTCAATGTGAAATGGTATTTCTCCAGTGCCAGTTTTTATTCAAAAACCAGGAAAGGAAGACATTTCTAAATAATCCTTTAAAACTAAGTGCTCTGAATGTTACTGCAGATTCTTTCAGAATGATATAAATGGAATGAGCTGCATTCTCAAGCAATGGGTCAGGATAGGAAGAAGAGCATATGAAGTCTGGGTTTATCCTTAAAGAATGTAAACCCTGAAACATTTATGTGTCTGTATAAGCATGAGCACAGATATGTAGTCTCTTAACCAGTTAAAATGTAGTTCTAACACTGCAGGATATACTGGACAAAGGAGAGGCTCCAAGCAAAAAAAAAAAGGAATTTGTAATCTAGTCTAAATCAGGTAAGGCAGTGAGAAAGATGCCCTAAAATTCAGATGTCCTGGATATATCAGAGGTAAAAGAAAACTGATTTGGTCACTCCACAATCAGCAGGGAAGAGCCAAGGTGAAAAACTCAGTTTCCCATTCAATACTTAGAAACCGGTGCCTGTAATGTGGAAGAGAAAATAATGAGAGCAAGGTGAACTGTTTCAAGACTCTGAGTCAGTGAAATCCAGAAACAACCAAAAGAATGAAGGAGAAATTAGGTGTTCAAGAAGAGATTAAGGCCAGAGGCAGGTATATGAAGCTACCATACTGAAAAGAGAGAAAAAATGAGTCAAGATTTAAAAAAAACCTAGACTGAAGAGGAGAGAATATATTTATTTAATAAGTGGGAAAAGGAATCAGAAAGTTTCTTAAGGAAGGAAAAGAAAAATCTAAGATTGCAGTGTCCAGGAAACTAGCAAAGGGCACTACAATAATACTAAGTGCTATCTATTGTATCAGCAACCTCTTCCTGTGCAAGTAACTGCCTCTAAAAACTCAGCTATAGGTTGGTTCCAACTTGACAATACACATAACAAAAATAAACAACAAATCTTTACCTTTATTTTTACAGCCTCATTCTACACACACACACACATACACACAAAAATATATATAAACATAAGAGAGAGAAGACACACATGAAATTTTGTTTTCAAAGATCCTGACAATAAAAAAATATACAAAGAAAAGGTAATTTTCATAAATTATTGGTAAGATTATAAATAGGAATAGAACAGTATTTCTAGAAGGAAATCTAGCAGCACTCATCCGCAAACTGTCTATATCCTTTGACCCAATTATCTTTCTAGACATTTGTACAATGTTGTACAAGAAAGTTCACTGTGGCAACAACATAAATGTACAGCTCTTTCTTTTCTGGTTATTGGTGCTCTGGGAGCTGCAGTGACAGTACAGACATGGCTAAGACCATGAACCACACCATACACAACCAGTTCCCAAAATGGCACAGAAATGGCATCAAGAAACCCTGATTGCAACTATATGAGTCTCTTAAGGGGTTAGACTCCAAATTCCTGAAGAACATGCACTTTGCCAAGAAGCACAACAACAAGGGCCTGAAGAAGATGCAGGCCAACAATGCCGAGGCCATGGATGAACGTGCCAAGGCTGCGAAGGCTCTTGTCAAGCCCAAGGAGGTCAAGCCCAGGATCTGAAAGGGTGTCAACCATAAGCTCGGCTGACTCACTTACATTGCCCATCCCAGGCTTGGGAAGCATGCTCGAGCCCACAATGCCAAGGGGTTCAGGTTTTACCAGCCAAAATACAAAGCCAAGGTTGACAGTAAGGCTGAAGCTCTAGGAAAGACTCAACCCAGGCTACTGTTCCACATCAGGCTCCTAAAGGTGCCCAGGCCGATGACCAGGCCCCTGTAGAGGCTCATAACTGAGTTCCCCATCTGAGGACAGAGGACTGGTATGACTGACTCCCTGAGCTGCCACCTACATGGAGCTGGTGTCCTCCTGTGCTATTTGTACAAACAAATCCTGAGGCAGGGAAAAAGAAAACCTAAACAAACAAAACAAAAAAAAAACAAAACTCAACCAACATATAACTGTACATTAGGAAGGAATAATTAAAGTCTAAAATGTATTCTTTTTTTTTAAATGTATTCTTAAAAATTACAAAGTTAAAATATAAATTGAGAAATACTTTCTTCTTCATACCCTTCAATATGGAAATATTTCTGACGTGTATTAAAGTTCAAAGAGGACAGAGATTTGTGCACCAATGTTCATAGCAGCATTATTCACAACAGCCAAGAAAATGGAAACAGCCAAAATGTCCATCAACTGATGAAACTGTAGAACATTCTATCATGATGGACTATTATGCAGAACTCAGGAACAATGATTCTGAAAAATAACATATAACATGGGAGAGGCTGTAGAGCATTATGCTGAGTGAACTCGGTCCCATAAGGACAAATACTGCATAAGACAGTTACATAAAAAGAGAAGGCTTACTAGTAGTGAGATATGTACAAAATTCCAAAGGAGGAAGACGAGGGGGGAAGGGAAGGAGGAAGGGGGGGGGGAATCTCAAGGTTGTAGAGTTTAGTGGGTGGAGGGAGGGGATACAGGAATCAGAAAAGACCCAGTAGTGACTTGAAAAAGTGAGGTAATGGTGGCATGGATCAATGGTAATTCATTTTATAAAGAACAAAGTATTCTCTTTCTCTTCATCCACAATCATGTTTCATGAAGCCCTGTTTTGTCTTCGCTATGTGTTCTCCTAAGATTTCAGGATCAAGAGGTTCCTGGCCAAAAAACCAAATAAACGCAGAACCATCCTGTTCCTCAGTGGATTCTACTATAAATTGGCAATAAAAGTGGGTATAACTCAAAGAGGAGACATTGGAAAAGAAAAGAACCAAGTTTTGTCTCTAAGGAGTCACACACATGGCAGCACATAAAATGAACCTCATTAGCATTACATCATGTCAGAGTTAACTGACTTGCTACTGTACCATGTCTAAAACATCACAACCTGATCATTTCCCATGGAATGCATGTGGTTTCTACGCACCCACATTTTCAAAAACTACGTAAGACCTATAGTGTAAGGGGGGCGGAACTCTACAAAGTATAAGAATGATAATATAAAACACAGAGTGCATACAGGAATTTGTGAACATAATGTCTATAAACGAAACACAATGTATAGTACTTTTGTATGCAAACCAATATAAAATTAAAAACATAAAATTAAAATAACAAAGGACTTTGGGGAGAAGGGATAAAAAGGAATTTTAAGTGACCATTTTCAGAATATAATTTTAATTAAATAATAATAATAGAAAGTCCAAAGGGTACAGGGCAGGGGACTGGGAGGCTGGTGTAAGGCAGAGAGGAAATAAATCACTGGGTCGCAGAGTTTGGTGGGCAGAGGGAAAGAGAATTAGGAAAGATCCAGTGGGGACATAAAAAGATAGGGTAATCATGTGCATTATATGGAAATGACTGTATGAAGCACAATGTGAATGAAGTATGAAACACAATGAATACAAATTTTGTATGCAAACCAATATAAAATAAAAATGTTTAAAAAAATCAACACAATTTATGGGAATGATCGAAGGAAATGCAATGTGAATTAAAGACTATGTGAAACACAATGTATATTAATTTTGCATGTAAACTAGTACAAAATTTTTTAAAAAAGGGAATGTAAAAGAAAAATATTTATGACAGTGAGTACCTGTTAGTTTTGTAATTTAAAAAATAGTAAATTCATTTTTAATTCAGAATTTATTTTCAGACAAACATTAAAAATTCAACGTTTTCTCACTAAAGAAATATTGGTTATTCTAATGTCAAAGTTTAGCACATATTAGATTCTCTCTCCTAGGTAATACAATCTCAACACAGCAGCTGGTGCCTAAATTATTCACTGGCCACTGAACTGCACTACCCATTGAACTAGCAGCATTAGCCCCATTAATAACATTGAAGGTGCTGAATTTCATTCATAGGAACATGCTTAAGATCAGAAATAACAATTAGGCACACACATTTTGAGCTATGTGAGACCAACACTGAGAACTAATCCATCATGTCATTACATTGTTTTGCTATAGAACATTCATGAGAGTAATGCTAAATGTTAGAAAACTTTTATAATACCTTCATAATCTTTTAAATTTAAAAATTTGAATGTTACATACAAATAACTTATCCTGAAAATCAGATTAACAATTTTTACAATATAAGCAACTCTAGAATATAGGTATTCAATATGGATTGAAAATTAGACCAACAACCCAGTTTACATATAATTTTGTTGGTTGTATATTTTATAGTTATAATCTACAGAATACATTTTACAAACTCACTTTGTTCCCAAGCTTTTAAAATTGCCTTGGTCCTATAAATTCAGTATTTATAAACAGTGAAACCTGTGAGCCAAAACCCCTTGGGACTGCTTTGTTTTCCTGAGTCTCCCAAGTTTTCTGCCTTTGACAGTGTAATCCTGCCACATTTTTATTGTTCATTTTAGTAAAAAATACTTGTGCTTTCCTTCTCTGACAGGTTTCAGTCTTACACACATTCTGGCTTTCAAAAATTTTACCATAAGATTGTCTTATGTCAGTCCTGTAAGGCAAGAGAATACTAGTAATATTGCCTTTAGTCCTATAATATACAAAGATAGAAAGCTAAGTAGATTCCATACAAAAAAATGAGGATTAAAGTTCATAGTTCCTATAAGGTAGCTCTATTCAAAATATTTATTATTCATATTAGTAAATCATATGGCCTGGTTTATCATATAAAAAGTAATAGGTAAGAAATTACCAGAGAGGAGTTAAGTGGTTGTTGTTATGTGCCATCGAGTCGTTTGTGACTCACAGCAACCCTATGTACAACAGCCCTAAAGCCTGCTCTATCCTGTGCCAATCGCATTGCCTCTGACACTCCCATCCCGATTACCCCAGTCACTGAATCAATCCACTTCATGTAAGGTCTTCCCCTCTTGCGCCGTCCCTCCAACCTCCCAAGTATGATGTCCCTCTCCAAGGACCTGTCTCTCCTTACAACATGTCCAAAGTATGTCAGACGAAGCCCCAGAATCCTTGCCTCCAAGGAGTAGCCTGCCTTAACCCTCTCTAGGATGAATCTGTTTGTTTTCTTGGCAGTCCATGGTACATTCAATACTCTTCTCCAGCACCACAGCTCAAAGGCGTCAATTCTCCTTCTGTCCTCCCTAGTCATTGTCCAACTCTCTGATGCATAACAAGTGATTGCAAAAACCATGGCCTGTATCAGGCAGACCTTAGTCTCCAGAGAGACACCGTTGCTCTTGAGTACTTTAGAGAGGTCCCTAACAGCAGACTTTCCCATCGCGATACGTTTTTTTTTTTCCTGGCTGCTGGTGCCAAGAGTGTTGACCGTGGAGCTGAGCAAACTGAAGTTGTGAACAATCTCAACCTCTTTGCCATCCATCCTGATGCTACCAATTGGTCCAGTGGTGAGAATCTTTGTCTTCTTGACAATGAGCCTCAGTCCATACTCAAACTGAAGGCTGCAGTCCTTGACCCTCTGCAGTAAGTGCATGAGGTCCTCCTCAGTTTCAGCAAGCAGGGTTGTGTCATCTGCATAACGCAGATTGTTGATAGATCTTCCACCAATCCTAAGGCCATGCTTTCTCCTCATAGAGCCCAGCCTCGCAGATAATCTGCTCTGCATACAGGTTGAAAAGGTATGGAGATAGGACACATCCCTGGCGTACACCCTTCCCAATTTTGAACCATGCACAGTGTTACCCTGCTCTGTTCTGACAAATGCCTCTTGGTCCAAGTATAGGTTTCTCATTAGCACAATTAAATGGTGCGGGAACGAGTAACCTCTTGTTTTGTTATATGTAAGCTGGCTAGAGTTGACTTTCTAGCACCTAACAACAACAATCTATTTCTGTGGCAACAATGTATGTTGATGTTAACTATCTGATTACAGACTGAGAAGTTTCTATTAAAACTAAATCCAAACCCCTGATACTATCACCCTAAAAAACACTCTTGATCTGGAAATGAAGCCACTCCTGGAAGCCACCTTTCAGTCAGAGTCAGTCCCACAGAATAAAAATATCCAAGAGGAACATGTTCCTTAGAACATTCAATTATAAGAGATCAAAAAGACAACATTTGCCCTAAAGCAAAGATGAGAGGGCTTAGAAAGGGGTAGAAAATTCAGATAAAAACAGAGAGCTGAGGGAAGGAGGGTAAATGGGCGAGTGCTGGTACATTGTGGAGAATGAAACCAAGGCCAGGGAACATTGTGTACAAAACCATCCAATGGGAAACTAATTTCCTCTGTAAACAGTTACCTAAAATGATTAAAAAAAAAAATCTTAAGCAGTTAAAACTTTTTGTCAAATAACCAATCAAAACCAATTATTTTTTTGAGTCAAAAGAAGTTTCTAGTTATGTCTGCCCAATACTGAGTCCCTGAAGGTAAGGGTGAGTTGGTGGGAGAGAACACTCTCACACCCATCAGTCCTGGCTTCCGCTCCTCTGGAGGCTCACTGTAAAGGACACTCTGCCCGGAAGTCTCTGAACCTTCTGATAAGGCTAAGTGCTCTCCTCTGAGTTTCTATCACATGCCTCAGCTTTAGCACTTCCTTTTACTACTCCACTAAATGATTAAATCATGTACAGGTTTCCCCTCATAGCCTGAAAGTAATGTGTTTCTGTTAAAATTTTGTGACCCAAAGAAGAAATTACCACTCAATTAAGTTTTTAGTGTTTCAATTCCAAGACCCAAAAACTAATCTACCACATCATAACAATTAACACATAAAACCTAAAATAACACTAACATCTAGTAAAAACTGGAATGATATAATAAACAGCCTATATAAAGTAGAAATAATGTTAAATCTACAGAGTTCCCAAGGGAGGAACTGAGCAACATTACTCTAACTTCTCAGGGGGGAGGCTATATCTCCTTGGTGGTGTTATCTGTTAGGTGCTGTCAAATATGACTCATAATGACCCTATGAACAACCTATCTAAACTTTGTCCTATCCTGTGCCATTCTCATCATCTTTGGCATCTTTAGGCAGGTTGCAAGCAAAGCCTATTTCTTAGAGAGGGACATCACACTTGGAAAGGTGAAGGTTCAGCTAAAGAAAGCAACAGAAACATGCTTAAAGTATGTGACCAAGCTTTATCTTTGCCTCCAAGGAGCACTCTGTCTCTCCAAGATATCTCTATTTATTCTTTTGGCAGTTCATGGGATACTCAGTACTCTTCTCCAACATCACAGCTCACAGGCATCAATTCTTTTTTGGGTATAGGTTATCACTTTGAGGTGGAGGCTATTCCTTTAGCATCTCACTGCAAAACAAATGCTGAACGCTAAAGCTTTTTGCTTTTTTCATAAAAGCAAAATCCTCTTCCAATTTCTTTCATTAGCAAAACAAGACACTATAATGTAATTCTTTCATAAAAGCAAAGTGGCATACAATTAACTTTCAAAAAGCAGAATACCTGTATTAGTCACTTTTGTAGCCCCAACACACAGCACCGTGTTAAGAGACCACCAAGTTAAACCTGTATGGTGAATTTACACTTGCCAAACTTTTATCAATAAACAGAAAACTGCCTCAGTTTCCTAAGCCTGATCTATTTGTCTTACTCAACTCTGGACTGATATGAGTAGAGTCAACCATTTCTGGACACTGTCCTCTATTTTAAGATAGCCCTACTACAATGTCTAGGCACACAGTTTAAATCCACCAGCTTCTCCAGAAGAGGAGGATGGGTAATACCCTCTGCCCTCCACCCACTACAGTGAGACTGACAGATTGCAAAACCCTGCCGGAGGGTCAACTATGAGTCAGTTCCAACTCAAAGACAGTAACTTTTTAGGAAATACACATACAGCACTTCTTTAAAAATGCAGTATACAGACAATGTTATAAAGTGCCCTATATAAAAGTATTAATTACAACGGTTGTTGTTAAGTGCTGTCAAGTCATAGGCAACTCACAGTGACCCTATGAATGAAAGTCCTCAACATTTGAGTGACTTTCATCCTTTCTCTAGGTTCACAGGCTCTGGAAGCAAGCTATTATGGAAGTGGATGTCACTCCCAAACTTGTTTCAACCGCGGAGTGCCACCACTGTCCACCATGGGTAACCATTATCACATTTGACACATTGGTGTCACAGTGTTCAGCTTCACAGCAACCGCAAGTTACCGCTGTACAGCAAGTGGACACATCAGGGCTATACAACCTTTGGCTTGGTACTAGTTTGTTAATTTTTCTATACACTTGACTTTGTTAAGACAAATCCCTAGAGAGAGCCATTATTGAAAAAGTAAAGTAGAAGGGAGTTCTGGTGTCCTCGTGGCAAGAAGCTGCACTGCAATCCCAGAGGTACATGGTTTGAATCCACCAGATGCTCTGCTTGGAAAGGAGGGGCAATCTCTTTCTGTACCAGTCAGATCTGATTTGACCGTACATACACAAAAAGGATTTTTTTTTTAATTTTTTTAAAGTAGAGGATTAAAAGTAAAAAAGAAGTGCCCCTCAATGAGATGGATTGACACAGCTACTGCATCAGCGGGATGGTTCACTATGAAGGTGGAACCAGACCAGGTAAGTAACATTTTGCTCTGTTACACACAGTGTCACTATGAGTTGGAATAAACTCAGTAACTAAAATCAATTTGTTACAGGAACTTTTGTATGGCACAAAGTTTTCTAAGTAACATGTAGGACTGTTAGGTGTTGCATGTCAGAATCAACTCATAGCTGACCCTCCAGCGAGTATTCAGAGGCGGCTAATTTCACAGAAAGTAACTGCCTTCTCTTTCTTCTACAGCAGCTGGTGTATTCAAACTGCCTGCTTTTGACCTGGCAGCACAACTCCTTACTAATCAGCCACTAGAACCCCCTAATCTCGAAATAAATCAATTATCCTATCCCACCTTTCAGCAAACTATTACATACATGTTTTTATTTCAATATCAATGAATGCTAAACTACACCAGAAGGAAGCAAAGAAGGTAACTGTTAAATAGGTTACTTTCCAGGCCATTATTTCTGTTTCGAAATGACTTAGAACTACTGGCTAGTGTTCTATACTGAAGAAACATAACTAGAATGGCAGCAGGAGTAGGAAGGAAGTCTGTGGCCTGAATGCTGCCACTATACCTCATAAATACACCACCTTCTGCTGCTCAAACCTTTTATGCGTTGAAGAGCTCTGTGTACTCTTGACAGAAACCACACTCAAGCAGCTGAATTTAGAACATGCTGACCTTGAACAAATCAATGCCCTTAGCATGTACTCCTGGCTTATATCACCGTAGCAGCTAGAAAGCCTCACCATCTATAGTAGTCAACAATTTCTGGCCACTGTCCTCCGTCTATTTTAAGATCCCTACTCAATGTGGCTCAGTTCAAAGAAACTGAGTAACACATGAACCTGTGTTTAAACAGAAATCATTTACGTTGGAATTCAGGGTATGTTTGCTCCTACTGTGCTTAACGAAAAAATATTTATTTTGCTAGTTTCCACTTTGTTTTCATTTTAGAAATACAATGTATTTTTAACAAGGGTTGAAAAATCAAGTATAAGCCATTTTGCTTAATCAAACTGTAAGTAAACTAGTCACATAAGCCTAGCCAGAATTTTCAAAGTTCCAAAGATAAAATATTGAAAATGAATAATAGTTGTCTATCAATTTAAAAATAATATTAAATATTAAAACAGTCAAGGAGTATACTCTTTTTACTAATTTAAATATTTACTAACCCTTAAATACAATTGACATAAAATTTGGTGTTTTTTACACAGTCAGCATAAGCCAAAATGCTAATACTAGTCTTTGTTTCCAAAAAGCACTTTTTTAAAGTTAACTGTAAACAAAAGAAACTATAATTTAGCCTTTAAATTGTATAGATTAAGAAATTCAAATATTTTATCTAAAATGTATATATAGACACAAACTAGAATTTCAACTTGTATTTATTTCATAGTGGTTTTTTTTTGTTTGTTTGTTTTTTGACTGCTTCTTACAGAACTTCCTTTATCACCTTGAAACAACAGATATGTTCAAGCACAAAAATAAAGTTTTTATTTCACTCAAAATATTTTATATTTGTTAATAATTAGAACATGATGAACACACTTAATGTCTCTGAACTGTACAGTTAAGATTACGGAAATGGCAAATATTTTATTAGCAACATATTTTCCACAATTAAAAAAAATTTCAAATTTTCAATGAGGGGAGGTGCTGAGTATCACAAAAAGCTAAATCAGCTACGCAGAATAATGCAGGCCTCAAAGAAAGAGAAGTACGTTTACAAACAAGTTAACTAAGTATAGAGCCCAAGGAGCTGGAGACAGAGGAAGGTTATATAATATGCATGCAAACTACCAAAAGCTCTTATGACAGAATCCACAGAGTACAAAAGGAAAGAAAAACACTTATCTTCTGATTGTTGATAAAAAATTTTTTTACATGATCATTTTTCCAGGAGGGGAAAATCACCTAAAAGCTAACCTTGATTTCCATTAACCAGAAAAAAATTTTTCTGTAGAAAATTTTCTGTGCTGAACACAGAGGCACCAATAAATGTGAAGATTCTGAAATCTAAGTACAATATTTATAGTTTATATGTCAATGTAATTATTTATTATTTCATGTAATTATATTTCTTAAAAATTATTATTGAATGACAACAAAGACCTATAATAGGTGGCTGAGGATCAAACAAAATTTATTAAATGTTCGAAAGAGTTTAACCTATGTTGTCGTTGTTGTTATGTGCCATCAGGTTGCCTGCAACCCACAGTGACCCTATGTACAGCAGCTCTAAAGCCTGATCTGTCCTGAGACAGTCTCACTGGTTCTGACACACATAACCCCATTTCCCCAGGTACTGCATCAATCCATCTCATATGGGGTCTTCCTCTCCTGCCCTGCCCCTCCACCCTTCCAAGCATTATGCTGTCCTTTTCCAAGGACATGTCGGTCTTAGGAATAAAAATTATCATATGTCTTTGGCTTGAAACTTTGCAGTGGGGTTTTCTATTCTGCTTAGGCAGACTTTATGCCTATGTTTCAAAAATCATTTTAAAACCTCAAACCTTAAGCAAAACAGTATCTACCACCACACATACAAATAAAAAGTATTTCATTAGCACACATTCAACATTAAATAACCCAGAAATAGTTGCCACCTACCTGTAGTACCGAGATTGTAGGTATGTTGAACAAACAGTCTTCGATACATGACTGGCAGACCCAAAGTCGATTACTTTAACCCTGTATGGCTGTCGAACAGGATCCACCAACATAATATTCTCTGGTTTGAGGTCAGCATGAATTAAACCAAGACTTTTCAATTTTTTCAGTGCAGTGGCCACTTGTTGAAGGATGGGTCGAATTACTTTTAGTGGCAGGGGACTGAATTTATTTTGTTTCAGAAAATCATACAAATTTTGTTCCAGCATCTCAAAGACTAAGCAAGTATGGTTACGGTGCTGAAAGCATTCATAAGCTCGTACAAAGTTATACTCATCAGCATTTTCAGTACTGAGCCTTGCTAATATGTTCACTTCTATTTGACCTTGGCGTGCATAAGAAGGATGATTCTTCAAAATTTTGATTGCCACTATTTCATTTGTCCCTCTTTTCCAGCATTTAACAACCTGGCCAAAAGTGCCTCGACCAAGAAAATCAAGAACTTCATAAGTATTTTTCATGGAACACAAGACTTCATGTTGTACTAACTGATAGTCACCTTCTCCTGTGGTACAATTCTGCTTTGATCCTGTTGTAGCTGTCACAACTGTCACTGGATTTCCCATGTTTGTTTGCAACATTGCAGGAAGTATGGACAATTCATCGACAATCTGCATCGCGCTGCTGTGATTATCCAACTCCTCACTCTTGCGCTTCAACCCACATCGCTGAGGGCCTTCTAGTAAATGTAACCTGTTTCGCCAAGCCCCAACCTGAGGTGCCTCAGCTGGAGCTTGCTGCGGTTGAGCAATGACCTTTGTAGCACCTGCAGTGTTTTTTAAAACGACAGCACTTGTCTTCAATGAAAAGTTGTGTCCTCGAGGTCTGTTAAATGGTATCTTTGTCTGAAATGCACTACCCTTTACGGGAGGATGAGAATTTCCAAAGTTTCTACCATTCACATAGGTCCGTGGATAGGTTCTTTCCTGGAATACACAACTGCTTGGCTCTACTTTAAGTTTCTTCACACTACAAAAGGCACTTGACTGAGTTTGATAAACATATGGTGGGTAGACCAAGACTTGTGAGGCCATACCTAAAAAAAAGACAGAGAAAAAGGAAATATTAACAAAACACAAGTTTAAAAAGGGTAAAATCCCATGAAGAAAACCTTCAAGGGTCAAGTACATAAGTTGGAAAAATAATTTCATTATATAAAACATAGTGAATAAAGAATCTTAATGGCATTTAATGAATTAATTTTGACTAAGCAGCTCCAACGGTTAAGGTATGTCCTAGAAACTCTGTCAACCGTATCTCCCTTACAAAAGTCTGTAATATACATCCTTAACTATCCATCTGGCAAAAGTAACACTTTCTAAAACTAACCTTGATGAACTAGTAACACAGAAAGCATATTAAATAAGCACAACTTATACAGTCCTTAAACAGAAAACCTTACACTCATTGACTGAGGCAGAAAAAGAATTCATTTCCACTTCAAAAATTTTTAAAACGTATGTTGGTAGGGATGCAAATAATGAACACCAGAGCCACATTCTATTGACTAAGTATATTATTATCTTTTTGGTACTAAAGGAAACAAGTTAACACTATTCTACCCAGCAACATTTTACTATTTTGCTAGCTTAAAGTGAAGAAGACAGAAAACTGCTTGGTGCAGAAGATCAAGAACTAAAACCTTTGGAATGGATTACATCTCAACATCAAGAAAACAAAAGTCTTCACTCAGGACCAATAGTCAACATCATTATAGACTTAGAAAGGACTGAAGCTGTCAATGATTTAATTTTGCTTAGAACAACATCCACACTCTTGGTACCAGCAATTGGGAAATCAGGAGATATTGCATTAAGCAAGTCTACTGTAAAGAACTTTTCCAAGATGCTGAAAAGCAACGATGTCAATTTGAAGATTAAGGTGTGCCTGATTCAGACTATAGTCTTTACAATTGTTTGTTATTTATCAGAAAGCTGGACAATGGATAAAGATGTCAGAAGAAGAACTGATGCCTCTGAGTTGTGGTTCTAGAGAAGAATCTTTCACAGAACAAAAAGATATGTTCTGCACAAAGTGTAGCCAGAGTGCTCCTTGGAGGCAAAGATGGTGAAGCTTCATCTCTCATATTTTGGACATGTAGTCAAGTAATGCTATTCCTTGGAAAGGGACGTCAAGTTTGAAAAGATAGAGAGTCACCGAAAGAGTAAGGAACCCCCACTCCCCAACAAGACAGACTAACACAGTGACTGCAGCACTGGGCTCAAGTGTGTCAAAGATGATGTGGATGGCATAATATAGGATAGGGTTCAGGTCTGGTATTCACAGCATTGCTATGTGACACACTTGATTCAATGTCACCTAATAACATTTATGTTGCCTCTCTTCCAACTTGTATTTTATTGTATGAGTATTCCCTTTAACTCCCTACAAATAACAGTTCTTTAATTGCCACTTGTTGCCATCAAGTTGATTTCCACTCACGGTGACACCATGTCTGGGATAGAAATGTTACATAGAGTATTCAAGGCTGTAACCTTCTGGAAGAATATTACCAAGTCTGTTTTCCAAGCACTCTAGACAGGTTGGAACTATGACATTTTCAGTCCTGCCACCCAACAACTCCTTAGAATCACCTTAAAAACAAACAACACAAAATCCATCTTTGGTTCATCAGGTTCCAAGGTTGCCTTGATGTTTCTCAAGAAGCAGCAGGGGGATTTGAACTGCCAACCTTTTGACAAGTACCCCAAGATGTTACATACTATACCATAAAGGTTCCTTTCCAAGAATCATCACTAAACCTATATTGGTAAAATCCCCAAGTTATCAAAAATTAAACAGTCTAAAGTACTCTAAGATTAAGTGGTACTTAGTTGCATTATCATTTCATCCGAAAATATACGGTTATGCTGGTAAAAATTTTTAACACTCTAGATACACACTGAATTGATTCAGTGACGGGTATAATGTGGGTAGATGTATAAGAGACAATTAAGATTTGCACAGGATAGAGCAGGGTTTAAGGGCTGTTGTACATAGGGTTGCTATGAGTTGCAGACAACTCAACAGTATATAACGATAACAACAACAACAACAACAACTAGATACACAACCATTATGTAAATCATGATTCTATAAATAATACTGCAGGGTGTAGAGCTGTTGTACACAGGGTCGCCAAGAGATGCAAGAAATCTAACGGCACAAAACAACAAATATTAACTCAAATTCTTATTTAACACAGATATGAGAAAAGAATGTGACACTGTATACCAACACATCAAGATCCTACTTTATATTATTCCCTGTAACCCATGTATCACAACTTAGAATTCACATGATATAAAACTGATCCAACAACTGTTCATCCATATGCACTGTTGTGTACAGCTGAGTTGATTTTCAAACTTTGGTGTCAAGTCTGATCAGTATGGCAAGATAATGACTTCCATGGAGGCCAAACCACTAAACTCTAATAAAGAAGAGTTTAATCCTGTCAAAGGGAGCCCTGGTAGTAAAATAGTTACATACTCTGCTGCTAACCAGTTAGTAGTTCAATCCCACTCAACAGCTCCACTGGTGAGAATCTGACCATCACCTAAACAGTACAGCAAACACTATGGTATGGTTCTACTCAATGGAGTTGCTAAGAGTTGCAACAACAAATCCCAAGTACCTTGCTAGAAGAACTGAAGTGACAAAGGTATTCATCAACCACCCAACTATTTATAATGGTTTAGTCAAAACAATCACTTAAGTAACACTCTATATGTTACACTGCACAAAATTATCTTAGAATATCCCTCATAATGAAATATTTATTCAAAGGATCAGTTGTAATAATAATAAGAAAAGTAGGAATTGTGTATGATGTTCTAATAAATGTCCTCCAAGTCTACCCTTAAAAACAAACTCATATGAAGGTGATTTAACAGTATCTTCTTACTAAAACCTTTCCTGAGAAGCACACACTAACACACTAACTCTCCAGGCAGAATTGAAGATTCAATAGTCTCCTAATGGGCCCTGTCCGTTACATAACATTGTTAACTATATAATAGTATATATCTATTTTTCCTACTAGATCTGAAACAAAACAACTAATAGAGTTGGTGGCAAATAAGTATTGCTGGTTGAATTTCATTTCAAAATACTTCCATTCTTCATGACTAAAGAATCTTTATCAATTGTGTTGTAGTTATATGCTATAAGGTCTGAACTGACTCAACAGCACGGGGGTAGGGATGGTGGAGGGGGAGGTATCTTCCTCTCTTTTACTAACCCCTCTGCCTTCCCAAGCATGGTAATCCTTTCCAATGAACAGCCTCTCCAAACAACAAATCCAAAGAAAGAGAGATGAAACTTTGCGATCCTTGATTCCAAAGAGCACTCTAGCTGCCCCCTTTCCAAAACATAACTATTCATTCTCCTGGCAGTCCATGGGATGAATATTCAATACTCTCCTTCAAAATCACAACTCAAAGGCATCAATTCCTCTTCTGCCACCCCAATTTTTTGTGGAGTTCTCAGAAAAGACCATGTTTGAAAAGACCATAACCTGCGTCAGATGTACCTCAGTCTTCAAAAAGACCTCATTACTTTTCAGCATTTTGGAGAGGTCTCTGACAGAAGCCTTGGCCAAAGCAGTATGTTTCCTGATCTCCTGACTGATGCCAAGGGTGTTGACTGTGGATCCAAGAAAGATGAAATTATTGGCAATTTCAATCCTTTCTCCATCTATAATGATGTTGCCTACTGACAGAAGTGGTAAGGATCTTTGTTTTCTTGATGTTAAGATGGGATCCATTTTGAAGTTTTCTGCAGCAAGTGCTTCAGGTCTACCTCACTCTCAGCAAGCAAGCTGTGACATCTGTATAACACAGGTCATTGATGGGTTTTTGTCTGATCCTGACATAACATTCTTCTTCATAGAGTCTGGCTTCCCGAATTATCTGATTAGCAAACAGTGAATAATTATGGAGCCCTGTTCCTCTTTGATTTTAAACCATTCAGTGTTGTTAAGAGGGTCCATTCCTTGGAAAGGAATATCACACTTAGAAAGGTGTAGGGTCTGAAAAAAAGATGACCTTGAACAACATGGATTGACAGTGACTGCAGCCAACAGGCTCAAGCATGTCAGAGAGGACGAGGATGGCACAGGAGAGGACACAGTTCAGATCTGCTGTTCACAGAATCAGAATGAGTTGTACTTGACTCAACAGCTCGAAGCAATAACATGTACTTAAAGGACCAATTAATCGGTAATAAGAATAAAAACCATCTGCTCACCCTGTTAATGTTTGATTCTCAGATTAGAATAGTTACATGAGTAGAAGGAAATGCATATTTTGCAACAGAGGTCATTGTTGTTATATGCCATCAAGTCACTTGCAACTCATAGTGGACAACAGTCCTAAAATCTGCTCTATTTGTGCCAACCTTATTGCCTTTGACACAGCAACCCTCATTATCCCAGTCACTGAATCAATCCATTTCATCCAGGGTCTTCCTGTCTTGTACTGTTCCTCCACCCTTCTAAGCATAATGTCCCTCTCCAAGGAAAGGTTCCTCCTTGCAACATGCCCAAAGTATGTTAGATGAAGCCTCAAAATTCCTGCCTCCAAGGAACAGTCTGGTTCCATCCTCTCTAGGACGAACCTGTTAGTTCTCCTAGCTGTCCATGGTATTATATTCAAATATATACATA
>NW_006399779.1:11253435-11259973 GCF_000299155.1 Elephantulus edwardii | reverse complement strand
CATCAATTGTCTATCATCCTTAGTCATTGTCCAGTTTTCTAATCCATAGCAAGTGACTGAACAGACTATGGCTTGGATCAGGCACACCTTAATCTCCAGACTGACATTGCTTTTCAGTACTCTGGTGAGGTCCCTGACTGCAGACTTTCCCAATGCAAGTCGTCTTTGATTTCCAGGCTGCTGGTACTAAAGCTGCGAACAATCACAATCTTTTCACCATCTATCATAATGTTGCCAATGGGCCCAGTGGTAAGAATCTTTGTTTTCTTTATGTTGCGCTTCAATCCATCCATATTAAAGTCTGCAATCCTTGACCTTCTGCAGCAAGAGCTTCAGGTCATCCTACATAATGCAGGTTGTTGATGAGTCTTCCTCTAATCCTGATGCCATACTCCTTCTCATATAACCCAGCCTCCTGGATGATCTGTTCTGCATATAGATTGAAAAGGTATGGAGCTAGGACACATACCTGACATACATCCTTTCCAATTTTCAGCCTCACAGTGTTTCTTTGCTCTGTTCTGACGACAGCCTCCTACACTTACAGGTATCACATAAGCACAATCAAGTGTTCTGGGATTCCCATTCATGTGTTTAATTTCTTTAAAAGGCAACAGTAGTGTATATAATATATAATAGTATGTGTATATAACTATACAATCAACCAATACACTGTTTTCAAGCTAGTCCAACTCACAGTGACCCTCCCCCCTTCAAGGATCCAAGACTGTCAATCTTTATTGAAAATGAATGCTTCTCTTTCTCCTGAGGGGTGTCTGTTGGATTCAAGCAACTGACCTTTGAGTTAGCAGCCCAGTGTGATATTACATCTAAGTATATACATATGTGCATACACATAGAAGCACCACACACAAAAAAATCTGTAGCTACATGAAGGAACCATAACAAGAACACATACAGCACAGGAGAAGACCCTGGATAAGGAGGATTGACAACATGACTGTGGTAATGCAGATAGGTGTGTCAGAGACAGTGAGATTAATGCAAATTAGGGCAGGGTTCAGATCTATTGTTCAGAAAGTCCCAAAGAGCTAAGGGCATGTAACAACAACAAGCACATCAAATAATGTACAGAGAACATCAGGGAAGAAAAGAGGATAGTGGTGATGCTGGAGATAATTATAGCAGACTAAAGGCAAGAGCTCTAAATTACTAATTAACTTCACAACTGCGACTCCCTGCCACATCCAGGTATTAAGTCTTTTCCTCTCTCCCTTTCTTCATCAGATAGATGCTCAATCTGATAAGAGTATCTTATACCTGTTTATCTTTTCACATAGTCTTCATTCTCAGGAGCTAATATAGAGTCTAGAATATTGGTTTGGTGTAATTCTGTTTCCTATGCTTTTTCACTGCAGTATGTATTATGTTGTTCATCTACAACACATTTCTCATGACTCTGTCATTTGTTCTTTTTCTTTTTATTATTAAATTTTATTAGTTTTAATGAACATTTACAAAGATTTTGGGTTTTCATTCATTCATTGTTGCACTGTTTTCTCCACCCTCATCCCCAGTTCGTTCTTCTTTCCCCCCCCCACCGAATGTCTGTTTTAATTGTCCAATTGCCACAGTGCTTGTCAAAGCCAGTTCTGATGAATCTCCTTTGTCAGTGCGTCCTTTGCCATTCCCTATCACTCCTCCCTGAGAGAGACTCCACCCTGATTCATAAGGAAAAGGGGATGGTGTATTCTCTTAGCTACTTCCTGCTGAAAAGGGACGCTGTAGGTTTCAGGGTGAATGTCTTCTCTCACTACTCTAAAGGGCCCCCTTGGCAGTAGGAAACACATAGACTATTATGGAGACTGATTTTGGAATTTAGATGCACTGTTATCAATTGTGCTTAGCCGTACATGTTCATATCCTTGAAGATGTATCATGGAAGTGTTGCAGCCTAGAAGATACAAGTTTAACTAACAAGTTAAAAGTGCATGAGTCAAAAATTGAAAAGCAATAATATTCTGAGTAGAGGTTCTAATAGTGGCACAAATCAAGTTACAGAGGTAAGGTGGTTCCATGTCATTTGTTCTTATCAACTAAGAAATGAAGTTTTGAAATACTACCACTTGGTAAGCTCGGGCTATCTATAAAATATTACTCAGAAGTTGGCAAAAACGCCTTGTAGATGAACCATTAGTTTATATTCCACAGGCTTAGTAATTTTGGATACTTTAATTCTGTATAATAGACTTGATGCTGCTAACCATTTAACAAAATACAAGACTTATCTGAATTCTATCCAAATTACCATCCTTTTATAAGCATACCAACAATACTGACAATCACATCCATGACTCTGATAATGATAATGCATGACCACAAAGAAATGTGTTTCCTTCCTTTTTTCTAATTGCACGTGTCATGCCTTAAAAAGGGAAGGTAGGAACAGACAGAAAAGCTTTAACTAACTTATATTTAGTGAATTATTTTCTGCCAAATCCCTACACTGCCCATTATGTAATTTGGGTTCTTGTTTTAAATGCACTCTACCATTCCACACAGATTTAATAAAATTTTTTATAGTTGTTACTGTTATTTTGTTCTTCACAAGAAACAATGGTTTGTCTCCTCTTTATTCAATTTTATCTAGCTATATAAAACTTAATTTTAAGAAAGCTAATTTTCTCAATCAACATAGGGTACATTAACCCCTAAGTGAACTGTCAATACCAAGGCTGGCAATTCAAATCCAACATCTGCTTCAAGGTGGAAAGATGGGCAATCTCTTTCTATGTGATTTGCAGGCTTTAAAACCTGCAAAGAAGGTTGGCTATGAAACAGTTCTGACTCAACAATATATAACAATAAAAAACACCCATCACCGGGTGATAAAACTTGAATTTGATGTCACAGGTAGCCACATACCATAAACAAGTAAACATGAACGCCTTCACTGGAATCATTCAATGATGTGATTATTTAATATTACATCTAAAACCTCTGTGACGGTGTTACTGGGTGCTACCAAATCAACTACAACTCATAGCAAGTCCTATGAATAATAAATCAGAACCTTGCTCTATCTTGTAACATCCTCACCATCTTCCACATCCTCAAGTCCAACGGTACAGTCACTATCTCATTACCTTTCCCAGCATGATGTCTCTGTCCAAGAACTGAGCTCCTTCTAATAACAGCCCAAAATATGAGATGAAGTTTCTTCATCCTTGTCTCAAACAGCATGTCCTCCAAGACAGAATGATTTGTTCCCTTGGCTGCTGTTTTAAGCACTGTCGAGTACAATTCACAGCTTGATTTGTTCCCTTGGCTGTTGTTAAGCACTGTTGAGTTCAATTCACAGCAGCACTATGAACAGACCTCACCTTGACAATCCTGTGCCATGCTCATCATCTCCGATACACTTGGGCCCACTGTGAAGTCACTGTGTCACTCTACCTCATTGGGTGTCTTCCTCTCGCAATGATCCTCTCCCTTTGCAAGCATAATATCTCTTTCAAAGGAATAGCATCTCTTAGCAACATGTCCAAAGTATAAGAGATGAAGCTTTGCCATCCTTGGTTTGAAAGAGCCCTGTGGCTGCACCTTTTCCAAGACATAGTTGTTCATTATTTTGGGCAGTCCATGGGATAGTCAGTACTCTCCTCCAATATCATAACTAAAAAGCATAAATTCTTCTATCATTCACCTCTTAGATGCATAGCAAAGTGACTGAGAAGACCATGGCCTGAGTCAGACACACCTTAGTCTTCACCTCTCAGATGCATAGCAAAGTGACTGAGAAGACCATGGCCTGAGTCAGACACACCTTAGTCTTCAAACAGACATCACTGCTCTTCAGTATTTTGGAGAGGCCCCTGGCAGGACCTTTGCTGAAAGCAACTGATTTCCTGATCTGCTGACTGCTGGTACCATAGTCAATAGACTGTGGATCCAAGTAGAATTAAATAACTGACAGTGTCTATCTTATCTCCATCTATCATGATGTTCATGGACTTGGTGACAGGAGTGAGGCTTGAGATAGAATGATAGAATTCTGTACAATGATTAATTTATTGCAAATATCTTTTACAAGAAACACAAATGGTAACTATATACACATGAACTCCACCTAATGATCTACATAAGAATCAGAATTGTTACATTTAGGGGGAAAAAAATCACTGAAGAAGCTCCATATAAACTGTGAAAACTAGTACAAGTGCTGATTGAGGAACAGACCATCAATTATTCATATCCAAATTCAAACTTAAGCTAAAGAAAATGGAATCAAACCCACAAGAACCAAAGTTTGACCCTGAGTCTAGTCCACCTGAATTTAAAAACCATTTCAGGGACAGGTTTGAGGCCTTGAACACTAATGAAAAAAGACCTATGAGCTGTGGGAAGATATCAAGAATATCATCCAGGAAGAAAAAGGTCATTCCAAAGACAAAAGAAGAAGAAAAGATCAAGAAGGGTGTCAGAAGACTCTACATATTACACTAGAGCACCAAGAAGCCAAAGCAGAGGGAAGAAATCAAGACATTAAGGAGGTGAACAGAAGATTTCAAAGAGCAAAACGGGAAGACAAAGCAAGTATTAGTACTATAAAGAAATGGAGTCAGAATATCAAAAGGGATGAGCTCGCCTGATATTTCTTAAGCTGAAGGAACTGAAGAACAAATTCAAGCCTTGACCTGCAATATTTAAGGATGCTATGGGCAGAACTGATGCCTCTGAGCTGTGTCGCTGGACTAGAGTATTGAGGGTACCATGGACTGCTAGGAAAATAGACAGACTCATCCTGGAAAGGGTTAAACTGAGCGGCTCCTTGGAAGCAAGGATTCTGAGACTTCATTTGACATACTTTGGACATGTTGTAAGGAGGGGCCGGTCCTTGGAGAGGGACATCATGCTTGGTAGGGTGGAGGGACAGCGCAGGAGGGGAAGGCCTCTACGAGGTGGACTGATTCAGTGACTGGGGTAATCAGGATGGGTATGTCAGAGACAGTGTGATTGGCACAGGACAGAGCAGAGTTTAGGGCTGTTGTACATAGGGTTGCTATGCGACTTGATGGCACATAACAACACAACAATGGGAAGAATGTTGAACAATCCAGGAAGCATCAAAAGAAGATGGAAGGAGTACAAAGAATCACCGTACCAAAAAGAACTGGCTAACAGAATTTCATGAGACAATCTCTGTAAATTTTCATTAAAATTAATAACAAAAATTAAAAAAGAAATAAGCTGACTAAGAAAAAAAAAGAAGCAATGGTGATGAAGGAGGAAGTTTAAGCTGATCTGAAGGAACTGGCTAAAACAAGGCCCCAGGACTTGATGGAATAGCAACTGACATATTTCAACAAACAGATGCTGCCCTGGATGTGCTCACTAGGTTATGCCAAAAAACCGGGAGAACAACTACCTGGCCAACTGACTAGAAGAGATTCTTATTTATTCCCATTCAGAACAAAGGTGATCTACACACCCATGTTTATCGCCGCTTTGTTCCAATAGTAAGGAGGTGGACACAACCTAAGTGCCCATCAATAAACGAACGGATAGAGAAGCTGTGGTATATTCACACAATGGAATACTACACTGCATTGAAAAACAAGAAACTCATAAAATATTATTCAAAATGGGTGACCCTGGAGGACATTATGCTGAGTGAAGTATCTCAGTAACAAAATGACAAATACTGCATGGGGCCACTTTTGCAAAACAGGACTGACCTCGGGGTTGGGGGGAGACTGAGAAAGATGGGTTCAATAATATATACTGCATTGAAACAGATGAGGGAGAAACTGTTTAATAGGGGTATGTGATAAGGTATTTTTGTCATGGCAGGAGTCCAGAGCAAAGGCTGCATAGTGGAGTGGATCTGGGGGGAGGGATTGTAAAACAATGAAAGAATTTTTCTTTTACTTTTCCAAGAGGGTAGTGTACTACGGGGGAGGGTTGGGAGGGGAGAAAAGTGCAAAAATGAATGAATGGAAATCCAAAGTCTCTGTAAGTTTTCATTTAAATCAATAAATTTTTTTAAAAACCCACAAAGGCGATCCAAAAGAGTATGGATATTCTCAAACAATATCACTAACATCACAAAGGCTCTTAGTGAAGATTATCTAAAAACAATTAGAACAATACATCAACAAAATTTGCTAGACGAGTAAGTAGGGTTGAGAAGAGGCTGTGGCACTAAAGACATTATAGCCAATGTCAGAAGGCTCTTAGCTGAAAGCAGAGAGTACAGAGGAAATATGTATTTCATTGAATATGTATAAGCATTAGACTGTGTGGATCATGACAAATTGTGGCTAACCCTGAGAAGAATGGGAATTCCAGAACACTTAACTGTGCTTATGTGAAATCTATACTCAATCAGGAAGCAGTCCTCAGAATAGAGCAAGGAAATACTGCATGGTTCAAAATCAGAAAAGGTGTAAATCAGGGATGTATCCTACCTCCATACCTTTTCAATCTATATGCAGAATACATCATTCAAGAGGCAGGACTTTATGAGGAGGAGCATGGCATTAGGATTTGAGGAAGACTTATCAACCACCTGCAC
>NW_006399779.1:11234098-11252480 GCF_000299155.1 Elephantulus edwardii | reverse complement strand
TGGACAATGAATAAGGATGACAGAAAAAGAATTGATGCCTTTGACCTGTGGTGCTGGAGAAGAGCACTGAACATCCCATTGACGGCCAAGAGAACAAATATGTCTTGGAGAGGGTGCAGCCATAGTGCTCTTTGGAGGCAAAGAACGATGAAGCTTCACCTCAAATACTTCGGGCATGTTGCTAGGAGGGGCTTTTCCTTGAAGAAGACATGATGCTGGAAAAGGTGGAGGGTCAGTAAAGAAGAGAAAGACGTTCGACCAGGTGGACTAACATGGTGACTGCCACAAAGAGCTCTCTCCTGTGTCAGGAGGTGTGACGATGGCACAGGATAGGATAGGGTTCAAATCTGTTGTTCATAGGATCACTCTGAGTCGTATTCAACTTGAGGGCACCTAACAACAACAAGGACTTCTGTTTTCTTGATTTTGAGCTGTAATTCCTACTAAAGGCTAGTTTGTTTTTTTTAATCTTCTGCAGCAAGCACTTCAGGTCCTCCTCACGTTCAGCAAGCAAGGGTGTGTCACCTGCATTATGTAGGCTGTCGAATCTTCCTCTGATCCTGATGCCACATCCTTCTACACAGAATCTGGTTTCATTAATTATTTGTTCAGCATACCGATTCAATAGGTATGGAGAAAAGAATACAACCCTGACATACACTCTTTCTGATTTAAAACCATGCAGTGTTCCTTGTTCCATTTGGAAATTTCAGATGAGAACAATTAGTATTCTGGAATTATCATTCTTCTCAATGTTAGCTATAGTTTGTTGTTATCCACACAGTTAAATGGCCCTGCACAGTTGATAAAACACAGATACTCTTCTGGTACTCTCTACTTTCAGCCAGGACCTATCCGACAACAGCAATGACATCCCTCGTGTCACGGCCTCTTCCAAACCCTGCTCACTTCTGGCAGTTCCCCGTCAATGTACTGTTTCAGCCATTTGTTTTGCTTATCTGTCTGGAAGAGTAGAGGTAAGAAGCTGCACTGCAATCCCAAAGACATGCAGATCAAATACACCAGCTGCTCTGCAGGGGATGGGTGGACTATCTCCTCACATGTGATTTACTGCCTCTGAAAAGCCGTGAAAGTCAACTATGAGTTCCAAGTAGACAGCACACAAGAAGTTCTCTTGGTAGTTGGTGGTAGACTCAATAGTCTTTGACAATAATTCAAAGGCACTTATTTTCTGGTATTCCATATTCACTGTCCAACTTTCAGATTAATTCAAAGCAACTGAAAAATGTCATGGCCTGTATAAGGTGCGTCTTAGTTTTAAACTAACATCCTTGCTCTTTAGTATTTTAAAAAGTTCCATGACAGATTTTCCCAATACAACATGCCTTGATTTCTTGGCTGCCACTGCCATGGGTGTTGATTGCGGATCCAAGCAAAATAAAGTGACTAACAACTTCAATCTTTTCTCCAGCTATCTAGCCCAAGGGTCAAGATGTTTGTTTTCTTGATACTGAGTTGTAATCCACACTAAAGGCTGTAGTCGGATGATCTGCACCAGGTGCTTCAAGTCTTCTTCAATTTGGGCAAAGTAGTATCATCTGCCTAACTCAGGTTGTTGATTTCCTCCAATCCTGAAGTTATTATTCTTCGAAGAGTCCAGCTTCTCTTAATCATTTACTTAGCATACAGAATAAACAGGAATGGAGAAAAGACTAACACCCTGACACACATCTTTCCTGATTTTAAACCATACAGTGTTCCCTTGTTCTCTCATCAACTGCTTCTTGGGCTATGTATAAGTTTCACATGAGCACAAATAATTGTTCTGGGATTCCCATTCTTCTCAACATTAGTCATAATTTGTTATGATCCACACAAATGCTTTTTGCACAGAAAATATGAATAATTATCTTTCTGGTATTATTTGCTTTCAGCCACGCTATCCATCTGACATCAATAGTCTCATGTCAGGTCTCTTCTGAATCCAGGTGAATGTCTGGCAGTTACCTGTCAATGTACTGTTCTAATTATTTTAAACAATGCTCACAAAGATTTTACTTGCATGTGAAATTAATGATACCATTAGACAATTTCCACATTCTGTTGGATCTCTTTTTTTTTTTCCTAATGGAAACAAATATAGCTCTCTTCCAGTAAGGTGGTCAGGCAGCTGTCTTCCAAATTTCTTGACATAGGCCAGTGAGCATGATCAGGGTTGCATGTGTTTATCGAAACATGTCAATTGTTATTCTAGGACTTCCTGGGGCCTTATTTTTTGCCAATGTCTTCAGTGGAGCTTGAACTTCTTCCTTAATTACCACTATTTCTTGATCATATGTTACTTCCTGTAATGTTTCTGTGTCAACCAATTTTTTTTTCGTACAATGATTATGTGTCTTCCTTTAATCTTTTGATGCATCCTCAATTGTCCCAGATTTTGCTCACAGAATCTTTCCATGCTGCAACTTAAGGCTTAATTTATTTATTTTTTGTTGTTGTTGTTCTTTCATTCTTTCAGCTTGGGAAATGATGAGTCTGTGTTTTGTTGTTCTTGTTGTTGTTCCACCCTTTGCACATTTTATAATAATTTGCTTTTTCTTCTCAAGTTACCCTTGAATTCTTCCATTCATCTCTTTTAGTTCAGCATTTCCCCACTTTGTTTTGGCTGCTCTGCATTCTAGTAAAAGTTTCTGTCTTTTCCGATATACATTTTGGTCTTTTCATTCTTTACTATCTTTTTAATGACCTCTGCTTTCTTCGCGAATTTCATCTCACAGCTCATCTGGTTGCTAGTGCTCATTATCAGTCAATTCTTGGAATAGTTTTAAAATTAAGCTGAGACTGGCTCAAGTTCTTTTTATTCCCTGGGTTTGCTTTCATTGTCTTCAGCTTCACTTTGAACTTGGACAGGAGTGCTAGATGATCTGTTCCACAGTCAGCCCCCTGCCTTGTCTGCACTACTGATACTGAGCTTCTACATTCAATAAATCTATCTTGAAGAAATTGCAACCTGAGTGCTCCTCAGAGGTAAAGACAGTGAAACTTCATCTCGATCACTTTCAGCACATTAGGGACATCATGCAGGGAAAGGCAGAAAGTCAGTGAAAGAGAGGAAGACTCACCACAAGATGGAGCGACACATACTAGGGGCGTGGGCAGGACACAGGGGGCTTGGTGATAAGGATATAGGATAGAGCAAGGTTCTTATCTCCTAATATAGGCTGCTATGAGCGGTAATGAACTGGATGGCATCTAACAATAACATATTAACTGGACATTCTCAATTCTCAGTTTTTCTAGGCTGTCCCTGTAATGGACAGAAATTACACCAGGCCTACATATGCTGAAGAAACAAGGGCTTTCTTCAAGAACAAAGAGAAAAAGCCCCTTTCCATATAGCCAGCACCTTGAATTTACATTTCTAGCCTTCTATACTGTAAGAGAATACATTTCTCTGTGTTAAAGCTATCCACTTTTAGTATCTCTGTTAGAGCAGCACTAGTAAGACAATCCGCAAAAAAAAACCCCACCCAAATTATTTTAAAAGATACAACTTTGAAAATGTGATGACTAGTAATAAAATTGTTCAAAGATCTACCAGAAGAAATAATTTAAGATAATAAGTAAAAAAAATGATCATTTAAAAAAATTACAATTTTTGCCTAAATAGCAACAAAGGGCATTAAAGGAGTAACAAAAGTAAGAAACTAAAGAATTACATTTGTGGACAGTAGCCCACAATAAAAATAGATGACAAAATATAATAAAAATACAACACAACAAGCATGCTTAAGAAGTTACCTCAATAAAAATTATTCTGCAATATTTTCATTCTACTGGAAATTAATAGTTTCATTAGAGCAAAGTAAACCTGTAATTGTGATAACAGAAAAACTTTATATTTTAAAAACCCCATGTATTTAAGATTTTTTTCATAACTCACTTATCAACACTTGTTTTAAAACAGTAATAAAATAAGGAGATACAAGTGCAATAATATTTTGAAAAAATTTATTACCACTCCTAAAGGAAGATAAAAAGAAAAACCGTTAAAGGTGTATTACTAAAAAGAACCAATGTACCTTTAACTAGCAGCTTCAAAACTAACAGAACTATCCTATATGAAATCAGTAATAATATCTTATGCTCTATATAGTTTAGACAGTTAACTGATGAGTAATGATATGTTTTGTGTTGAATTACACATATACACATTAAAGCCTATAAGCAAAACTAACCATTGAAGCAGAGCTGATTTCTATTCATGCTGACCTTCCATCAGGTTTACAAAGAAAAAAAATCTTAATGTACAGTCTGCCCAAACAAGAAGCAGCTGGTGAATTCAAATTTCAGCACAACACTAAATTCACTAAGCCAGCAGGGCTTCTTTTCAAAGTTCCACTCTGTTGTTCACAGGGCCACTATGAGTCATAGCTGACTTGAGGGCACCAAACAAATACAGCAACATATGCCCTTTATTAAAGTCTGAATGGCACGGCTGCCGTGCGCCATTTAGTCGAAACTGACCCACAGCTGACTCTCCAATGGATTTTCAGAAGCAGTGAATCACATGGGATAAGACTGCTCACCCTTCTCCTGCAGAGCTGTTGGTGGATTCAAACTGCATGCCTTTGGGATTATAGAAACTTTTTACTACTAGGCCACCAGAGCAAGAACTGAAAAATACTACATACCAATCAGTGAGCATGCTTAAAAAAATAAAGTGAAGAAATCAACATTAAGAAAATAGACAAGCAGTTGTGTTGGGTTGCTAAATAAAAGATCAGCAGTTTGATTACACCAGCGTCTCTACATGAAAAAGATGGTGCTCGCCTCCCATAAAGATTCATGGCCTCGGAAACCTGATGGAGGGCCCCTATTAGATGAACTTGACTTGAAGGCAATTCAGGTGGCTTGTGTGAAGTCCTAGGGGCACCCCAGTGGCACAGTGGTTAAGCAAATGACTGTTAAGTGAAAGGTTAGCAATTGGACCAACCAACAACTCCATAAACGAGAGAAACGGCAATCTGTTTTCATAAAAATTACATCTAAATTAAACGCCATCCTCTGACCTGCCCATTTCAATAGTTCTTCACATTCTGTCCTCAAAATGTTCCCATCTTTTCCTTTGACAAACAAAATCTTTCTGATTATCTCCCACTATGATGATTCCCAATATTCTTTGCTAAATTCTAGTTCCTTTCCTTCTAGTAATAGATTAAAAAGTAACATTTCTCTGATGTAAGCCAAAAATATTTAACAAGACACTATGCAGAAAAAATTCCAAAATGCCAAATCTGAATACAGGGGTCTTTAATCTTTTTCCTCCCACATTATAGGAATGTTGAATCTGGAAGAAGAAAAGTTCTTTAGGGGAGGCAATATTCAAGCAAATCCTTTTCCCAAAATGAAGGCATTTAAGGAAGGTGATTTTTTTAAATTTTTTCTGTGTAAACAGATAATTAAATAAGCCAGTCCAAGAAGGAAGCTTTGAAGATCACTCTAATGGCTTTTAATACTGCACAAATGTTTCCAACCTTTTAAAACATTTTACAGGCAGCCCACACTCTAAACTCAATAAAATAGTAAAACCAATCTACGTCACCTACCCAAAGGGAAACGGTGCTTTTCTTAAATTTACTTTTGCATTCCTCACAAAGTTCAGCACAGAGCTTTTTCCGTAGTTCTGGTATTTCCAGACATCAGCTTTATCACAACTATAATTTTTGTACAAGATCCACAACTGAATACAATCAAAGGAGAAACAGTGTCATCTTTATGAAGATAATATTGTCCATAATCTAGTTTCGATAATAGATTATCCTAGCTCGGTTTATCCATAGCATTAAAGACTTTGATGGCAATTCTTAAAAGGCTTTTTCTTCCCCATATTAAGAATTTGGTCAGACTCATGAAATAAAGACTACCAAGCATCAATAAAGTGTTGTGTTGAGAGTGTTTATAATATTTATAATTCACTTTTTTATATTTATTATTTTTATATTCCATGTTTCTAATTAGAAACACACTATTTTCATTTCCCTTCAACTACTACAACTGATAATTTCTCATTATACAGAGACTATTCCTTTCTGAAGCTTTTAAATTTGAAAGATACAGTATCAATAAACAAATATATCATAATTACCAATTACACAATAACTAATTAAAGCTATGAATTATAAAACTATTTTAAACTTAATATTTTAACAGGTTTATTTTTAGATGATTATATCAAAATATGTAGTACTAAGGGTCAAGGACTGCAGCCTCCAATATGGATTGAGGCTCAATGTCAAGAAGACAAAGATTCTCACCACTGGACCAATTGGCAGCATCAGGATGGATGGTGAAGAGATTGAGATTGTACACAGCTTTAGTCTGCTTGGCTCCACAGTCAACAGTCTTGGCACCAGCAGCCAGGAAATGAAAAGGCGCAGTGCAATGGGAAAGTCTGCTCTTAGGGACCTCGCCAAAGTACTGAAGAGCAATGGTGTCTCCCTAGAGACTAAGGTGCGTTTGATAAAGGCCATGGTCTTCGTAATCACTTGTTATGCATCAGAGAGTTGGACAATGACCAAGGAGGATACAAGGAGAATCGATGCCTTTGAGCTGTGGTGCTGGAGAAGAGTATTGAGAATACCATGGACTGCTAGGAAAACAGATTTGTCCTGGAAAGGGTTAAACCGGGTGGCTCCTTGGAGGCAAGGATTCTGAGGCTCCGTCTAACATACTTTGGACATACTGTGAGGAGAGAACTGTCCTTGGAGAGGGACATCATGCTTGGGAGGGTGGAGGGACGGCGCAGGAGAGGAAGGCCCTCTATGAGGTGGATTGATTCAGTGACTGGGATAATCGGGATGAGAGTGTCAGAGACAGTGCGATTGGCACAGGACAGAACAGAGTTTAGGGCTGTTGTACATAGGGTCGCTATGAGTCGCAAGCAACTCGATGGCACATAACAACAACAACAAGGGTTTATTGTTCAAGATGGGTTCCCTAGGCACAACTTAGACTTTGCCATGTGGATGATCAGTAATATGTGAACAGGGCATGTCAGCCTAGCCACAAGTAGTCTCAATACTAAACAGAGCAGATTCAGTGGCAGATTTTGGCAATCTCACTGCCAGCAAAGCAGGCATATAGTGCATACCCTTCAGGTCCAGAGTTTCTTAAACCAAGCAGACAAGAAAGCAACAACAGTCACAATAGAGAGAACCAGAGACGTGATGTGAAACTGAGCTTGACTTTGAGACTGCTACCCTATGATAAACAAAAGGTAACTCGTGGTTGCTGTGATGCTGAACACTGTGACAATGATGTGCCAAATGTGATAACGGTTACCCACGGTGGACAGTGTTTGGTGGGGCTTCCCGATTAAAACAAGCTTGGAAGCAAGAGTGGCATCCACTTCTGAAATGGCTTGCCTCCAGAAACTCTATGAACAGTACTCAGGTCTTTCATTCAAAGGGTCACTATGAGTGGTCTACGACTCGATGGCACTTAACAACAACAACCCCATGATATCAGAACAAAGAGCCTTTTGCCCATGTTTTTAGGAGGCCTGCAGGTGGAGATGGGGGGGAAACATAAGTGGCTGGACTAAGAGCTATGTAACACTTAACACTAGCCTAAAGCCTGCAAGCACATTTCGGAACCTGTCCTTACTGAGTGACTGTATCTGCTACCAACCTTAATTATAACTATTTGGTTTCCTTCATATGGTTCTGTGTGGTCCGTGAGCTATTACTATGGATTCTAGATCCAGTAAAGCAGTAAGGTTGGTGTTGGGGTGAGCACAAAGAGGTCCAGAAGTGTGGGGGACATATCTGACCTCAAGAGAACTGGTGTTGTGTTTTGATACTGTTGAAGGAGAGTTTCCCTTTGTGGAGCTGGTAAAGATCTTCTTACAATATATTTTTTTTAATTGTTCTGTAGTTGTATTTTTCAAAGTTTACAACCATTCCATGATGGTTAATTCTGTGTGGGAATATGGCCATGACCTTGGAGTAAGGTAAATACGCCTTGTGTTATAAATGCTAAATGTTAACTTCTACAATGTTAATAAGGCAGGACTATAAGGAGATCTGTAATATGATTATATGTATACTCTTTGGTGTTGGGCCTAAACCAACTCTAGCAGACCCTCTAGCAGGTTTTCAGAGTCTATAAATCACATGGGAAGATGGCCCATCTCTGAGGAGCTGTAGGTGGATTCCAAAATGTCAAAGAGGTGCAGTCCTTGGTTTAGCAGTATAACCCATATAGCTCCACCAGCGCTCCATTCATCCCAATTTAAGAGAGATTACAATGTGATCAAACAAAAGTGTCTGAATTGACAAAGTAAAGCAAAATACATAAACTGGAACTACATGTATTAACAAAGAAAGCTAAAAAAAAAAAGAAAGAAAACATCAACAACAAAAAAAACCCCAAAGGAAGCAAGCAGTTCAAATCCACCAGCCGCTCTATGGGAGAAAGATGGGAAATCTTCTCCCATGCAATTAGCTATCTGCCTCTGAAAACCTGCTGGGTGGTCAGCTAAAGGTCAACTCCAACTCCATGGTATGCAACAACAATAAATTTCAAAAAGAAAATCAAGAACAAGAAAAATTACCGAAGCATGTCTATTATTTATAAAATTACCAGCAGACAAAATTAAACTATTTATAGATAAAGTATGTGATAAATGTATAAAAATATGCATGGACATTAGTATACAAAAGAAAAACTCCCTGCGCTTTCTGTCTTTGTGACAGTCCGGACTGAATGAGGTAGTTTATGGGGGTGGGGGTGGAAATGTTGCATGGAAATGATAAACATTCCTCAGACAGTTGGAGGAAGAGGCTGGGAGTAAAAGCGGATGAAGAACTTCTGAGTTGTTTTATAAAATGAATGGTAAGTAAACAGAACTGATTTTAGAACTCTCAACACCTTGGGAAGGTGAATGGTCAGTAAAGAGAGAAAGACCCTCAACCAGGTGGATTGACACAGTGACTGCAGCAATAGGCTCAAGTGCAGAGATTTTGAGGATGGCACAGGACAGAGTAGAGTTTAGATCTAACATGCATAGGGTCACTATGAGTCAGTCATACTCAATGGCACCGAACACACCACCACCACCACCTTTACACGGTAAATTTCTATTAATTTTTTAAATAAAGGAAAAACATACCACAGAATAATTTACTCCATTAATAGTATTTTTCAAAGTTAGAAAAATACAACCATTTTATTTCATTAACACATCTATTTCAAATTCAATATATCTAGTTGTTGCTGTTGTATACTGTTGAGTACAAATCAAACCTCTAGTGGCTTTTCAGAGGCAGTCAATCTCACAGGAAGAAACTGCTCACCTCTCTCCTATGGAGCAGTGGGTGGATTTGAACCAAGTACCTTTGAGTTGGCAGTGCAACTCACCAGTAAGCCACCGGAACACATAGATATGAAGACATTTAGGAACAGAGAAGTTTAATGATGAATAAAAAAAACATTTTTTAATCAAATAGCTCCAATCAAGAGGTAAACACATAAATACATAATCACATCAGTGATGAGGGCGGTCACATAATGACACACAAGGCACAGAGGCAGAAAATAAAAAGGTCTATCAAGAAACAAGAATTCAGAAAGACGAACTAAGATATGAAAAATAATGAGTCTGTACGATGGCATTCCATGTAGTAAAAACAAACAGTATATGTAAGGCCAGTAAAATACTTAAAACACACACAGTATTTGTTTTCTTCAGCTAGAACAGCTACATCCTAATAGTCCAAACCTGACCCAGACTGTTTTGTACAACCCACAAGCTAAGAATAGTTTTTGTATTTTCAAACAAAAGCTTTCCACAAAATCAACAGCCATCAAGTTGAGAAGAGGAATAAGTCACAAAGACCATATGTGGCCTGCAAAACCTAAAATGTTTACCACCGAGTCCTTTACAGCAAATGTGTGCAAATAAGTATCTGTGCTAGAACATACCTGTCAGTGGAGAGCACAACTGCAGGGCATGGGGTAATTATCCTTAGGTGGACAGACAACTGTTGTGCCAAGGGTTTATGGTTCAAAATGTCACTGAGATTGACTTTG
This sequence comes from Elephantulus edwardii, assembly GCF_000299155.1. Classification (NCBI taxonomy): domain Eukaryota; kingdom Metazoa; phylum Chordata; class Mammalia; order Macroscelidea; family Macroscelididae; genus Elephantulus; species Elephantulus edwardii. The sequence goes on along the minus strand of NW_006399779.1, from coordinate 11,242,424 downwards.
CACATGGATGGGCAGAGACACGTGAATAGGATGTGTGGGCTTATTCACAATAGGATTGGATAGTCTTGCCATTAAACTCAGCAGATTCAGAAGCAGATATGGAGAAGCCCACCACCAGCAAAGAAGCAGCAGGAATGCAGGGTGTGTCCTTTGAGGCCAGAGATTCTCATGCCAGCCAGACCTACCGGAGAGCAGCAGCAATTATCACAGAGAACCAGAGACCTGAAGTGAGCCAGAGCTGACTTGGGACTGTCACCCTATGGAATAAGAACCAGGAACTTTTACCCAAGTTTCCTTGGGGGAAAGACACCATAACTGGCAGGACTAAGAGAGTTTATTACCAATTATCAAAAGCTGCAAGGCTGAAGGCGCTAAGGGATCTACAAGCATGCTTCTGAAGCTGTCCAACTGAGAAATTACATCCTGTTGCCAACTTGAATTGTAACCTGTTAACTTTTCCAATAATCCCCATAATCGTGAGTATGGTTTTGTGTGGCCTGTGAGCTACTGCAACAGATTACTCACCGAGGAAAGAAGAAAGAATTGGTTGGAATTAGTAGAGAGGTATGGGGACATGTCTGACCTCATGGCAATTGGTTTGTGTCGTAGATGATGTTGATGGGGCTGTCCTCCCTTGTGGAGTTAGTAAAAGGTCAGATATGGGAATCCCCATGCTACCCTTGCTCTATTACAACAACCTTAAAAACAAAAAGAGATCATATATACCTTGACTTCCAAGCTAAGGAAATTTTAGGTAATTCTGTACATTTGAAGGAATTTAAATAGAAAAACAGTATTATCATATTTGTTTCTGAAAGATGACTCAGGCAAATCTATGAAGGATAAACTGGAAAAGAATTGAAAGTTATTCTTGAAAGAACTCTATAATAAAAGTGCCAAGCCAACTCCATGGGAAAGGCAGACTCCCATAAAGATTGTTGTTGTTGTTGTTATGTGCCGTTGAGTCGTTTGCGACTCATAGCGACCTTACGTACAACAGCCCTAAACCCTGCTCTATCCTGTGCCAATCGCACTGCCTCTGACACACCCATTCCGATTACCCCAGTCACTGAATCAATCCATCTCATAGAGGGTCTTCCTCTCTTGCGCCGTCCCTCCACCCTCCCAAGCATGATTTCCCTCTCCAAGGACCTGTCCCTCCTTGCAACATGCCCAAAGTATGTCAGACGAAGCCCCAGAATCCTTGCCTCCAAGGAGTTGCTTGGTTTAATCCTCTCCATAAAGATTACAGCCAAGAAAACTCTATAGAACAGTTCTACTTTGCTATATGAGCTTGAAACAGACACAATGGTACCTAATAACATCTGATTAGCAAAACAGATGGGCAGAAAGATAAAGATAGGAAGAAGCAAGAAAAACCAGAGGACCAAGTGCTGAGTGGGGGGAAGAGGGGGGAAAGTAACTGATATAACTTTGCTCCTGGTTTGAACTGATATGCAAGTGATAAATTAAAAAATACTAAAAAGGAGAAAAGAATAGAAAGGAAAAGAATGTCTTTTATTACAAACATGAATTCAAGGTGCCCTGTGATTTAGTCTGAGTTCCCTTAGATGTGTGTCTCTCGCTCATTGTTGGAACCAATTCTTGGCTGTCCCCCCCAATGGATTTTCAAAGCTTTAAGTCTCACAAAAGGAGAATAAACATCCTTCTCCCAAGGAGCCACTGGTGAATTTGAACCGCATGCCATTGGGTTGGTAGTCTAACATTTACCCAATAGGCCACCACAGCACCTTCCTACGAGTTGTTGTTGGTTTTTATGCACCATTGAGTCGCATGCAACTCACAGCAACCCTAGGTATATTAGCTCTGAACCCTGCCCTATCCTGAGCCAATCTCATCCTTTCCACCAGACCTAATCCCATTTCTCCAGTCACTGAGTCTATCTATCTCATCCTGGGTCTTCCTCCCCTGCACTGTAGGCTACCATTAAATGTAGAATCTTGGAAAAGGGTTTCCACGAAGGAAATTTATTTGGAAAGTGACCCTAGGGGGATCAGAAATTAGGAAAATGAGTAATAAATCAGGAAAACAGGAAAAACCAATTAATGAAAGTAAAGGAAGTGATTGAATTAAAAATTCACCATTTGGGTGAATAACCAACAGGGTAATAATAATTGATTTAAGCAATTATAATGCATTATGTTTGAAGAGTGCTAAGGTATTATTATCAGGAGACAAACATGCAAGGATCTCTCTTGTCTCTGTCCATCCTGCATGCTAGATCTCTCTTTCCAAGGATATTTGTACTGTAATTTTACAAAACAGCCTTAGAAAATACACAGTGTTTCTCTCCTGAACAAAAGGCAGGTTGTTTACTGCACAGTATAATAAAGATTCTGCCCCCTCTGAGGTAAAAGTCACAAAGAGAGACTGCCTCCAATAAAGATTTGCGTTCCCTAAATATGTTGCTCTCCTATGAAACAAATCCTTTAGTGTAAGCATTAGCTGGCCCTGTTTGAATCACACTATAAGGATCCAGTTGTAGTACCAGTGCAAATATTAACACACTCAATTCTGTTACTGCTGTAAGTAAGAAAGTTCATCACCTCCAAGCCAAGAGTTGTATATATTCTCTTAGTACCCATACCTAACTCATCAGCTTGCAAGACATTGCACAGTTCTTGATAATTGCATGGTCTCTAAGTACATCCCCACAAGATACATATTTAATTAAGAGGGAGAAAGTTGGCAGATGCCACCTTAACTAAGTGATCAAAGTTAAAATCACTAGTAAAAGGATACACTGACATCATGTTCATCCTGATATGATGTATCAAGAATGTAATCCCTTCTCAGTGATAAAGCTAAGCAAAAAAACCAACCCAACTCAAATTAAGAGCCACTCAACAAAATAAATTGTGGTATTCTTCAAAATGTTGATGACAAGAAATAAAAAGACAGAGAAACTTAGTCTCAAAAGGTACAAAGCAAAAACATAAAATAAAAACAGATCTAAATAATACAAAGAGAAAAAAATGGGTCAAAGGTTAACATTTAAAGAATCTCTGTGAAACTTAAACACAATTCCCTGTACTATTCTTGTAACTTGTTATGGTCTGAATTTTTGTCAAGTGATAAAAGGAAAATAACAAACTAAGAGTTAAGACTACAATGTTTCTTGCCCAAGGCTGCTGTTGTTGCTTTTTCAAGGTCACTCATTTCTGAATGAACTGCTCAGTGTTTTAAGCATGGTGCAGAGCACCTAACAAAACATCTAGAATGTCAGGCACAAAAAGTTCCAGCTTTAATTAAAAAGCAGTCCTAAGCAGTGAGGAGAAACTTTTGCATTTAAAAGTATTATTTAATTCACATGGTCACTGCAATTTCTTGAGTCAATAGAGATAAAAGGTTAGATGGTCCAATAAAAGCAAACTCTTCATTATTAAAAAGACAGACCATACATAGTATGTATAGGGTGTATAAGGCTCTATGGATTAAGAAAAATCAAACTATATAAATAGTAATATCTAAACAATGTTGTTAGTCACACTGTTTCATCTCTTATTTTTATAAAAGGTATATATTTACAAACACAAATAATATGTCTTCTTATACATAAAAGGCAAGAAATATCAGAAAATAAAAATTCAAGGTAAAGCAATGAGTAAACTTAAATTACTGGCCAGTTAAGCCTCAATATTTTAAATACCTTTATTACTGGAAATTTACCAACATCCTACCCAGAAAAATCACTTACATGAATATATTTCACATAAGAAATAAACACCTTTACATAAATAAACCACCACATATTGTAATGTTTCATAAACTAAACATGCTGTCTAAGGTGCCTATAAAAACATTTGAATATATCAAAGTTTTGGGTATTTTCCAACAGTGCTGTGAACAAAGGAGCTGGAGAATGTGTTGACTATAACACAAATCAGAATGCTAAATAACAAGCTTCATCTGACTTAGCAAAATGTTCCAGCTTTTGGAACAGAAAATGACCTGTTAGACATTTCAAAGCTGCTAGAAATCACCATGCTCAACTCTACAACTCTTTATTTTTAAAAAGGTTAAAAAAAAAGACTTCATCATTCAAAACAGTATGTAAAAACTATTCTTACTCAAGTTTTATCGTCTTCTAGATTTTCTATCAATATATAAAATCAGAAATATAAATACTAATAAATTGACTAAAAATGAACAGTTCAACTCTCCCAAATGTTAAGAATTCAAACCTAGTTTATAAAATTTAAGTTGTTGCTGTTGTTATGTGCCTTGGAGTCGCTTGGGACTCATAGCGACCCTATGTACAACAGCCCTAAGCCCTGCTCTATCCTGTGCTAATTGCACTGCCTCTGACACACGGATCCCAATTACCCCAGTCACTGAATCAATCCACTTCATGGAGGGTCTTCCCCTCTTGCGCCGTCCCTCCAACCTCCCAAGTATGATGTCCCTCTCCAAGGACCTGTCTCTCCTTACAACATGTACAAAGTATGTCAGACGAAGCCCCAGAATCCTTGCCTCCAACAAGCAGCCTTGTTTCACCTTCTCCAAGATGAATCTGTTTTCTTGGCAGTCCATGGTACATTCAATACTCTTTTCCAGCACCACAGCTCAAAGGCATCAATTCTCCTTCTATCCTCTCTAGTCATTGTCAAAACAAATTTTTTAATTTAAAAATTTTCCTATATGGCCATTGCCTCTCAATGTACTTACTATTGTTGTTATGTGCCGTCAAGTCACCGGCAACTCACAGCGACCCTATGTACAACAGCTCTAAACCCTGCTCTATCCTGTGCCAACCTCACCATCTCCGACACACCTCCTACCCCCTCATTATCCCAGTCACTGAATCAATCCATCTAATCAAGGGTCTTCCTCTCCTGCGTTGTCCCTCCACCCTCCCAAGCATGACATCCTTTTCCAAGGACTGGTCCCTCCTTGCAACATGTCCAAGGTATGGCAGAATCCTTGCCTCCAAGAAGCAGCCCCGAGGAATCCTCTCCAAGATGAATCTGTTTGTTTTCCTAGCAGTCCATGGTACACTCAATACTGTTCTCCAACACCACAGCTCAACGGCATCAATTCTCCTTCTATCATCCCTAGTCATCGTCCAGCTCTCTGATGCTTAGCAAATGATTGCAAAGACCATGGCCTGTATCAGGCGCACCTTAGTCTCCAGACTGACATCTTTGCACTTCAGCACTTTAGAGAGGCCTCTAACCACAGACTTTCCCATTGCAATACGTCTAAATTTTAATTTCCTGGCTGCTGGTGCCAAGAGTGTTGACTGTGGATCCAAGTAAACCAAAACTGTGAACAATTTCAATCTCTTCACCATCCATTTATGATGCTGCCAATTGGCCCAGTGGTTAGAATTTTTGTTTTCTTGATACTGAGTCTCAATCCATACAGAAGACTACAGTCCTTGACCTTCCACAGCAAGTGCTTTAGGTCCTCCTCAGATTCAGCAAACAAGGTTGTATAAAAATTTTAAATCTAGATTATAAACTACTCTTTTACTATAGAAAGGCGAAAACACTATTTTTTTACCTTACTGGAAAAACATGCCCCAGAAGGGCCACTCCGTAACTTTTATGACTGACAGAAACCCATATAACTAAGTTTTATGCAAATACCCACCCCTAACTCACAGCAAAGGTCAAACAGTATACCAGAAAACCATCCTAAACTCATCAACCCCTCAAACAATCATTCAAATCAACAGATGAAGTTGATACCTGGATTAGTAATTTTTCAAACATCTACTACTGACACAACAATATAAAGGTGGAGTTCAGCTGGCAAATGAAGATTTTTATTTATATAAGCAAAAATGTGTTGACAGCCTAAATGAACATTTATAGCATCAAATGTTAAAGTTGACAAAATGTTTCACATATACTGCCTAAATTGAGCAATTAGAAAGTTCTTTTGTTATTTCCAACATCTACATCCACACCTGAGGGGGAAAAATAATCCCTCCAGAGTAATTTATAGCCCAAGGATTAAAATTCTGAGACAGTAAAAAGGAGAACAGCATACATACACAATGCACAGTTCTGCATTTGAAGAAACTGTAAGACAAATATTTATTTATAACTGCATAAACCTGATTATAGTGTTTTACTTTTTGAAAAATCTTTGTAACATCACTGTGAAATTTAAAAAAACAAACTCACAACAAATTCAACTATTTTTACTTCTCAAATTCTGTTTAAGATCCTATATAGTCCTAATGTCAACTATACCGCTAACCTTTAAAAAGTTTGTTTTAATGTTCTCTATTCACACATTAGTTGTCAGACATAAAACCATACACTTTAGACATCAGTTGTCACTTGTTAGAAACATCCTTTTCCAGGAATTAAATTATTTTAAAGCAACTTTTAAAACTTTCCTAAAGCAGAAATGCTCTGTATTTTAAATGTCCAGGATTAATTATCAAATGTAATTAGTCAACCTAGGATGGCCATTTATAAAACTCTGACCATGGTAGAAATTAAGAAACTAAATGGAGAAACAGAAATGAGAGTTATGTTCAGAAAATTATGACTGTTTTCTTATTTTTAGGACAATTTTGAAGAAAGGGATAGGGAAGAGATTTACAATGGTTTCCTTACATTTAAGTCACAAACCTAAAAAGAAAAACAAGCACTGTCTCAAAACAGTACCCTACAAGAAAGGCCAAGAAATTCTTGGAAATCTATGAGGGTTCTCACTACCTCGAATTATTAACTTTTTAAAGGAGGTCCTTTAATGGCTTGCTTGTGATAGATAAGCTGTACCATTAAAAGCACACAGGTTTACATGGGCCTAAGAAAGGTCTATAAAAATATTTCTTTCTTCCATACCCCAAAGAAAAACTGAGAATGATTTTGTTTTGTTTATGGGTTTGGTTTTGTTTTCTTGGGTGTTTTTGTTGTTGTTGTTGGTTTTGGGGTTTTTGTGCAGGAACATGGAGCGTGGCATGTCTTGAGAATGTTTTTTACACTAGAGGGAAAACTAGGGAGCTCTGTGGCCCAGTGGTAGGGAACTGTGCTAACAATACAAAGGTATATGGTTCGAGTCCACCAGCTGCTCCAAGGGACAAGGACAGGCATTGTCCTCTTGTGCCATTTACTGCCTCCAAAAACCCACTGGAGGGGTTCAGGTATGGGTCAGTTCTGACTCAACAGTGCTCAGTAACAACAGCGTGAAAACTAATTCACACTATCCAAACATTATACTATAAAAAGTACACATTTCAGAATTGTAACAAATAAAATGTATTTCTTCAGATTTTTCTGGCTGAATGGATCTTTTAAATTTCCATCAAAATAAATAAACATAGATAAAGTCTAATTCCATTTTAAATGAACACGTAATACATCTTTTCCCCCCTCCCACAATCAGGGACTATGCTTTACTCTATCACGCCCACATACCACAAAGAGTATTCCAAAATGATACAAAAGATAATCCTCACACTTGATTGAGGATCAAATGATAAAAAAAATTTTCTTCCTTAGTTTTCATGTGACTGCTTAAAAAAAAAGTTATATAAAAAAAAAATATATATATATATATATATAAAATGCTTCAGGAATTTGAGTGTCATCTGTGTGCAGGGTCCATGCTAATCTTCTCTGTATCATTCCAATTTCAGTATATGTGCTGTCAAAGGGAGCTCCACATAATCTTACATTTAAAAATTAAGGAATTTCTCCAATATCAGTTTATGGTCATTATGGGCTAGAATCCAACTTTTAGTAACCACAAGAACGTCAAGATTATGCTCTGCAGTTTCCAAGGCCTGGTAATCCCCTTCTGAAAGGAGATCATCAGGCCTGCCTTCTGAAAGCCCTCCAACTGGACGTGATCTACCAACCTAGTCACACCAGAGACACTAAGTTCACAAGTAGAGGTTTGGAAATCTGCGGGAAGTTCATGCATACTGGCTCCTTTGTAGAAATCCTACTCAATTGCTGGAAGTAGAGAAAACATTCAACGATTTATTGATTGTAGACTAATAGGAAAGAAATCATTTCTACCTGCTGATACCTGCCAATGTGAAATTTGTAAATAACATTATAGAAAACCCACTGCAAACTAAGTCCTAGTAACTCTACAGGAGAGAGTATATCTGCCCCACAGAGTATCTGAGGGCATAATCTTCACTAAAGTAGACTGCCACATCTTTCTCTCATGGAGTAATGGATTCAATGACAGACCTTTCAGTTAGCAGCGAAGCACTCTAACAACTGTGCTACCTAAGACTGTACCATTTTCACTTTGTATTTTCTCTCCACAGATTGGCAAAGAATGAAGGATTTGGAAGGCTCTGCATTCCAAATTTAGGAGAAAAATAATG
>NW_006399779.1:11233147-11233998 GCF_000299155.1 Elephantulus edwardii | reverse complement strand
CATAAGCACAATCAGGTGTTCTGGGATTCCCAATCTTCTCAAAGTTAGCCACAATTTGTTGTGATCCACGCAGTCAATGAAACACAAATAGACATTCCTTTGATACTCTCTGCTTTTAGCCAAGATCCATTCATCTGATAATGGCAATGATGTCCCTAAGGCCACAGCCTATTCTAAACCTGGCTTCTATTTCTGGTAGTTCTCTGTTCATGAACTGTTTCAGTTGCTTTTGAATAATCTTCAGCAGGATTTTGTTTGCATGTGTATTAGTGATATCATTCAATAATTACTCTGTTGGGTCGCGAATCAATATGGATCTCTTCCAGTCAGTTGGCCAGGTGGTTGTCCTCCAAATTTCTTAGCACAGCCTGGTAAACAGTTCTGGCTGTATCTGTTTGTTAAAATATGCCACTGAAAAATTACAGTGAGCGGAAGATTAAGAATAAGCCAATGATACTTGCCAAATGATTAGTCTTGTGAAATACTGTTATTTTTCATTTTAGTTTTTTGATGGGGTTTTTTTTTCCCTTTCTTCTCCCACTTAGCTTCCTCATGTGGCTCTTCAATCAGAAACTTTTCCTTAATGTAGAGTTTATGGAAGATAAACTTTCTCTATATGATTCTTTGAAAATAAAAAATTTTCAATGACTTTATATCTAAGCAAACTGTGGTCTAGCAACTTAAGCGTGTCTACATCAAAACAAGCTTCTTAGTCTCTCAAATCCAATTTAATCATACTCTTACCCAGTTTCCCCAACTTTGTTCATTTCACTATCTTTCTTTCTTCCAAAAAGTCCCCCAGAGAATAGTAAAATTCATCCTCTTAGAAAACTTAAACTGCTTAGTTTTAT
>NW_006399779.1:11229440-11231718 GCF_000299155.1 Elephantulus edwardii | reverse complement strand
GTGAGAATCTTTGTCTTCTTGACATTGAGCCTCAATCCATATTGTAGGCTGCAGTCCTTGACACTCTGCAGCAGGCACTTCAGGTCCTCCTCAGTTTCAGCAAGCAGGGTTGTGTAAGAAGAGTTAAACTAAATAAGATTTCCTTAAACAGTGCCAGAACTGTGCAAGTCCAGATGGAAAGGCACATAAGAACGCTAGATTAGGGAGCTCTGCTGGCCTAGTGGATTGGAAGCCACTTTGGGTCAGCAACACAGCTCCTTACCACTAAAGCCACCAGAACTCCCTCACAACCTTCTGTGTTGCCATGTACCATTGAGAGGCTGTAAATCTTTGCAGGAGGAGGACTGAATGACCATCTTCTTCCTAAGGAGTAGCTGGTGGATTCAAACCAATGATGTTCCAGTTAGCAGTCTGACACCTTATGCATTATGCCACCAGGAATTCTTAGAATACATAATTGTTGTGTGCCATTGAGTCAACCATATGACTCATAATTACCCTACGAACAATGGATCTGACCTATATAAAAAAAAAAAAAACACGATGGGCTATATTAAACTAGTTCGTTCTGGAGATCATCACAAAAATAAAATTTACACAAATTGTCCTATTTTTTAGATTTTGGGGGGTTTAAATAATACAAAAGAAAGTACTTAATATTCTAAAACAAAATAGTTAATATGAGCATAACTCTAACAAAATGGAATAGTATTAGTAAGTTGAAATGTGCTGCATTTAAATCATTGTTTACAGTAGTTTCCCAGTCAGATATGCATGTACAAATAAAAATAAAATTAAATCATAAACAAAAACTAAATTCCCAGCATTTAGCTAATTTCTATTCTATTTAATCAAAGTGAAGACCAAATCTGCTGGTTGATAATACAATTCCTGTACTTAGTGGATATTCAGATATTTAAGAGAATAGTTTTCATATATTTTATCACTGCATAATCTACTTAACCTCTTTCAGGAGCCTACAGTAACAGTGTCTGTAGGGTTGTGTGCGGCCAATCCAAAATCCAAGCGTCTAGGGAGGTCTGATGGCCTAGTGACAAGAAGCTGCACTGCAATCCCAAAGGCAAGTGGTTCAAATCCACCAGATGCTCTGCTGGAGAGGGAGGGGCAATCTGCAGTGCCAGTTGGATCAGATTTGATGGTACATGTTTACATAAAACAAACAGGAAAAGAACAACCCACAAAAACCTCCAAGCTTCTCTGGTAGTTCAAATCCACCAGTGGCTCCTTGGTAAGAAAACGGACAAACTCCTCTGCAATTTATAGGCTCAGAAAACCTTCTAGAGTCTGCTATAATAGGTTCTGATTCTATGGTAATGAATTTGAGTTACAATCTCTTAGCAGTGTTGTTTTTTTGGTTTTTTGGTTGTATTTTATAGTTTTCACTGTATAGTTCTTTTATGTGCCTAAGTTGATTTATTTCTAGATATTTTAGTCTCTTAGATGTTACTGTAAGTAGAATCGTTGTCCTAATTTCCCTTTCAGATTTCTTACTGCTGATGTATACTAACCTAAATCCTAAATTAAAGATGAATTGCATTGGGAAAATCTGCTGTCATGGATCTCTTCAGAGTGCTGCAGACCAACGATGTCAGTCTAGACACAAAAGTACTCCTGATCCTGGCCATCATCTTTTCTTTTCAGTTACTTGTTATGCTTCAGAGAGTTGGACAATGAGTAATGATGACAGAAGAAAAATAGATGCCTTCTAATTATGGTCCTGGAGAAGAGTCTTGAACATACCATGACTGCCAAGAAAATAAATCAGTCTCTCTTGGAGAGGGTGTAACCAAGTTCGTCCTTGGAGGCCAGGATTTTGAAGCTCTGCCTCACTTACTTTGGGCATGTGACCAGGAGGGACTGGTCCTTGGAGAAGAACATCATGCTCAGAAGGGTGGATGGACAGCACCAGAGAGGAAGACCCCAGATGAGATGGATTGATGCAGAGACTGGGGCGACGGGGTTTGCTGTGTCGGAATTAGTGAGACTGGCTCAGGACAGGAAAGGGTTCACAGCTGCTGTACATAGGGTCGCTATATATTGCAGGCGACGCAATGGCACACAGCAACAATAACATAACAGGTGTTACTATGACAGGTTTGGAAGCAGGAGTGGCATCCACTTCCTAAATAACATGCCTCTGGAAACTCTATGAACTTTGATAAATGTCAATTGTAGTAGAGGGGCTGTTCAGGCCTTTTGTTCATAGGGTCGCTATGAGTTGTGCTTGACTTGAAGGCAATCAACAACAATCTACTAT
>NW_006399779.1:11218671-11224095 GCF_000299155.1 Elephantulus edwardii | reverse complement strand
TGATGCTACCGATTGGTCCAGTGGTGAGAATCTTTGTCTTCTTGACATTGAGCCTCAGTCCATACTGAAGGCTGCAGTCCTTGACCCTCTGCAGTAAGCGCATGAGGTCCTCAGTTTCAGCGAGCAGGGTTGTATCATCTGCATAACGCTGGTTGTTGATAGATCTTCCACCAATCCTAACACCACGCTTCTCCTCATAGAGCTCAGCCTCTCAGATAATCTGTCTGCATACAGACTGAAAAGGTATGGTGATAGGACACATCCCTGGTGTACACCCTTGCCAATTTTGAACCATGCAGTGTTGCCCTGCTCTGTTCTGACGATGGCCTCTTGGTCCAAGTATAGGTTTCTCATTAGCACGATTAATTACTAAATATAAAATACAAGAAGAAATCTAGTCAATGACTTTGCTATGCTCAGACCAAGCTAGAACAGACATAAAATCAGTCAATTCCAGTGCAGTCAATTCCAACTCATGGTGATTCAATGTGCCAGAATGGAACTGTATTTTATGGGGTTTTCACTGAATGACTTTTCAGAAGTAGAATGCTAGGCCTTTGGATGGATAGATTTGAGTCTCCAACTGATATATTGTTTGTGGTTGTGTGCTTTCAAGTTGGGAGCTATTTATAGTTGACCCTCTAGCAAGTTTTCAAAGGCTGTAAATCACATACGAGGAGAATGTCCATCTTTCTCTTGCAGAGCAGCTGGGAGATTCAAACTGCCTGCCCTCGGGTTTGCCGTGCAACTTGTTATCACTCGGCCACCAGAATCTCACAGGTGGAGTTCGCTAGAGTTTCCTATTAACAGCTGATCAAATTCACTGTGCCCAAGAGATTCTTAGATTACAAATGCAACCCCCAAAACAGTATTTTCAATACTCCTCCAATTCTTTTCGTTTTCGCATATAAAACAGAGGCTCTAGATTTCTAGTATAGTAGTCATGCACCTCGGAATTAAAACCGTGTTGTCTTTGTGTAGTCAATTATGGCTCAAGTATCAACTGACAACAGCCTGATTTGCTAAAACGCACAGTTTAATTCGACACTTCTGTAAAACGTGTTATATCAATCCTCCAAAATCTATTTCACTTTGGTGCTAAGAATGACTAAGACCAAAAAGAAATAATATGACAAAACTACAAAGGCACTACATTAATATTAGAGTTTCCAAAAAAAAACCCACTATAATTATACCACGTCAACCAAAAGAAATAGATTAACTTTTTTTAATTCACATAAAGTGCCTATCATAAAAACTCTCCTCAAAACTTCTACTGTAAGTATATATTCCTACTCAATTTACAGGGAATTCTGATGGTTTAGTGGTAACCCAACCCAAAGGAATATGGTTCGGATCCACAAGCAGCTCCATGGGAGAAAGATGGACAAGCTCTTCTCAGGTGATTTACTGCCTCTGAAAATCGACTGTCAGTTTGCACTCAATGGTATATAACAACAACAACAACGTTACTAATTTACAAGGAGCTCTGGTGGCCTAATGAGTAAGGAATTTCACTGACAAATCAAAGGCAAGTGGTTTGAACCCACCAGCTGCCCCTGGGAGGAAAACTGGCATTCTCTTCATATGCCATTTACAGCCTGTGAAAACCCAGTGGGGGATCAGTTAAGAGTCAGTTCCTATATTATGGCACAAAACCACATTTAACAAAATACCCTACTACTACTGAGTGGATTCCAACCCACTCCATTTCAAAGGCTGTACATTTAAACCAGAGTAGACTGTTCCTCATTCTCCCTGGAGGCAGGTAGAGTTAAAACCTCCAACCTTTTTATTAGCAGTACAACATGTAAACCATTACGCCAACAAGGACAACCAAGCTCACTGTCATCAAGCTAGGGCTCCTTAACAGTAAATGCTTAATGGTCCTAGGCAAGATACTAAAAACAACTCATTCCAGAACCAATAAAGACATTTAAAAGAATTCCTTCAGACTTCATCTGTATCAGACACAAAAGGAAAGCCAATACAAAGGCTTCCACAGAGAGAAATACTACTATACCCCAGTTAAATAGGGTGTATTTGTGGGAAGAGCAGCAGAGGGTTTTTATAAACACACTGACATATCCCTCCATTTCAGCAATGCTCTAGTAGTTTATCTTCAGGAATAACTTCTAAGCTAAAGGCCACACTGGAAGTCTCAACTTTTAGACATCTGGAAAGCTACAAGGCAGAAATTTTATATTATTTATTTTGGAAGCAAGAATATAACAAGTTGTATCCTCAAATAGTTAATAGCAGTAACAACTTCTGAAAGAACATTTTACATATGTAAAATGTCAAAAGTTCCTTCAGAAAACCCTTCATTTTCAACACTGTCATGCCATCTTTTTATTTCAAATCCAAGCACAGAGCAACAGAAGTTACATATACTCATACTTGGTAAACTCCTGCAGTGACAATGACTGTTAAGAAAGTTAACTCTTCTTACCTGTCAAAATCAAGTTAACATCAAAAGTTACCAGCCTACTCAAAAATTCAAATGGAAAATAAGAAGCAAATAAAGATTTCATTCAATGAGTGTGAGTCGAAAAACAATATTTCAGAAATCTAAAATTTACATTCACTCCCGCCCCCCCACTCCCTTCCATGTGTTCTCTATGTTCATTTATTAAATGTTTAATGCAAAAATTCCATCAAAAAGTTCATTTGATAGTGGTTGCTTTTTAAAGTGGAAAAAAAAATGGCTTTCAACATCTTGCATTAAGCATAAAGATCTACAGTGTCATGCCATATCTACCACAGCAATCCACCTCTGTAATCCGCACCCTATTTCATAGTATACTATCACAGAACATTCGAAAACTTAAAATAGTATGATCTAAAGCTTCTTTTCAAGCATGTTTACAAGAATTATATCACAGAAACCATCCATTTTAATATGACTCTAAAACTCCATGCCCAAAAGCCAATGACTGGTTTATAAGAAAGAAAATGACTAGTTCAATGGAAAAGGTATTATGACAATAAGCTAAGACTGGCTCAACATGTTATGATCTGCTTGCCTAATATGCATGTTTAGCTACTGCAGTCAGCAATGTCCAAATATAAATTTGAAACATTTAATAGCCAGTTCTGTTCTAGATTTCAAGCTCAACTTACTTTATAGAACAAAACATAGTTTTATCTAAAGTTTTCCATAAAATCTTTTAAGAAAAATCTACTCTGTAGAGTATGTCTATGAAACAAAATAAATCTTATTTAATTTCCCATTAAGTAAATAAATACATAAATGAAGTGTAACAAAAAACCCCAACCCTCTCCGATATTTTACCACACTTCTACAATCAGTTAAAGCATCAAACTTTTTTGAAAAGGTCAGCCCTAGTATTTTGTTTACCTAAAATACCAAGCTTAATCATGACCTATCAAAATCTTATCTTTGCTCATTGTATAAAATTAGCACTGCACTTGCAAACATAAGCAGAATCTAGATTATCAAACGTACGGTGAGATGGGCCCAACTTCTGAAAAATTAAATCTGACAATGTGGGATTAAAATGTTTTAACGGGGGGGAGGGGATTGTCATGAGTGTTCCTCCTAAGTTTTTATCAAAAATTTTCTTTAAAAAAAAAAACTAAAGCACCCGCACCTTAAACCCTGGAAATGAACTAAAATAATTGAATATAAATTACTTCTACTTTAGACGCTACACCAAAGAAGGCAATTGCTAAAACTGGAAAGGGAGGGGGCAGCGACAAAAGGAGGTAGTGGCAGCTTAAGAACAAACACGGCTTAACCAACCAACTTTCCTTTCTGTTAGCAGAGAGACACCAAAATAAAATCAGCACACAGAACCAACCAAAAGCTTTCTTTCCCTGTAACCTGAACAGTAATCTGAAAACCTGTGCTGTTTCTAAAAGAAGTTCCTTATAATTAGAAGCGGCGAACTGACAGGTGGAAAAATAAATTCCCTAATAGGGCAGCAAGAGGTTGTGAAAACACGGTCCAAGGACTGAACGTGTTGTGACTACTCTGTAACAGGTCCAAGGTAATTAATGCACACACCCTTCAGCGCAGAACCTCAAGCAAGAGATAAGGCTGGGCAACAACAGGCTTTGCCCACAGCCACATACCATTTTAACACAAGCGGCTTCCTCCCAGCAGGAAAGGAGGCATATTCCCATCGAAGGCTTTCTGCGAGTTCTCCCCGAGCGGCGCAGGGCAGCGCTGGCCGCCGCCGCCGTAACGAGAGAAGCCGGCAACAGCCCCGCCGCGCGGCCGCCACGCCTTCCTCCGGCCTCGGCGAGGGGACGCGGCGCCGCGGATCACATTTCTCCTCCCCAACAATCACACGCACTCGGGTCCCGGGGAGCTGACACCCTGCAACCACGCCGCGCTGCGACGCCAGCGACGGGGCCACCACGCCAGGGACGCGGCCATCGGCTGGGGTGCTCACAAGTTGCGTGTGTGTGTGCGTGCGTGTGTTTGTTTCCCTTTAATGAAAGAAAAGAGGTATCCGTAGTTACGGCCTTGGGGCGGGCGTGGGGGAAGAGGGGCCCCCCTGTGGGACTAAACAAAACTTCAGTTGCTGGGAAGGGCCGTTGCGCAACCCTGGCCGGGGGAGGCCGGGGCCGCCTGGCCCGGCCCAAGCGTGGCTTCCTGGAGGCTGCGACACGGCGCGGAGGAAGCACGCGAGGGCCCTGCGCCTGGCAGCCTCGGGCCTGGCGCGAACTCTGCCGAGGGGGCGCCGCCCGAACCGGGCCACACGGCAGCAAGCAGGCGCCGGGGATGCGGAGGCAAACGCAGGCGGGCGGCGGGTGCGGGCCGCTCCGGCGAGTCGGGCCCGGCCGCAGTCCCAGCGACTGTGGGTCCGAGGGTCACCGGCCCCGGGCTCCGTGGACCGAGCCAGTGCCCCCCCCGCCCAGCTCCAAGAAGGGGCCCCTTTCCCGTCGCTCGCCTCCCTTACCTTCCTAGAGGCCCGAGCTCTCCCCTCTTCGGGCGGCCGCAACCCTGAGCATGTCCGGGGTGGGGTGCGGGGCCGTGCCGGGGACAGGGAGCCAGGCGCTTCAGCAGGCGGCACCACCCAGCCCGGGCTCAGCCCCTCTCCGCGGCCGCTGCCATCTTGTCCTGGCGGCTAAGAGGAAACGGCGAAACACCCTCCCCCGACCGCTGCTGCTGCTGCTGCTGCTCTGGCTGCTGAGCGCTGGGCCCGTCTCCCTCATCTTCCTTCCCAAGGATTTTGGGTGGGACGGCTTAGGTGGGGCGAGAAGTGGTGAGAGGCCGCCCGGGCAGCCTCGGGCGGCTGGGGCCTATGGACAGCTCAGGGAGCGGGGCCCGCCGCGGCTGGGGCCCATGCCTGACGCCCCTGTCGGGAGAGGAAGGGAAGAAAGACAGCCGGGAGAGGCGGCGACGGCAGGGCCCGCGGCGCGGTCTCCTCAGGTCGCCGCGCTGCCAGCAGT
>NW_006399779.1:11217771-11218571 GCF_000299155.1 Elephantulus edwardii | reverse complement strand
ATGCTCTCAGGGAGAAGGAGGGGCAATCTCCTCCTGTACCAGTCAGATCTGATTTGACAGTATACACAAAAAAATTAATAAGACTAAAAAAATATAAGAATTACTATCTTGGAAACCAGACAGATGATCACCAGGAGTAGGAACTGACCTAGTGGCCATGGGTTTGGATTTTGTTTTGGTAAGTACTGATTAAAAAATATACTATTTTTGAACAAGACAAATTTAATTTTACATTAAAAAACAAAATTACAACTATTAGATTGCAAAGGTACTCATACTATTTCCACTAGTCTAATTAAAAGGTGATAAAAAAAACCACACACACACCTTTTAATCATTTTAAGAATGTGGTGAAGCACAGCATCACTGTTACTGGCTATACAGCAGCCTGTATAACCTGTAATCTACCAGCAGCTCCGTGGGAGAAAGCTGGGAAATCTCCTCCCATGCCATTTACAACCTATGCAATGTGCTGGAGGGTCAGCTCTGAGTGGGTTCCAACCTGATGGCACATAACAACAATTTAATATCAATACAAATTATCATCAATTATACATTTAAAATACTCAGAAATTTTGTTTAAATTATGCTTTAGAAGAATTACTTCTAGACAGGTTCCATTTCCAATGTTATCACTTTTAACTTATTAAGAATTTAAAAGTATAACATTATATATCTAAAGTCATATAGTTTACCAAACCTTCAAGATTCTTTGTTCTATTAAACAAATAACAGAAGTTGAAACAAATACAAATAAACCCTTTAGACCTTTAAATAAGGGTTGCCTTTGAGTGGTGGTG
>NW_006399779.1:11204427-11216960 GCF_000299155.1 Elephantulus edwardii | reverse complement strand
CTCCGCGAAGCCCCTCCCCGGGCCCGCCCGATGCCCGCGCGCAGCCGCGCCCAGGTTGCCGCGAACCCGCCTGCTAGCAGGGCGCGGGTCCCACGCGGAGCCCGCTCACGCCAACCCTCCGGCAAAAGAAGCATCCAGCCGCGCCTCCTTTTCTCAGCCTCAGTCTGGGCCCACTCCTCCAGAAATAGATTCGTTGGGGTTTTTGTTGTTTGGGGTTTTTTAATCCTAAACCCTAAAATAAAGGATTGAAAGGCAGAAGCAAGATTTTACAAGCCTTTCTAGACTGCAGTAATCATAATTCTCCCTTTTTACCCCTCTAGGACCTGCATCTTGGTTAATTGGTCATTTGTCTTAAGGTGGGGGTGGGGGGAAGGGGCAGAGAAGGGGAAGTGCTCAAGTGGCCAATACCTTACAGCCCCACTTATCAAGGGAATTGTAAAATCGGGTTCAAGAAGGGTGAAAAGTCGCTCAATAAATTTCCCAAGAGCATCTCTATTGATTTCAAACTCCTATGGAACTGGCTGCGAATGAAGTCACCCACCTCCGCACTGGTAATTCTCCGTCAAGTTACTACTACACCCTGAGACTGGCTTCCAACCTCTTGGAGATTAAAAGTCAACAGAATGGCCCATCTCAAACCATGTAACCATAGAAGCATAGAATTTTAGATCTAGAAGAACCTTGGAGATTTGATTCCAGGACAGGTACTGACTGAATCATTGCCATCAACTCATAGCAGATCCTCCTGCGGGTTTCAGAGGCATAAAATCCCACGGGAGAAGATTGCTCAGCTTTCTCCTGCCAATCCTTTGGTGGATTCAAACCATCGAAGAGGTGAGGCCTTTGGGTTAACAGCAGTTCAGCTCTACTGACTAAACCACCAGAGCTCCCTTGGACACGAGTTCAAAGTGTTGTGAGTTGCCCAAAGTCAGGCAGCAAAGTATTGGGCTGTACTTGCCTTCCTCTGATCTCTAGAAAATGACTGGTTTTACAAGTACTTGCCATTCGTTTGGGTGCAAAAGTCACCTAGAGTAAAAAGCTGCACTGCAACACAAAGGCACAAGGTTCGAAGCCACTCACTGCCCTGCGAGAACAGGATGGGCAGTCACCTCTCGTGAAATTTATTTTTTTCTTCTATAATTATATTTTATTAATTTTCATAAACATTTACAGAGATTTTGGGCTTCCACTCATTCATTGTTGCACTATTCTCTCTACCCTCCTCCTAGTTTGTTCTTGTCCAAATGCCACAGTGCTTGTCAAAGCCAGTTCTGATTAATCTTCTTTGTCAGTGTGTCCTTTGCCATTCCCTATCACTCCTCCCTGAGAGAGACTTCACCCTGAGTCATAAGGAAAAGGGGATGGCGTATTCTCTTAGCTACTTCCTGCTGAAAAGGGACGCTGTGGGTTTCAGGGTGAAGATCTTCTCTCACTACTCTAAAGGGCCCCTTTGGCAGTAGGAAACACATAGACTATTATGGAGATTGATTTTGGAATTTAGATGCACTCTTATTGATTGTGCTTGGCCGTACATGTTCATATCCTTGAAGATGTATCATGGGGGTGTTGCAACCTAGAAGACACAAATTTGACTAACAAGTTATAAGTGCATGAGTCCAAAAATTATGGAAAAGTAAAAGAAAAGATTCTTTCATTGTTTTACAAACCCTCCCCCAGGTCCCCTCCACCATGTAGCCCTCGCTCTAGTCTCCTGTGATGACAGAAATACCCAGTTATATCTCTCTTTTAAACGGTTCTCTCCCTCCTCTGTTTCAGTGCAGTATGCATTATTGAACCCATCTTAGTCTCTCCCCAACCCCAAGGACAGTCCCATTCTACAACAGTGGCATCATGTAATATTTGTCCTTTTGTGACTGGGATATTCACTCAGCATAATGTTCTCCAGAGTCAACCATTTTGAATAATATTGCATGAGTTCCTTGTTTTTTAATGCAGCATAGTATTCCATTGTGCGAATATACCACAGCTTCTCTAGCCATTCGTTTGTTGATGGGCACTTAGGTTGTTTCCAACTCCTTGCTACTGTGAACAAAGCTGCAATAAACATGGGTGTGCATATATCTGCTTGGATGTCAGCTATGGTCTCTTCAGGGTATATTCCCAGTAGTGGAATTGCTGGGTCAAATGGTATCTCTATTTGCAACTTTTTGAGAAAGCGCCATACTGCTTTCCACAGGGGTTGCACCATTTTACACTCCCACCAACAGTGAATCAGGGTTCCAGTTTCTCCACAACCTCGCCAGCATTTGTTGCTTGCTGTTCTGTTAAATTTTGCTATTTTAACTGGGGTGAAATGATATCTCATAGTTGTTTTAATTTGCATCTCTCTTAGGGCTAGGGATTTTGAGCATTTCTTCATGTGTTTGTTAGCCATCTGAATGTCGTCTTCGGTGAAGTGCCTGTTCATATCCTGTGCCCATTTTTCTATTGGATTATTTACCTTTATCTTGTTGTGGTGCTCAAGTATTTCATAAATTCTGGATATAAGTCCCTTATCTGATATGTTATTACCGAATACTTTTTCCCAGTCAGTGGCTTCCTTTTTTACCCTACTGGAGAAGTTTTTGGATGTGCATAGGGATTTGAGTCTTAGAAGGTCCCATTCATCTATGTTATCTTCTCCTGGTTGTAGCTTTTCTAGGATACTGGGAAGACTGTTTATGTTGTGGATTAGGACTTCTAGTGTTGTTCCTAGCTTTTCTGTAATGAATTTTATAGTCCTTGGTTTTAGTCCTAGGTCCATGATCCACCTTGAGTTGGTTTTTGTGTATGGAGTGAGGTGTGGGTCTTGCTTGAGTCTTTTGCAGATATTTTTCCAATTTTGCCAACACCATTTGTTAAAAAGGCTGTCGTTCCCCCACTTCACTGATTTCATCTCCTTGTCAAAGATCAGTTGACCATAGATAGATGGGTTGATCTCTGGATTCTCAATTCGATTCCATTGATCTATGTGTCTGCCATTGTACCAGTACCATGCTGTCTTTACTACTACGGCAGTGTAGTAGGATTTGGAATCAGGGAGTGCCTCTCGTGAAATTTAGTGCCTCTCTACCACACCGTTCATTTCGTTTGGAAATGGGGGCAGGGGAAGAAGGATGTGTTCAATACGCATTCCCTTTGTTTCTTTTTGTTCTTAATTAATGTCTAACCATTTGAGAACAGAAACTTTCTCCGTGAATCCAAGAGCCCTTTCCTTGTTCTTTGTTTGTCTTGACGGGGAAGAACTGAATTTACCATGTTTGTCCTTATTGTTGTTTATTACCCCATGTCATTGTTGTTGCAGTAGCAAGTGGGGCAAGGCAAAGAAAGTGGCAAAAATGCTTCATATCCTACAGTTTCCTTTCCTGCTGCTTTTTAAACTAGAAGAAGAGTTTTTTGCGTAGTGTATTTACAAGAGAAAAACATAGTATGCCCTGTGGCCATTAGAAATATAACATTTTTTGAATGACAGTTTTCTTCTCGTTAGGGAGGTTAACCAGTTGCAAAGCCTTCCAAAATAGAAAAATAAAAATGACTGTCTTCCAAGGCAGTAGCAGTATGTTAAGCATTCCTTTTTGCTTACTATTTGATTTTTATTTTAAAAATAATAGTTAAAAGAAACAAAAAAGGTTAAAATCATTACTCACAGGAGAAAGTGACAGCACTAGACAAAATTTAAAAGGGACAAACATGTTTCACTGGAACTTCAAATTTTCAGAATTCATGTAATAATTTCTCTAGGCTAATTCCAGGAAGAGGCTTCTATTCTCCATTTTTGTGGCATTACCACAAAAAATTATCTATAAAGAGACTGAAATGAGGAAAAATAACGTTCTCTCTTTTTTTTTTATCAGTCTACATAACTTGTGTGCACATTGGGGGGGGGGGAAGGCTAGGCCCCTTGTTCAATATGAAATCACCATGAAGTAGAATTAACAACAACTGGCTTTTTCACTGCCGTCCTTTGAAATTAAGAAATTCAGGATGGATGCTGATAGCAGAACATTAAACCAAGTTCAAAATTCCCCTAAAAATTAAGTCATGTGAAACTCCACAATTATATACCCATTAAGCTAATCTAATTAGTCTGTATTTGTTGAATGAAAAGTGAGTTCTTCTGTAGGATGTGTTAGAATTAGCCCAAAGAAAAGAGAGAGAACACTTGAGGCAGAAGAAAAGGTCCATACAAAAATGGATACAAATATTGAGTAATTATTTAGTCATAATAAGAGAATAAAAAGAAAGGTAGGGGTAGGGAAGGAGAGGAGAGAGATTTAACTCAAGGAAATGGTCCACATGCCTGTCCTAAGTCTATGGGTCAAACTCAAAATACAGGCTTCTCCAGACTGAGGTAGCGGCAGGAACTGACAGACCCAAGATCTACAATCATGATGCATACTTTTCCTGATTTTAAAACAGGCAGTCTCCCCTTATTCCATTCAATGACTGCCTCTTGTTCTATGTACAGGCTCCACATGAACACAATTCAGTGTTAATGGAATTCTCCTTCTTTGGCAATATTGTCCATGATTTGGTATGATCCACATAGTCAAATGTCTTTGTAAAGTCAATAAAACACAGATAAGTGTCTTTTTTTGGTATTCTCTGTTTTCATCAACAGTGACAAAGATCCTTGTTCCATTTCCTCTTCCAAATCCAGATTGAATTTCTGGCAGTTCACTATCGATATACCAATATATCAATAATCACTTAAACTGTGACAGTTGAGCCCTTTCAAAGTTACATCCTTTGTTAAAACATCTCAAATGATATTCTACCAATTCCCAGGGTCTTAATTTTCGCCAATGCCGTCAGAGCAGCTTGGACTTCTCTATTCAGTCTCATCAGGTTTTGGTCATGTACTACGTCCTGAAATGGGTGAATGCTGACCAGTTCTTTTTTTGAATAATGACAATGTACTCTTTCCATCTTCTTTTGATGTTTCCTGTTCTTCTGCTGTTCACTATTTTGCCCATAGAATTCTTCAATACTGCAACATGAAGCTTAAAATTTCAATTCTACTCTTTTAGCTTAAGAAAAACCAAGTGTGTTCTTACCTTTTCGTTTAATAATTCTTTGTCTTTACACATTTTAACTAAAGGACTTAAAGGGAGCTCTGGTGGCCTACTGGTAAGGAGTTGTGCTGCCAGCTCAAAGGCACACAGTTCAAATCAACCAGCTGCTCTGTGGGAGAAAGATGGGAGATTTACAGTCTCTGAAAACCCACTGAGTTACTTGATTCCAACTCAATGGCACACTGTAAGAACAACAAAGGGCTTAAGATTGGCTATAACACAAAGCAGCCACTGGGTTTGGTAGTGGGGACGGTAGATGGGAAATATTTTTTTTTGTCTTTCTACTCATCTATATTTTTCTAATTTTCCTTCCAATGACTTTCTATCTCAGAGTGAAAGCTAAAAATCTTAGATCTGGAAGACCCTCCATAAACGTGGTCCACAGCAATTTATGTCCTACTTAACAGTTTATGTCACCACTTACACCAGGCATATTCTTCAAAGATGTTAGTCTTCCTCCCTTCAAGTACCTGAAACTCCTTCTGCCTGGGACACTCTTCAAGTGTTCACCTCCTTTTCATTATACTCTATTCAAATGCCACTTTCTCAGTGAAGCCTTCCTCAGCAATGTCCACCTACATGCGTACACAATCTCCCTATCTCTTTCCCTAAATCACATTCTTGTTAGTGCTTCCCTTTATCTCCTTTGTGCTTAACTCTTTCTGGTTTATTTAGATTTTTTTTTTCTTCTCATCATAGAAGTTAATAATCCCTGAGGATAGGCATTTTGTCAGTTTTGTGGTTTTCTCTATTTTCTGAATGCTGGGCAGTGTCTGGCATAGAAAACTCAACAAATACTTGGAAGGTGCAAAAATGACTTTTCTATATAAGCAATAGGAATCCCTCTACAAACTCAGACTAAAAACACAGTCACAATTCCTTGACATCACTCAGACATAAGGATCATGATATCTCCTTCAGAACTTTCTGCCACATCCCTGAAGAGCATGACTCTGTCTAAAGCAGACCATTCTTCCCTGCACTTACTATGTATTCACTGCTGCATTATTCCTCACTGTAACAGCACAGAGCTGTCAATGTAAAGAAATGCCACACCACACACACAGTCTTAGCAAATGTTTCTGTAGTTTCAAGATAAACCTTAGGACTTTGTCACTAGCCTGTAATCACCTTCAGTTCTCTTTTTTCTTTCCTTTTCCATACCTTAGATATCTGTCAGGCAACCAGTGGTTAAGCACTTGCCAAGAGGTTGGCAGTTTGAACTCATCTGCCACTCCACAGGAGAACAATCTGGCAGTCTACTCCTGTAAAGATTACAGCCTGGGAAATTACAGGGCAGTAGCACTACTCTGCCCTCTAGGATTGCTATGTGTGGGAAGCCAAATATCAAATTTGCTATTAATAATAAACCAAATGCTATATCAGGATGTTGTTGTTATTGTTGTTATGTGCCGACGAATTGCTTGTGACTCATAGCAACCCTATGTACAACAACCCCCAAACCCTGCCCTGTCCTGTGCCAATCGCATTGTCTCTGATACACCCATCTCGATTACCCCAGTCACTGAATCAATCCACCTCATAGAGGGCCTTCCCCTCCTGCGCTGTCCCTCCACCCTCCCAAGCATGATGTCCTCCTCCAAGGACCGGTCTCTCCTTACAACATGACCAAAGTATGTCAGATGAAGCCTCAGGATCCTTGCCTCCAAGGAGCAGCCTGGTTAAACCCTCTGCAGGTTGAATCTGTTTTGTTTTCTTAGCAGTCCATAGCACCCTCAATACTCTTCTCCAGCACCACAGCTCAAAGGCATCAATTCTTCTATCCTCCCTAGTCATTGTCCAACTCTCTGATGCAAAACAAGTGATTGCAAAGACCATGACCTGTATCAGACACACTTTAGTCTCCAGAGAGACACCACTGCTCTTCAGTAGTTTGGAGAGGTCACTAACAGCAAACATTCCCATCTTTTCATTTCCTTGTCTTTTTTTTTTTTTAAGTCCCTTATGATTTTCCTTTGCTTACCTTCCTTATGATTCTCAATAAATACTCAGAGAAGCATGGCTTGAGGCCTTCAGTAGTGGAAACTGCTGGCCCCCTGTCTTTACAATCTCTGTTTTATCTCATTACTGGTTGTCTGTCTCGTTATTAATAATTATAAAAATACTTTACCCTCGGTCTGCAACAGCTATGAGTCAGAATCAACTTGACAACAGTGAGTTTGGGTTTGGATTTTGAATATCCTTTCTTTGCCATCAGGCCTTCACTGAGACATTTCAAGTCAAGAGCAAAAGCTCTTTTAACTTCAAATCTCAAGGAGGAAAGATTCACCAAGGGCTTTGTCTCTTCTCTCCCAGGAGGCTCTGGATTCTTTATGTAAACAATCTACCTTCTTCTGAAAGATCAGCTTTGTTTGCCTGAGCCTCAGGAAGGAACAGCTAGAATAGAACAAAAGGTCCTAATTTCACCTACTTTGTATGTTGTTTGTTGTTATGTGCCAAGTCACTTGTGACTCATAGCGACCCTATGTACAACAGACCTAAACTCTGCTCTGTCCTGTGCTAGTTGCACTGTCTCTGATACACCCTTCCCAATTATCCCAGTCACTGAATCAATCCACCTCATAGAGGGCCTTCCCCTCCTGGGCCGTCCCTCCACCCTCCCAAGCATGATGTCCTCTCCAAGGACCAGTATCTCCTCACAACATGTCCAAAGTATGTTAGACGGAGCCTCAGAATCCTTGCCTCCAAGGAGCCACCTGGTTTAACCCTTTCCAGCATGAATCTGTTTGTTTTCCTAGCAGTCCATGGTATTCTCAATACGCTTCTCCAGCACCACAGCTCAAAGGCATCAATTCTCCTATCCTCCTTGGTCACTGTCCAACTCTCTGATGCATAACAGGTGATTGCAAAGACCATGACCTGTATCAGACGCACCTTAGTCTCCAGAGAGACACCATTGCTCTTCAGTACTTTGGACAGGTCCTTAACAGCAGACTCTCCCAGGGCATTATGTCTTTTAATTTCCTGGCTACCAGTGCCAAGAGTGTTGACTGTGTAGCCAAGCAAACTAAAGCTGTGAACAATCTCAATCTCTTCACCATTCATCCTGATGCTATCAATTGGCCCAGTGGTGAGAATCTTTGTCTTCTTGACATTGAACCTCAATCCATATTGGAGGCTGCAGTCTTTGACTCTCTGCAACAAGTGCTTCAGGTCCTCCAGTTTCAGCAAGCAGGGTTGTGTCATCTGCATATCACAGACTGTTGATAGATCTTCCATCAGTCTTTACCCCCACCATTTCTCCTCATAGAGCTCAGCTCTATGGTATACATTTAGGGATACATTTGTATACCTAAAAAAAAAAAAAAAAAACAACAAAAAACCCCACTCAAATAGTCCTTTGAAGCTTAAAGATCAGTTTTTATTTCTGATCATAAAGGACCTGTTATTTTATGATAGATGAAAAAAACCTCTCATCAGCAAGATAGGAGTCAGAATCACCTCTAGTCAGAAAATAGCAAAAATCTCACATGGTAAAATATGTCCTTGAACATTACTTAGATTGTTCATCACTTACCTAGGACCATCCCTCTCTTTCCACTTGAACTGGTAAAGCAGCATCTGCCTTCCTAAGTAAATATTGACTACATTCTTCAAGTATTTGTTGCTTATAGTGAAATTCATCAGGAAGCTTGGAAGTATCATTTAATAGAAACTATATTCATCTAGGAAAACCTCAGGTGCACACAATCACTTAACACTGACAAATTAGAACAGAAATCTTGCCTGCTATCATTGATTTCTTTGACATTTCAAGGAGCTTTAGGTGAGGGTGTACCTTCATATCCTGTCACAACCTATTCTATCTGTGTGTCAGTCTAGCCCCTCCTGGACTCATTTCACTACTGCCAAGTTGGAACCAACTCATAATTGACACTCCAGCAGGTTTCTGAGGCTGTGAATTGCCCAGGAAGAGATTGTCTGTTTCTCTCCCTCAGAGCCTCTGGTAGATTCAACCTACCAGAGAAGCAATGCCTTTGGGATAGCAGGGCAACTGCTATGAATGAGGCCACTAGATTTCCCCTCTGTGATCTAAGGTGAGTAAGGAAGGAGAGCAAGTTGAAATGGAAGTTTAGTTAGGTTTTTAAGACTTTCAAATCAGACAACCTGAGTGCGCCCTAAGTTGATAAAATTCTAGGTTTGAATTGATGCCCTCCTTTCTTCCTACCTAGTTGTGATGCCTCTTATATTACATTTTCCCTACATGCCATTGCCTTCCTCCTTTTTTCAAAGACACTCCTTTGAAAATGATTCAGGTTGTCTTTCCTCTTAACACTCTTACCTAGCCTGCAGGCGTTCTTAACGTTTAAATTATTTCTTTCTTTATCCACCATATTCTTTCTCCAAGTTTATCTCTGGAAAAGAATGTTGTTGAAAATAAAATTTCATTTTCTGTTTTAAAATAGCCAACGCAGCCACTAGCCCAGACAAAGCTTTATTGGAATTAGAAAATGTCATTCCTTCTCATGGTTCTTTGCATCCATCTGTTGGAAAATGGTCTTAATATACCAATCTTATTAAAGCAACACCCTTTGCTGCCATATGTCAGGGAAATGTCATAATAAATACACAAATTGGTGATGGCTGCCATGTGGATTATAACTTCCTTCACACACTAGACTTGGCTGCTAACTGAAAAGTTGGAAGTTCAAGTTCACTCAGATGTACCTCAGAAGAAAGACTTGGTAAGCTACTTTCAAAATGACCAAAACCCACAAAACCCCAGCTGTTGAAAACCCCATGGAGCACAATTCTACTCTTAACACATATGGGGTCATGCATCAATTCCAAACTTTGTAAACAAACCAATTAAAAAGAATTGGCCAAAGTTGCGGGGCGGGGGGGGGGGGGAGTGTACGTCAGTTCAACTGACTTTGTAATTTTGTGTACTTTGTACTTTCCCAGGAAATCATGGAAAGAGACTGGGGAGGAGTCAGGAGATTGCTCAGTTAATGGTAACCTTGGACACACTTAATAGCCTCCTACGACTTCTCCTCACTTTTGAATTTAATAGAATAGTATCTTTTGGTGGTTTAGTCTGTAGGGAGTTGCACTTCTAACCCAAAGGTGGGGCCTCTCTATTAGTTCAAACCCAGGAGCATCTCCACAGCAGAAAGATGGGCAATCTTCTCCAGGGTGATTTGGTCTCCCAGAAACCTGCCGGAGAGTCAGCTCATTCTGACTCGATGGCAATGATGGGTTGTTTCTTTTCTTTTTTTTTTTCCTATAATTATATTTTATTAATTTTCATAAACATTTACAGAGATTTTGGGTTTCCATTCATTCACCGCTGCACCATTCTCTCTACCCTCCTCCCAGTTTGTTCTTGTCCAAATGCCACAGTGCTTGTCAAAGCCAGTTCTGATTAATCTTCTTTGTCAGTGTGTCCTTTGCCATTCCCTATCACTCCTCCCTGAGAGAGACTTCACCCTGAGTCATAAGGAAAAGGGGATGGCGTATTCTCTTAGCTACTTCCTGCTGAAAAGGGATGCTGTGGGTTTCAGGGTGAAGATCTTCTCTCACTACTCTAAAGGGCCCCTTTGGCAGTAGGAAACACATAGACTATTATGGAGATTGATTTTGGAATTCAGATGCACTCTTATTGATTGTGCTTGGCCATACATGTTCATATCCTTGAAGATGTATCATGGGGGTGTTGCAACCTAGAAGACACAAATTTGACTAACAAGTTATAAGTACATGAGTCAAAAATTATGGAAAAGTAAAAGAAAAGATTCTTTCATTGTTCCACAAACCCCCCCCAGGTCCCCTCCACCATGCAGCCCTCGCTCTAGACTCCTGTGATGACAGAAACACCCAGTTATATATCTCTTTTCTTATTTTAAAAGAAAAAAAATAATAAACTAAGGATTAAATCAGAGAGCATAGACCAGACAGCATAGACGAACTCAGTGTATGAGTAATGTAAAGTTTGATTTGTTAAGGAGTATCTAACAAGTAAAATTTCGGACTAAGTAGAGGAGCTATTTGCAACCTCATTACTCAATCTTTGTTCCCTTTAAGATCAACCAAGACATGAGGGAGGGAAGGGAAAGGTTTGAGCAACTAAAGGAAATGTGTGCTTTGCCCTCAAGACTTCTCATCTTCATTTCTGCTCTCTTTCCCTCCCCACAAGCTTCTCTAGCAAAAGGAAGAATTAGTTACTCCAAAGCTTAGTCTTTGCATATCACCTTCTCTCTTTGGTCTTACAGCTTCATCATCCTTTTTTGCTTTTTATTCACTTTTAAAGGAGCTAGGTTGCCACAAAAGAAGAGAATTGTCTTGCCCTAAACACAAACTCCCAGAATCTATCCTGGAAGTACTCCACAAGCAAAAAATTTAGAGTGCCTACTTCTTCCTGGGCTCCTCACAGTTAATAATCAAACATCAACATAAATTTGTGCTCAAAGTTCGGATTTCTCCCAGCCCAGATAATCCCAAAAATGCCTGTATTGCCTTAAATAAATATGTTGTTGTTGTTGTTGTTGTTGTTGTTGTTGTTGTTAAGTGCCGTCGAGTCGCAGGCGACTCATAGCGACCCTATGAAGGAGAGTCCTCAACGCTTGGGTGTCTCTCATCCTCTCTCCAGGTTCAGAGGGTTTCCGGAGGCAAGCTATTATGGAAGTGGATGCCACTCCTCCTTCCAAGCTTGTTTTAATTGGGGAGCTCAAAGCCCTTCCGCCAGACCCCGAGTTCATCTGGCATGTCCCCTCTGCTGACCCCCACGTGGGGCCCAAGGAAACCAAAATTGCCCTGATCCCTCAAACCTGATTCAGCTGACATTAAATCCCCCAAGACCCTAGGCAGGATACAGTAAGTATGGTTATTTAGGCAATCTACTCACTGCTTCAGTGCCTAAATTACTATGTAGCACATGTCTATGTATCATTTTAAATGTTCATCCATTAATGCTATTGTGTATATGTTTAGACCTTAAAACATGCAAACCTTGTTCAAGTATTTTTTTATCTTCATCATTTCTATTTTGTGTAGTGTGCACAGTTGCTCAAATTTTTTAAATAACAGAGAAGACATTATCCTTTAGATTGCTATCAGTCTTAATAAAGCAATCCATCATTTCTAGCTGGGAAAAAAATGTATTTCTAGAAAGAATATGGGGGGAGGATCATAAAGGACCTATGAGATTATGGTAGAAACAATTAAATATGAAAACAAAAAAAATAAAGTTACATTTTTCCTACTTAGAGTACTATTAGTGCATAGAATAGCAAAATTAAATTAAATATGCACCAAGACCAAAACAAGCATTCTTTTCAAGCAGCATACTGGGAATTGCAATATAAAGGTCATTTTTTGGTCCACAACTAAAACACTGTACATAATTAAATTTAAAATGAGGCAGATAGTTCACTCATTCTTTTCCTGACAAATCAGTAGACTGTTTCAAAATTACGCAAAGGGAAAAAAATCTGTTTA
>NW_006399779.1:11199331-11200532 GCF_000299155.1 Elephantulus edwardii | reverse complement strand
TTAATTTGCATCTCTCTTAGAGCTAGGGATTTTGAACATTTCTTCATGTGCTTGTTAGCCATCTGAATGTCTTCTTCGGTGAAGTGTGTACTAAGGGATTTTTATAACTGAAATCACAATATAGAAAGTATAGTGTCATTTGATATCTCCTTTGTCTAGGCTGGTGACTACTCTAGCACCCAGATCATCTTTCACCTCTACTACTGTTGCCTATTACCCCTGTGCCTTGGTTTCCAAATGTGTAAAAGGAGATTATAACAAATGGAGAAGTCAAAGTTGTTCTGAGAATTCAGATGAAACTCTAACTCAATGCCATTGGATTAATTTGACTCATGGTAACCCTTTGTTGAGTTTCTGAGGTTGTAAATCAATACACAGTAGGAAACTGTCCATCTTTCTTTCTTGGAGCTGCTGGTGAACTTGGACCACTAGAGATGTGCAGCCTTTAGGTTAGCAGTGTAACTCATTACACACTCTCCTACAAAGTACTTGGAACCATTCTGACTCACACACAAAAAGAATTAATAAATATTGACTGTTGTATGAGTGATTTTTTTCCTACTAGTTAGTACAAGACAGTCTACTGGCAAGAAGTTGCACTGCCAATTCTAAAGAATATGGTTTGAATCCTCAAGTTCCTCTATATGAGAAAGATGGGCACTCTCCTCCTGTGCTATTTACAGCCTTGGAAGTCAGCTATGAGTTGATTCCAATTCAACGCCCCACAACAAAGTTCCTATAAGGCAGAAGTTAAAAAGTCCCAAATGCCAAAATCTTCAAACATCATTCCATCATCTGTAACGTCAATTATCCCCCCACCCCCACCCCAGTTTTTTCACTCCTATCTATGTCTTTGAGTTATATAATTCACTCAACAGTCTCACAGAGACTCAGAAACTGCTAGGGAATGACTCACATGGTTATAGATGATGTAGGCCAAAGTACATGGTCGTTGAAGCTGGAGATTGATCCATCACTTGCCTAAAGGTGGAGGCTGTCGGCTGTTGGAGGAGCTGGGTCAGGTTAAATGAAGTGTCTACTATCCCATAGAAAGGTGACCCAACCGAATGTGGAAACTACAGAACAATCTCACTGATTTCACATGCAAGTAAGATTTTACTGAAGATTATCCAAAAACGACTGGAACAGCACATCAACAGAGAACTACCAGAAGTCCAGGCTGGTTTCAGAAGGGGTCGTG
>NW_006399779.1:11187755-11197851 GCF_000299155.1 Elephantulus edwardii | reverse complement strand
AGGGTGGAGCTTCAAGACTCCTCCTCCCCAATCCCATCTCCTCAACAAAACAAAGATTCATCCAGACTGAGATCTTAAACCTAGACAAAATCGAAGGCTGGAAAGGCCTACTTAATTATTTAATTCATTGTACCATAACTGTCTTCGTCTTTAATCTATTGTTTTTATTCTTGCTCTCTAAAGAACACACACAATTACGGCCATGATATTTACTGTCTCTGAAAACGGTCACCTCTGAGTCAATGCCAACTGGAAGGTACACAAAACCAACAACACTCAATATCACTATGGTTTGAACTGTGTTCCTTAAAAATTTTGTTCCCTGTCGTAAGCGCTGGGACCTGTGAACATAACCTTGTTTTCAACCAATGTACTGAAGTGAATTATTTAAAACTACTTCTCTACCCATTGTTAGTGTAACTCTCATCACATGTTAGGTTAGATTGTCATCTTTGCCTCCAAGGAGCATTTTAGCTGCACTTTATCCAAGTCATTCATGTCTATTCATTCTTTTGGCAGTTCAAGGGCTATTCAGTACTCTTCTCCAACACCACATATCAAAGACATCAATTCTTCTAACATCCTTATTTATTGTCCAGCTCTCAGATGTGTAACAAGTGCTTGAGAAGACCATGGCCAGAATCAGCACAACTTTTTTTTTTTTTTTAATTTTTTTTATTTTTTTTTAGAATCAGCACAACTTAGTTTTCAAACGGACATCATTGTTCCTCCATAATTTGGAGAGGTCCCCGACTGCAGACTTTCCCAATACAGTATGTCTCCTGTTTTCCTGAATGCTGGTACCAAGAGTATTGTTTGTGCATCCAAGCAACATGAAATTGTTACTTGACTTGGCCTCATGTGGTAACTAGGATTGAGTGAGGAGACCAATAGGTCTGGAATGCAGGGAAGTTTGGGCTCCTGAGCTGTAGTTTACAACGAATGTCCATTTGAACCTAGCCATAGATAGACCATTTTGACAGCCCACTAGACTTTGGAAGTGAGGATAGAACATAATTGGCAAAACTAAATGAGCTGAGCTTTGGTGGCCTAGTGGTAAGGAGCTGTGCTGTCAACCTAGAGGTTTGAATCCTGAAGCTGCTCTGTGGAGAAAGATGGATAATCTTCTGGAGGAACTACTACCAGCTGCTTCAGACTCGACCCCGAGTACCAACAACAAGAGCTTTGTTGCTCTAGGGAGGTGCAGAGCCCAAAGACAGTTTTTGAGCAAAGCTGAGAGGATATTATCCTGATTAAAGAATTATAACCAGAGTGTTTCCAATCTGAATTTTAGCCTGTTACCTTCTTGATGAACCTTATAATCATGAGTATCCTTTGACTTTTGTGGGATGTGACCATTCCAACAAATCGTCAATCTAGTAGTGGAGTAACTAGATTTATGGAAGAGATGATTAGTGATAGAAGTGTAAGAAGGATATGGGAGTATAGGAAATGTCTGAGCCCACTGGAATTAGCATTGTGCTAGTTTGGTTGTTTGTTTTTTTAAATTTAATTTTATTATTTTTTGTGTGTACCATCAAATTGGATCTGACTGGTACAGGAGGAGACTGCCCCTCCTTCTACAGCAGAGTATCTGGTAGATTCAAACCACATACTCTGGGATTGCAGTGCAGCTTCTTGTCACTAGGCCACCAGAGCTCCCTAGCATTGTGCTTGTAATGATTGTGATGGTATTCTGCCTTGTGGAATTAGTGGTCAGGCTTCACATACTGGTTTGTGCTGGTTTTTTGTGTGTGTGTTCCCCCCCCCCCCCCGCGCGCCCCAATAGGATCTAAGCATGGGATCACCTTTGTCATCTTTGCCTCTAAGGAGTGCTCTGGCTATACTTTCTTTAAGAAATACCTGTTTGGTTTTTTTGGATATTCAGTATTCTTCTCCAGCACCACAACTCAAATGCTTCAAGTCTTCTGTCATCCTTATTCATTGTCTAGCTCTCAGATGCATAGCAAGCGATGGGAAAGATTATGGCCTAGATCAAGTAAACCTTAAATTTCAAACTGACATCATTGCTCCTCAGTAATTTGGAGAAGTCCCTAACAACAGACTTTCCCAATGTAATATGTCTTTTGATTTCTTGACTACAGATAGCAAGGACATTGATTGTGGAGGAAGTCACTGATAATCTCAGTCTTTTCTCCATTTATTATGACATTGCCTATCAGCTTGGTAGTGAGAATTTTTGTCTTCTTGATATTGAGATGTCATCTACATGGAAGGCTGGAGTCTTTGATCTTCAGCAGGAAGCAATTCAAGTCCTCCTCACTTTTGGCAAGCACGGTTGTGTCAGAATCTTCCTCCGATCCTATTGCCACATTCTTCTTCATAGAATCCAGCTTCACAAATTATTAGCTCAGAGTACAGATTGATTAGGTTTGGAGAAGTGATACTTTCTTGACTTTAAATCACACAATGATCCCTTACTCTGTTTAGACAACAGCTTCTTGCTCTAGGTTAAGGTTGCATATGAGCATAATTCAGTTTCTTGGTATTCTAATTCTTCTCAGAGTTACTCATAGTTTGTTATGATTCACACTGCTAAATTCCTTTGCATAGTCAATAAAACACAAATAGACAATCTTCTGGTATTCTCTGTTTTCTGCTAAGCTCCATCTTACATCAGCAATGATATCCCTGGTGTCACAGTTTCTTCTAAACCTAGCCTGAACTTCTGGCAGTTCTCTGTCAATGTACTGTTCTAGTCATTTTTTGAATGATCTTCAGCAACATTTTGCTTGCATGAGATATTAATGGTATTGTTCTAGAATTTCCACACTGTATTGGATCATCTTTCTCAGAAATGGGAACAATTATGGATTATCCCCCCCCCCCCGCCCCAAGTAGTTGGCCAGATAGTTCTCTTCCAAATTTCCTGGCGTACACTCTGTACACAGCTTTTCTGTCCATTCATTTGTTTATGGGCACTTAGGTTGTTTCCAACTCCTTGCTATTGTGAACAAAGCCGCAATAATCATGGGTGTGCATTAAAGACATTATTTTTTAAAAGACTTTTATTCAGCATCATAATCAGACTATTAAACTTAGCAATCAACAGCATGCATGGAAAAAAATTTACGTTAAACTCCCTGATTTCAGAACACTTTACACTTTCAACAGAACAGAAACCAAAATAACCTGTTATACAATTAGTCACAAATACGGCTCTTGAGTTTTTGCCCATACACAGGAGTATTGTCTAAAACATGTCCTCTTTGTAGCAAGTAGGCCCTGCCACCACTCTGCCTGGTTGAGTTCACAAATCTGTTGTAACCTGCAGCTTCCCAGTCACTTCTCTGGCTCTCCTCTCCTGCTAAGCTTTGTTTCCTGGCAGTTATTAAAACTGTCTGCCACTGTCATAGCTACTGCTGCTGCTTAAACCACCATGGCCACCTTGGCTTCATGGTTTGGCAAAATACTGACCTCCAACCGAAGGGCCAGAGCTGTTGCCTCCAAAGTTCCCTTCCTTCATGGGTCCACAATTTGAAGATTGATTTTGTAATTGCCAAAATCATTATAGATTCCATTGCCTCCAAAGATGCTTCCATCACTACCAAATAGATTATTACCATCTCCACTGCCTCCATATCCTCCAGCACCATAGCTGCCACTAAAGCCTCCTCCTCGACTAAAGTTGTCTTTCCCATCAAAACTACCTCCACGACCACCAAAGTTTCTAGAACCACTCCAACCTCTTTGGCTGGAAGAAGCACTGGTCATCTCTTGCTTTGACAGGACTTCATTACTTCATAGTTGTGACTATTCACAGCATGGTATTTCTGAATAACAATTTTCTCTACAGAATCATGGTCATCAAAAGTTCCAAAGGCAAAGCCCCTCTTCATGCCACTGCCTCTGTCAGTCATGATTTCAATTCCTTCAATTTTCCCGTACTGCTTAAACTACTCTCATAAGTGATGTTCTTTAGTATCTTCTTTAATTCCACCAACAAAGATTTTTTTTTCTGCTAACAGAAGTTTTATTGAGTTGGAGGTGGCATCTCTAGCCTAGCCAGAGCAAAGCTGATCCTCACAGGTTCTTCAGTTCCAGCAGGGTCTGGTCCAGGGTCTGGTGTATCTCCACTTCTCCTCTTTGGCACTGGCCAAGGTCTCTTCTAGATCATCAGTGGTTTTCTCCAACTTGGCCACAGACCTTTCAGCAAACTCTGCTTGAGTTTCAGCCTCCCTCACCTTCTCGTCTTCATATTTATCCTTTTTGGTGGGGTAGTCCTCCTCTGAGACTATCAGGGACTTGAGGGCCTGGTCCATGGTTTCGAAGTTCCTCCTCCAGCTGCCTGGCTCGGTTCTCAGCCACCTCGGCCCTCTCTTCTGAGCGCTCCAGCTCTCCTTCCAGGATCACCAGCTTCCTGGCCACCTCCTCATATTTGCGATCTGAATCCTCAGCGAGGTGCTTTGCCTCCTTCAGCTGCATCTCCTTCAGCTCTATCTTTTTCCTCATCCTTCATGGCCCGGTTTTCAATGACCTTCATTCCTCTCTTGCTCTCATCAGCTACCTTCTCAGCCTCCTCCAGTTTCTGCAGGGCTGTGGCCAGACGCTCCTGCACCGGTACAACTCCTCCTCTACCAGCTGGATGTGGCAGTTCACGGAGGCCACATCTGCTTCAGCGTGGGTGGTTTTCCTCTCCGCCTGCTCCAGTTTCTCCCGGGCATCCTTCATGGACTCAGAATACTTTCCCACTTCATCCTCCATCCCCTGAGCTTTTTCTGGCTTCTGCTCCTTTTCCAGCTGCTTGCCGCGGTCCTCTGCTTGCTTCTTGTCGGCCTCGTCCTGCTCGGCATGATAGATGGCTTTATCCTTGTCCAACTTGAGCATCTGCATGTTCTTCTTTTTTTAATTTTCTTTTCTCTTTATCTTGGTCCAGTGGTTTGGTTTTTTAAAAATTTATTTATTTATTTTTCTACTTATTTACAAAATTTAAATACAAATTTGAACACATTCTTTCATTTTCCCTCACCCCCCTAACCCATCAAATTGTACAACCCAATGATTAATCTCCCCTTCCCCCTGCACATCCACATCCCTCTGCTTCCAGCCTGTCCCACTCCCCTTGGATCCTTATTCTACAATAACGGTTTTATACAATATTTATCCTTATGGGACTGAGTTGCTTCGTTTTCTGGATGCCGTCCATGGCTGCAGCGGGGGTCAGGCCAGCGGGCGGTCCAGGCCTAGTGGACCGTGCTGGCTGCGAGGACCGGGCAGCAGGCGAGGAGGGCAGGGCAGGGCTTCAAAGATTTTTGTTTCCCTTAAGTGGCGATGTGGTCTTTGAGACTCTTCTCTTGAGACAGCCCGCTTGGGTTCCTCAACCCTTCCATCCACCTTGGAGGGTGTTGCATTCATGACTGCATCCACCTCTTCCACATTGGAGTAATGTGACAAAGCCAAAGCCTCCGGAGCGCTTGGTGTTTGCATCTCTCCTTACCACAGTCCGTGAGCGTCCCCATTGCTCAAAATGGCTCCTCAGACCTCGACCCTCTGATGAATAGTTTCTGCAGCTGTTCGGGCTCTTCAGGAAACTCTGACTTTGACATGACAGTGGTGGGAATAAACGCGTTAGCGATGCCTCCTCGGCAGCGTCCTGCGGCAGAAAAGCTAGTGCATGCACTTGAATAGCAGTTGTGTTGACAGGTCTTCCTTGTATATTTATTTAGTCACTGAAAACAGTGCACTTCAGAATAGATCTTGAGATGGTTTTTTAAACTATGAACGGCACACCATTCGTCGTCGATTTTTCATTCCTAGAACAGTAAATCATACGATTCTAAGTGGGCCTGCTGGGCCTTGCCTTGTGCCGGCACCCCCTTACCTAGAGAGACCCTCGCTGCTGCCCCAAGGCCTAGGGCCTTCCAGGCCTTGCCCTGAGCCACTACCTGACCCCCAGGGAGACTCTTCTTATTAGTGTATGCTCATTCCACCAGAGAAATTGACTGTCATAAAACCTGGTGGAATTAATGAAAGGAATGTTTTGGTTTAAAATATTAGAAACAAAATTACAGCCTTGCATACTCCAGTGGAAGGCTCATAAAAACATCTGCACAGCAGAACAAATATACTCCTACAAGAGGGTGGGTGAGCCCTGAACTGTGGCTAACTGGAACTCTGGGAGTTTGGGTGGACACTAATCTGGACTCATCCTGAATGTTCCACCCACTCACTCGAAGGCTTATGGGATTCCAAAAATAATTTATTTGGCTCCAGGCAGATACATTTTTTCCTTCTTAGTTCAAAACAAAGATAGAAATGCACGTTTCTACCAGATTATAACCATAGAATTCTTTTTTCTGAGAGTTATATATGATTGGATACATTTTTTAAAAAATCACTATTGCCTATTTATTAAAAGCCATCCAATAGATCAAAATTCAAATTCTATCATTTGCTTCTTTAAGATTTTGACCAAATTGTTTAATCACTTGAAACTTCTATTTCTTCATCTGTAAATATAGAGATAATTCATACTTCAAGAATTGTAAAAATTCAGTTAGATTCCAGAGAGTAAGGAAGTTCTTAAAAACAAAGCAAAGCAAAGCAAACAACAACAACAAAACACACACAGACACCAAAAAAAAAATGAGTGAAGGCATGCCAAAGAGACACACAAGCCAACTAAAAGAGTAATCTAGGATTATTTGAGGGAAAAGATAGTAAGAGACCACCCTCAATGAGATGGATTGACACAGTGACTGTAGCAATGAGCTTGAGCATGTTAGAGGTCATGAGATGGTGCAGGGTAGGGCAAGATTCCAATCTGCTGTTCTCAGAGCCACTATGAGTCAACGTTGACCTGAGGGCACTTCACAGCAACAACAAAAGCCAAACTATGAAATATCCATTGGTTTATTCACTGATAGACAGAAAAAAAGACAAATAAATATAGAGGAAGAAGAAAATGTATTGTGCATTTCTCCATAATTTACGTAGATACTCCACCTTTGGTGTGGTGGTGTTTTTGTTGTGTACTGTAGAGTCAAAACCAACCCATAGCTGATCCTCCAAAGGGTTTTTTTCAGAGGCAGTTAATTGCATAGGAGGAGATTGCCCATCCTTCTCCGGTGGAGAAGCTGGTGGTCTTGAACTCTCTGAGTTCAGGATGACAGTGCAGCTTCTTGCCACTAGGCTACCAGAGCTCCCTACTCTATCATTGTTGTTGTTGTGTCTACCATAGAGTTGGAATTGACCCATAGTGGACCCTCCAGTGGGTTTTCAGAGGCAGTTAATTGCATGGGAGGAGATTGCCAATCCTTCTCTGGCGGAGCAGCTGGTGGCCTCAAACTGAGTGTTTTTCGAATTGCAGCACAGTTTCTTGCCACTATTCCAATAGGGAGGGGTATTAGAAATCCCTCATTACTTGAGGGCTACATATAATGACTTAATTCCAAAAGGTACTGTATGGGAAGTGGAGAACAAGAAAAAGTGTATAGTGTGGAAACCCAGTAACCACAAACTACTACTTATTAAATTACACTACTTAGGAAATTATCAGATGAATCTCAATAGGAGAGCATTGTACAAAATATTTGACCAGTACCACCCCTCACTTGGGAAAGTCATTTAAAAAAAAAAGTCCAAAAGGAAAACCTAAGAAAACGGCACAGCTAAGCAGAGCCTACTGAAGCATGGTCGCTACATATAATGTGGGATCTTAGATGGGATCCTGGGACAGAAAAGGATATTAAGTAAAAATTAGAAGCCAAAATAAATGATAAATTTTAGTTAATAACACATTTAGTTAATAATATACCAGTGCTGGTTCATAAAGTGTGGCAATTGTACTGTGTAATGTGTGTTGCTGTCAAATTGGAAGTGACTCAGAAGCTATGAAGCACAGGGGAGGACATTGTCCATATTTCTCCTGAGGAATAGCTGGTGGATTAGAACCATATGGCTCTGTATCAACAGCACAATTCCCTGCTGATAGACTACCAGAGCTCCTCTACTATACAATGTTGTTGCTGTTGCTGTTGCTGTTGTTGTTGTCTTTGTTGTTGTTGTTATGTGCCTTCGAGTCACTTGTGACTCATAGCGACTCTATGTACAACAGCCCTAAACCCTGCTCTGTCCTGTGCCAATCGCACTGCCTCTGACACACCCATCCCGATTACCCCAGTCACTGAATCAATCTACCTCATAGAGGGTCTTCCTCTCCTGCACTGTCCCTCCACCCTCCCAAGCATGATGTCCCTCTCCAAGGACCTGTCCCTCCTTACAACATGCCCAAAGTATGTCAGACGAAGCCCCAGAATCCTTGCCTCCAAGGAGTGACCTGGTTTAACCCTCTCCAGGATGAATCTGTTTGTTTTTTTTAGCAGTCCATGGTACTCTCAATACTCTTCTCCAGCACCACAACGTTAATAATATGAGGAAACTAGATGTGGGGTGCATGAGAACTCTCTAATACCAATTTTTCTGAAAAATTTAATAAGAAAATATATGTAAAGTCCACAACATAGTAACTGCTAGTTGTAATGGGTTCATTTACTCTTAGATGTTGTTGATGGTATCAATGCTATTTTATATGCCACTAAAAAAAACTGTTGTCACTTAAACTATGATACAACTCCTTGATATGAATTGTTCATTCTAGCTTCCCATTCATCAAAATATCACTTGAGAAATCAACTTTGAGTTACCTTGCTTGGTGTACAATGATAGGTAATCTGCTTGCAAATGAGCTCAGTAATAAATAAGAACCTAACTTCATTATTTTTATATACCAAGGACTTTATTATATGCGGGTGCCAGTGTATATAAAATAATTACTACCCCTGTGAAATAGAAACTCATGAAAATTCAGAAAGGTAGATGTTAAGAACTGACAAAAGTAGAAATCTGTATAGTATGGTCCATATGTTTGTAGGGATAACCTTTCGTACAGGCTCATATTTAGCTGTCCTTTGAATATTCACTGGTTCTTAAGAGTGGTTTAGGAAACCTTTGAAAGATTCATTTGTCTACAAAAATGAACAGACTCTCTGGGGTCTAAAGGGATTTGTACTTGAAGATACTCTAGTCAGCAAGGGGTCATGTTTAGCATTCTGCAGACAGAATTGTTTCAAATCCACAGCTGCCTGGGAAACCTTCACGCACTTTAGCCCAGCTTCCAGCCAAAGCTAATGAACCACTTTCTTCATAGCAATGACACTACAGAAGCCAGGCATGGCGAAAGAGTGAGGCCAATTTCTCCTTTCAGGATCGGTCCCTGTGCAGGTGGGTCGGCTGGTGACTCACAGGAAAAGACGGAAGGACGGTGAGAGGCAGGGGACCCATAACTTCATTATTTAGGAATATCTTATTTTCTTTAATATCATAAAGCATTTTGATCATTCCTTTGTGGAGGAATAAAATTATAATCATGTATACCCCACACTGCTTAGTGTTCAGATTATATTTTCATTAAAAAAATTATAGCGCTATCATTTCCTGAACATTTTGAACAACAACTAAACCCAATTGTTAGAGTGCTGACAATGCATATAACTCCATGAAAGGGATGAACAGTTAGTGCCAAGCTCAGATGTGGCTACATACCCTTATGACTGGGTCATAAACACAGACTAAAGATCAATCTTAAAATGGTATAGACTGTAGAGTATAAGTGCCATCCTAATCCCAGAGGTGTTAACATTTGGGGGAAATATGTCCTAGAGATTTGGACAAGAAACTTGGTACAGCCATGCAATGAAATACATATTCATGTTTTAGAATGAAAAATATTATGGCAGATCAATTTTCACTGACATAGAAAAGCAGCTAAGGTATATTGCTTAAAAGTATAAATTACAGAATAGCATATAGAATGTGATCCATTTTTAGAAAGTAAAAATAATAAACATTTTAATGCTTACTTCAACCAAAACCCCACTGCCATGGAGTGGATTCTGACTCAGAGAAACCCTCGAAGACAGAGTAGAATTTCCCCAGAAGGTGGTCTTTACGGAAGCAGACTGCTCTGTGTTTGTCCCTCGGCAGTCCTGGTGTGTCTCAGTGACAGCTTTTTGATAGCAGCCAAGCACTTCACCCACTGGCTCTGGAGGGCATCGGTAATGTTTATGTTGTTGTT
>NW_006399779.1:11164488-11185008 GCF_000299155.1 Elephantulus edwardii | reverse complement strand
CATCTCCAGAGTAATATATCATATGGTCATCCGACTCAAAATGCCCCATGCCAGTACATCTCATCTCACCAATGCCTAGTATGTCAATATTTATGCACTCCATTTCTTCCTTAACAATATATAGGTACTCAAAAATTTTCTGGAGTGATAGGTAATGGCTAAGAGGAATTATTAATGAATGGCAAGTGAGATTGTAGTACATTTTCATTTTCTCATTTGTTTGGCTTTATAAAAATAAACATGTTTGACTGGCATAATCAGTAAAATAAATACACAATCAAGAATAAAGGGTACAGTTTAAGGAAAATCTTTGAAGAAAGTTGATTAGTCCCTGGCAAAATTTCTTCATCTGAAACACGTTTTTAAGAAAAAAGGAGGGGGAGTTAATTGTGCCAGAAACAAACAATTGTCCGTGTTTTTCCAGAAATTCTCTCAAGTAAGAACGATAAATGCTCACTAATCACTTATCTATAGAATAAGGGAAATCTCTGCATAAAATAGACTTCTTAGCTACATCTCGAGTCATGAACATTTTTTACACAGTTATATAAAATAAAAGCAGACTCTAAGTATCTAAAACAACGCTGGAATGTAGTTCATCTTAAACACTTTCATGGGAAATACTATGCTGTTATTTTAAAACTGAGAGAAAGATGAAGAGTCTTCTCCCATTAAGAAGATCCACACCTTCAGAAACCTGAGGGAAGGTCACTATGAGTTGGAGCCTACTAACGGCAGGAAGTTTGAGTTTTGAGGTATAAAAAATATTTTTAAAAATTGATTAATGAAAATTACATCTTTGAATTGTAGTGTTGGCAAAGAGTGTTAACTATCCCGCGGACTGCTCTGTGTTGGAGGAAGCGTACCCAGGAGGCTCCTTAGAGGCAGGTTGGTGAAATTTCGTCCCTCCTACTTTGCACGTGTTATCAGGAGGAATCGGAGCTGGAAAAAGACAGTGAAAGAGAGTGTGCCGCTCACCAAGATGGACTGACACAGTGACTGCCACAACGGGCTTGAGCACAACAGAGATCATGAGGCTGGTGCAAGATAGAGCTGTTGTTCACAGGGTCACTATGAGCCACCAATGGTAGCTAACAACAATTCATTGAAGAACTGAATGAAATACAAAGTGCTGAAGAAATACTATCTTTTTTCAATAAGGGAAAGGAATCCATGATCAGAGGTAATACACTTAGTAAAATCAGGAATGTTTGCTTTCGTTCAGCACATTTTATCAAGTGTTAAGGAATGACCTGACTTTACTACTGACTTTCTGTGAAAATTGTCATGACATTATGTGCACACACTCTCAACCAGACACCGCACACAAGCATCCAAGTGCCCACCCACACAAAACAGCCAGCTCCTTCCCTTGTCACGTCAGTGCTCATCCAGAGCTGACATAATTTCAGATCATGTGGGCATCCATCTAAGCAAATTAGGAAGTGCTGCTTTTCCTGCATTTGCGAAACAAATCTGGCATTTTTTTAAACACAGCCCAACACTGTTTCATCTTCTGAAATGAGGAAACAGATGACAAGCTTAAGGAAATCCTAGACCAGATATTTATAAATTCCAAAGATAACAGTTATGCTTTTCTTTAGAACAAACCTTTTCTAAAGGAGCATTGCGACTAATTAAGTGTGACTAGACGAGCACATGCAGGAAATCTGATAAAAGTTACAACAAATTAGGGAACAGTCTAGAAAATCTTCTGAAAGTTATAGTCTTTGCAAGTAGATAAACATCTTTCGATCCTTAAGGGTTCCTTAAAGAGTTCTCAAAAATCCTCATCACAGGAAGATGGCACTAGTTAGTACATTATGTTTTCTTATCATTTTTTATAAGAATAGAAAAATGTTTCATTTAATAATCTGTAAACACTGGGTGTAGTTGTTACATATCATCGAGTTGGAACCTACCAATAGCTAATCCTGCAGTAGGTTTTCAGAGGCAATAAATGGACCCAGAGGAGATTGTCCATCTTTCTTTGATGTAGCAGCTGGTGGATTCAAACCATGAACCTTTGCATTGGTAATACAAATCCTTGCCACTAAGCCACAATAGTTGCCATTCATTGGGTGTAGAGCCCTTAAAAAAATTATCATGAGTCACAAAATCAAAACAAACTTTGAAGATGCTGTTTCATTTGCTAAAGTTTGCTCTAAGAATTTGCCAATCACAGCTGTGACACTGCCAACAAAATACAATTTAATATAGTTTCACTTAGCAGATGTGACAGAATAATTCTATATGCTCCTGAAATAGTAGGTTATAATACAGTTTTGAATCTGTCACTGGAGATGATGCTACAAAAGGCTTAACTTTGTTTATGTTTCACTTTGTTTTTATGTTTTCCCATTCTAAACATAACAAGCTGTTAAGGATGGCATTCAGGGGGAAGAACAAATCACTGAAAAAGATAAAGAGTGAAGTAAAAGAGTCATATTCTCATGGAGTGAACAAATATAAAAAAGATTCCTTCATAGGACTACCACTACAAATTTTAACATGTCCTTGCTGATAATCACTCACCCTACTGAAAGGAAGCTTTTACAAGAAGCTCTGCAGCATATTCCAAAAGAATTTGTAAAGGTGACTCAAAGGCCTCGTTTCTCTAAGGGCTCAAATCACCAGGGGGTTCATAGGAGAAAAATGAGAAGTCTCTTCCCATGCTATGTGCAGCTTAGAATCCCACTGGAGGGTCAGCTATGGGTCAGTTCTGACTCCAGAGCAATAAGAGACTATAAAGGAAAAGAAATTAGCTTCAATGGATAATCCTATGCCAATAGATACATTATTCTCTATATCCCTTATGTAATGTACATTAATACTAACAAATTGAAAATGTAACATAGAAAAAACCCAGCTCACTTTTAATATAAACTTTTCTTGAACATGAACTTTTAAAAGTAAAAGATATACCTAGAAAGCTAACTTCCATTATATAAATATACAGTTCCCACAAATCAATTCTTTACAAAGACCATCTGGGGGAAAAAACCCAAAACACCAAAGCAAGATATGGTCACCTACTTTGGTAAGTAGTGTATATCCACTATATTCCAGGGAGCACTGATGGCATAGTCCAATTTGAGTTATGCTGCTATCCAAGGTTACACCTTACCTCTCTGGTGGTGTAAGCTCACCAGCAGCTTCTTGGAAGAAAAATGGGCAATCTATCCCCTTGCTGTTTACAATCTTGGAAATCCTGGGGAG
The DNA here is from genome assembly GCF_000299155.1 of Elephantulus edwardii. Lineage (NCBI taxonomy): Eukaryota > Metazoa > Chordata > Mammalia > Macroscelidea > Macroscelididae > Elephantulus > Elephantulus edwardii. The sequence goes on along the minus strand of NW_006399779.1, from coordinate 11,181,789 downwards.
AGTCTGCTACAAAGAGAGTTCTGCTTTGACAGAAATGACTTAGAGAAGTATATTCTTTGTGCCATTATTTGTAATAGCAAAGGTTAGAAACAATTCAAATATTCAACAGTAGGAAGATGACTAAATTATGGTATATTGTTACGGTGGAATACTGAAGAGCCATTAAAAGAAAAATGAACTTCTTATTCTGGACTGTTGCAAGTATAATGTCTAATCATATGTTCCTTTTAAACAGCTCTTTCCTTCATCTGTTCCAAAGCAATGTTCATTATCTACCCACTCTTATTCTCCTCCCAACCCCCATGTCAGGCCTGCTTTTAACAGTGGTGGTACTATGCAGTATTTGTCCTTTTGTGACTGAGATATTTCACTCAGCACAATGTCCTCCAGGGTTACCCTTGTAATGTTTTACAAGTGTATTGTTTTTCAGTGCTGCATAGTATTCCACTGTGTAAATACACTATCGTTTTTCTATCCATTCATTTGTTGATGGGCATTTGGGTTGCTTCCATTTCTTTGCTATTGTAAATAAAGCAGCAATAAACATGGGTGTGCAAAGAGGACTGGGGGAGGAAAGGGAGGTAATTGTTCAACAATAAATAAATATTTTTTTTTAAAAGTACACTGGGTTGGACTTTTGGGCTGTTTCCATGTTCTTAGGATGGTGAATAATGCTGCTATGAACACTGGTATACAAATCTCAGTTTGTTTTATGGTGCATTCACACAATGGAATACTATGCAGGATACAGGAGCAATGATTTTGTAAATGATTACCTAACATGGGAGGGACTGGAGAGCATTATGTTGAGTGAACTAACTCAGTCTCACAAGGATAAATATTGTATAAAACCCTTACTGTAGAATGAATATAAGGATCTGAGAGGGGTGGGAGAGGTTGGAAGCAGAGGAATGAGGATATGCAGGGGGAGGGGTGGGTTAATCATGGGGTTGTACAATTTGTTGGGTGAGGGGGTGAGAGAATTTGAAAGAATTTGTTCTTGAAAACAATGTATTCAAATTTTGTAAATAAACTGGCAGAAAATTTAAAAAAATTGAAAAAGTGAACTGGGGAGGGGGGAGGGAAAGAGGGGGTAAAATGTGCAACAATGAAAGAATGAAAATCTAACTTCTCTGTAAACTTGTTAAAATCACAATTAAAAGAAAATTTTTATCTTAAAAATGAAATATCTTTCTATGCACTAACAGACTAAGCACTAAAGTATACTGCGAAAAGAATAAAGTCTAGAATAACCTACATAATATAAGTAAGAGTATCATACATATATGCATACATTTGATGCATTGAATATTTCTCTGAAATAATACACAAGAAATTAGTAACCATGCTTTCTCTAGTAAATGGCCCAGAGAAGTAGTGAGCAGAGTTACTGGATGGTGCAATGGTTAATGTGCTAGGCTGCTAACTGAAAGGTGGGAGGTTTGAGTCCACCGAGAGATTCCTTGAAGGGAAAAGGCTTGGTGATCTACTACCCAGAACTCAACAAGTGAAAATTGTACAGAGCACTTATAAGGTTGGATATGACTCTATTGTAAATGGGTTTTTTAAGTAGCGAGCAGGGGGAAAAGGGAGATGTAATAGGTATGGAGTTGGAGCCCAAAGCACGCATCTTTAATCCACCAGCTGCTCTGCAGGAGAAAGATGCACTGTCTCCTCCTGTGTGAGTTACAGGCTCTAGAAAGACAATGGAGTGTCAGCTATGAGTCAGTGCCAACTGAATGGCACACAACAATAGCATTTTTCACTGTATATTCTTTTCTATCTTTGGAAGTAATAGCTAAAAAGAATATACCTTTGATTTTCAAAAAGGTTAGGGTTATGACATCAAATTGAGGCTTGTGGAGGAAACTGCCAGCTATGATTGATACTCAAATGGAAAATCCATTGAAAAACACAGCTGGGTCAAGACTGCTTCGTGCTTAACCCCACAAGACTCAGGAACTTGGTTAATGTTCATGTCATCTTTGTGGAACTCTCCTTTTCATTCCAGAAAAATTCTTTTTCTGGTTGCCTGAAGTGCAGCCAGAGTGCTCCTTAGAGGCAAGGATGGTGAAATTTTGTCTCACTTACTTTAGGAATATTTTCAGGAGGAAGGAGTCCTTAGAGAGAAACATCATGCTGAGAAAGGTAGAGGAACAGCAAAAGAAAAGAAGCCCCTCCCTCAACAAGGTAGAGTAATACAATAATTACCTTTAAGAAATAGATTTTAGGCTGGTCCATCTTTAGCATAGAAAGAATGAAAGCTGGGGTAATGAGCCAGAAGCTAGCCCAAAAGAAACAGAAATTGTTAACCAACATGATACAACACAGAGCCCCTGGAATGTGTATGTAAACAGGATAAAGGGAAAGGGAGAGAAAAGATAAGACTTAGAGGAAGTGTGGGAAAGATGGTACAACCCATCATACTGAGCTAATGAAGAATCAGGGAAGGGACTTGTAAACTGAGAGATAAAAACTTTTGGTGGCTCTGGAGGACAGTATGCTGAGTGAAACATCTCAGTCACAAAAGGACAAATATTGCATAATGCCACTTACAAAACAGGACTGACATGGGGGTTGGGAGGAAATTAATAAAATAGGCGATAAATAATGAACACTGCATTGAAACAGATGAGGAAAAGAACTGTTTAAAAGAAATATATGATTAGGTATTATTTGCATGACAATAATCCAAAATAAGAGGTGTATAGCAAATTGGACTAGGGAGCAGGGGAGGGAGGAAATTGTCCAACAACAAACACATGGAAATTCAAGTTTTCTGTAAACTTAAAGTATTGGGGGAAAAGAACCCAAAGACAAAAAACACCACAAACTATTGGTAACTGTGGAAGATGCACCAGCCTGCTTCTTTGTCTGGGTTTGAACGCCCAATTTTGCAAAATTGCTTAATAAACTTCACTCTCACTCAACTAACTTTGGGTTGGATTTCTTAAGGACTTGTCAGGCCAATACTATGCATAACTTATAGGCAAATTGATACAGGCTCTGGTGGCTTAGTGGCAAGAAGCTGCACTGCAAGCCCAAATGCTCATGGTTCAAGACCACCAACTGCTCCGTGGAAGAAAGATGGACAATCTCCTTACATGCAATTAAACTGCCTCTAAAAACCACTGCAGGATCTGCTATGAGTTGGTTCCGACCCTATGTTGCCCACACACACAAGGCAGCTAGAAGACACCATCCCCAGCATGGGAGTGACCCAGGTCAGGGGATTATACTGACTCACCAGTTGCCAAAAGGAGCTGAGACTGTACCCTGAGTACTGACAGTGTTTTTCACAAGGCCACAATGTGTTTGAGCATGACAGAAATCATGAAGGTGGTGCGGAGTAAGGCATGTTTCAGATCTTTGCTTCATAGGGTCACTATGTGACATAGCTGACTTGATGGCACCTAACAACAGCAGTATTCATTTAAAAAAACAAAAAACCACCAAAACCAATCACAATCTGCCTTCTAACCCACTCTATTCTTCCAGGCATTCCTTGGGATGATAGAGAAATTTAAATTTGTATTGTAAAAGATTTTCCAAATTTTTAAATTGTAAAACCACTTTCCCAGTTGTACTGTATGCAGAATCAATTTCTTTTTCTATATGCATTTATTTTAGAACTATATCTATACTTATAATATTTACTTATCATAAAGTTAATCAGGGTTAGGGTTAGGGTTAGGGTCAGGGCCAGGTTCAAATTGTCTTCCTGTCAAACATTCTTCTAGGCTGTATAGTACTGGTCTGTGCATTGCTGTACAGTGGTAACTCATGGTTGCTGTGATGTTGAAGCCTGTGACAGTGATGTGCCAACCGTGGTAATGGGCACCCATGATGGACAGTGTTGGCTGGAGCTTCCAGACTAAATCAAGCCCGGAAGCAGGAGCGGCATCCACTTCCAAAATGGCTTGCCTCTGGAAACTCTATGTATGCACAGTGCTCAGGCTGTTCGTTCATAGGGTCGCTATGAGTCGTCTATGACTCGACAGCATTAAACAACAATAACAACAAAGTTAATCAAGGAGAATAACTCTGATAAATGTGAAAAAAAAGTCAAGCTATGGATTTGTCTTATATACACTTCTGCCCTCCAATTAGTTTTTCAATTGCGATTTCAGTGAAAATTTACAAAGCAAACAGTAAACTTTAACCATTTGATCATTCATATACATTTTGCTTCATAACATTAATCATAATATTCACAGTGGAAGTGAGTATTTCCCACTACCTCCCTGTAATTATCATTTCCATTATTCCTTCTTTCTTATCCTTTGCTACCATCTAGGCTTTATCCTTGGGCAACTACTACCCTTTTGACTGCTTATGGTTGGTTATTCTATGGAGCAAATATGCTTGTGCTGCAATCCCAGACATGTGCGCCCTGGATCCATGAGCTTCTCAGTGGAACAAAGATGGACAGTCTCCTTCTATGCAATTTACTCCCTCTAAAAACCCCACTGGCAGGTCAGTGATGGGTTGGTTTTGACTTGAAGGTGCAGGAGAGCAACTCTTTGGCAAGGTGAGGGTGTTACAGCATAGAGGAAGCTTAGATCTGTTGTGCACTGGGTCGCTGTGAGTCACAGCTGACTCAAGGGCAACACCACCAGCTCACATTGTTTGGAAAGGAGCTCTCGTTGTGAAGTCCATAGGGGGTCATACTGCTAAGCTGAAGGCCATTCCCTTCTGGAGATTCGAGCCCACCAGTGGCTTTGCAGGGAGTAAATGAGCACTTTCCTCCCATGTGACTTACAGCCTGGGAAACCCAATAGTCAGCTATGTGTGAGATCTCATTTGGGAGCAATGAGAGAGATGGAGATTGTTTGGCTGAAAGTTGAACCAGAAGAGTAAGTTTTCTTCCAGGTTTGAAGGGTGATTAAGGTCCATAGTCTAGGAGAGTCCTTCAGTTATCTATTTGACCAGCAAGCCTGGCCTTTTTCTCTGCTTTTGAATTGTGTTCCACATTTCCTCCCACTCTAGCCAAGATCTTTTACTATGACCCTTTATTGAGTGGTCAACGCTAGTAATCTGGCATCATCTGGCTCTCCTGATCTCAGTCATGGAAGTTGAGGTTCAAGTGATCCATCTGTCCTTTAGATTAGTCTGTTTCACTGCTACACTTTGTTTTAGTTGGATAATATTACAATAACCCTTACTCCACAAACATATTTAGGGAGCTCTACTGGCTCAGTCCATAGGAACTTGTGCTGCTTACTGAAACGTAGTGACTCTCTGGCAGTTGGAACTCACCAGCAGCTGCAAGGGAGAATGATGGGTACAAGAAACGTACTAACCGCAATAACCACTGATCTTGCACACATTTTAGTAGCATTGCTGTTGTTCTTGTCAAGCACTTACTGTTCCCAGGTGTTACTGCTGTTCTTGTTAAGCAGGATCATTGCTTAATAGTATTAGTACCAGGTCATATGCTGTGTTAAGTGCCCACAATTCTCTAAGAGGAGCAGCCTGTGCCTCTTCTCAGGTTCTGGTGGCTCTTAACCATCGCTGGTGTCTCTCTGTTGTAGCTGCATCTGCCTGCTTCTCTACATAGTGTCTGCCTTACTATGGTGGGCCATAAATCTTCAAGTCTGTCATCTTTTCAAAAACATCATCTTTTAAATTTATAGAATGTTCCAACAAGAAAAAGGTAAACAACCCAACTGCAAAAAGGGCACAAAATAGGAATAGACACTTCACCAAAGAAGAAATTCATAATTGTTCAATATCCCTAGCTCATTCCACCCCAGCAACAATAGAAAAGTTCAACAGAGCAGCAAACAGCAAATGCTGGCAAGGCTATGGAGAGATTGGAACTCTTATTCACTGCTAGTAGGAATGTAAAACCAGTATGGAAGGAAGTCTGATGCTTTTTCAAAAAGTTGGAAATAGAAAAACCATTTGACCCAGCAATGCCACTGCTGAGAATATACGCTAAAAGCAACCAGAGCAGCAATTCAAACAGATGTATACACACCCATGTTTATTGCTGTGCTATTCACAATAGCAAAGACATGGAGGCAGCCCAAGTGCCCATATGAAAATTAATGATTAGAAAAATTATGGTACATAGTACATAACAGAACAGTATGCAGAATTAAAAAACAATGAACTTGTAAAACAGTACACAAAATGGATGGCCTGGGAAGATATTAGCTGAGTGAAATATCTCAGTCACAAAAGGACAAATAATGCATAATACTGTTGCTATAAAATAGGGCTGACATGGGGGGTTGGGAGGAAAATAGACAAACAGTAGATAGATAATGAACACTGCACTGGAACAGATGAGGGTTAAGAAATGTCTGAAAGGAGTTTATGATTAAGCATTATATGTATGACAATAACCTGAAACAAGAGGTGCATTGCAAAGTGGACTAGAGAAGGGGAAAGGAGGGTGTGGGCGAAAAATGTGCAACAATTAATGAACAAAAAAGTAAATTAATAAATAGAAAAATATTTTAAAAGAAAAAAAGAAACATTTTTTATCTATATGTCTTATAACTCTGGATTGCTCCTGAATGAAACCAATTCATAAATGATAATACTTGTAATAAGAAGCTTGTTTCAAAATTGCTTAATAAATAACCTCTAACAATTACCTTATCTTATGTGAGTCAAAACACTCAAAACTTATAATAAGAATAGGCTCTTATCTACTATAGAGAGTTGGCACTGCTACCCTAAAGGTGGCACCTTTCAGGTGGTTTGAATCTACCAGTGACTCTTACGGAGAAAGATGGACAGTTTTCTCAGTACAGTTTATAGCCTCCCAAAAACCTGTTTGTGGGTCAGCTATTAATTTGTTTCAGCTTGGTGACAAGGAAATTGAGGGCTTCTCCCCCTTTATTTATTATTTGACATTACATTTGTAATTTATTTCCACCCACAGTGAATGGAAAACCAGAATCAGAGTTAGAAACACGAGGATGGGCTTCTGAATAAAAGAATAGCATTCTAATTTAAAGTCACACTTCAAAAAAAAAATCAATTCCTATTAGTCAAAGAGAGAAGGGACCCTGGTCAGCTGTTGCTAAGCAGAAGCTCTGTAGGAGAAAGCTGTGGCAGACTGTCCATTGCGATTTCTCTAGAAACTCCGGAGGCAGTTCCACTCGGTCTCCTAGGCGTGCTAAGAAATGGAGTTGGCTCCACATCAGCTGGGTTGTTTGTTTTTCCATCTATCAAGGACAGAAGAAACTTGGTTGAACCAGAATTCTATTTTCTTTATTGTGTTTGGCATAACACACGTTGTGGCATTGTTGTAGTTGCACGGTTCAGGTAGCCTTTCAGAACAGAATTGAAGAGATCAGTCTGCTGACCACCTTCCATTGGAGTCCATCGCAATATTCAAACCAAGGGCACCCCAGCAGCTCTCCACTAATGATGGAGCTTGGTCACTGTTGTTGTTGTTGTTAGATGCCATTGAGTACACTCATAGCAACCCTGTGAACAAAAGGTCTGCATCCTGTTCTATCCTATACCTTCCTCACTCTCCTTGGCACACAAGAGCCCATTGCAGCAGTCACTGTGTCAATCCACCTGGTTGAGGGTCTTCCTCTCCTTCACCGACCTTTCCCATCATCATGTCCTTCTCGAAGGAATAGCTTCTCCTAACAATATGACCAAAATATGTGAGGCAAAACCTTATCATTCTTGCCTCCAAAGAGCACTCCAGCTGTACCCTCTCTAAGACATACCTGTTTGTTCTCTTGGCTCTCCATTCAGTGCTATTCTCCAACAACTCGGCTCAAAGACGTCAATTCTTTTTCTGTCATCCTTATTCATTGTCCAGCTCTCAGATGCATAGCAAGTAATCTGAGAAAACTATGATCTGAATCAGATACATCTTAGTCCTCAAACTGACATCATTACTCCTCAACAATTTGTAAAGGTCTCTTACTGTAGATTTTCCAGTGCAATGTGTCTCCTTTTGCACTTGGACTTGTTTACTTTTGCACATTAAAGCATTCTTCTCTGGAAAATACATGTATTTCTGCGTTGGTGTCTGTTTCCCAGAAGATATGATACATATATATGACATTCATATTTCTAAAATACATTCAGCCTCTTTATATTTTCATTAACTCATAAAACATAATCTTCACTCACCTCTTTTTTTTTTCTTATTTGACCCTTGTAAGTAATATGACTTATGCAACTGCATTGATATGCTGGTTGCTTTTTTGCCACTTAATTTGCTAAAAGGATGCTACTTGTAAGCATCTGCAGTCTGACGAATCATTGCCCTAACAATCCATTCCACTTTAGCATTACTCCATAGTTTTTCTTGGCAAAAGCTACCTAAAGCATTACACCATTTTTCACGGAGGGGGGAAGTGATAAAGCTAAGACATCCAATTACCAAAAAGCTCTCTATTTGAGACAACAGCCCAATTTGTTGAAACAATCTATTTGAAACAAATTCAAAATGATTATACTTTTAAATAATAATTCTTTAAAAGAATTTTAATTTTTAAAATGGTGACAAGATCTCCAAAGAGGGCTTTTAAAATTTGTTGTGGGCTGCGGGGGCCGAGTCCGGGCGGACATGGAGGGCAGCCTGCTGCGCCTGTGCCCGCTGCTCCTGCCCCAGAACCGGGAGAAGACCATCTACGAGGGGTTCATCTTGGCACAGATTGCTCTGTAGTTGGCAGATGAGAACAATACTAAATGGATACCATCAAATAATACAACAGAGAATGCAGCACTCTCCTGATCTGATGAGCTTTATGATGGAGTTGAAGATGATTTTGGAAGTTGCTTTAAAGAATAAGCAAGAGATGCACAGGCACCTCCTCCACAATTCTACTCACGCCTCGTTGAAGAGCTGGGAACACTCGGCTGGGACAAACTCGTGTATGTGGATCCTTCCTTCTGCACCATCAAGTTAACCGCCAAAGATGCGTCTGGTAGGGAGCATCACATCACCCTCAAGTTGACGGCGAAGTATCCAGAAGAAGCACCAGATTGTTTGGTGGATTTTCCAGTTCCGTGTCCTGTGTCTTGGACATCACAGAGCTCCTTAGAAAACATTCACAGTCAGTTTTTAGCAGCTTTGGACTCACTGAAGGCATTCTGGGATGCTATGGATGAAATCGATGAGAAGACCTGGGTCCTTGAGCCAGAGAAACCCACCCAGAGCGCCACAGCACGCAGGATTGCACTAGGGAATAATGCATCAGTAAATATAGACGTTGACCCCAGGCACCCCACCACGCCTCCCAAGTGTTACTTTCTAGGAGCTGACCATGTGATAAAACCCCTGGGAATTAAGCTAAGCAAGAATATACATTTGTGGGATCCAGAAAATACTCTGTTACAAAACTTGAAAGACGTTTTAGAAATTGATTTTCCAGCTCGCAGTATCCTGGAAAAATCCGATTTTACTATGGATTGTAGAATCTGCTATGCTTTCCAACTCGATGGTGCAATTCCTGACCAAGTGTGTGATAATCCCCAGTGTGGACAACCTTTCCATCAGATATGCTTATACCAGTGGTTGAGAGGACTGCTGACCAGTAGACAGAGCTTCAACATCATATTTGGTGAATGTCGGTATTGTAGTAAGCCAATTACGTTGAAAATGGCTGGGAGGAAACCCTGAAATAAGAACGCAACACTTTTGTGAAGACATGGGATCTTTAAAAAGTACGAAGAGGGTTTTTATTTGGTGTCTTCAGAGAAAATGCAAGGCAAGAAATATCAACACCAGAAGAAAAAGTATGAGCGAGCCGTAAACATACACACTTCTCTTCATCTCTTCGCTGAGAGTAAAGTGGGAACCTTCTGCCTCCGTGGCTGCCTCTCCAGTAGTGTCAGTGTCCGTGTCATACTTCCACCAATCTAGAGGTCGTGATTTGTTTATATCTGGGCGGGTAAAATCCTGATGACGTTTGTAAGATGGATTTGAGGATTGTATACAGCTGTATTTTTGCAGATAATTTTGTATTTCGCTTACATATTCTTGAGGCATATGCGATTGTTGTCTTTTCCTTGTACTATCCTAGGGGAGAAAATAAATGCAAAATTTGGTAAAAAAAATTTGTTGTGAAATGAATAGTCTAAAACTGTCCAATACTTGAGCTGTTACTCAAAACAAAATGAGAATATCAGTAGTAATTAAATCAAGGCGGTTGCTCTTAGGTGCCATCAAGTCAAGCACAACTCATAAGGACCCTATGAACAGCAGATCTGAACCCGTCTATCCTGCGTCATCCTTATCACTCCTCACATGAGCTCATTGCTGCAGTCACTGTGTCAATCCATCTCTTTGAGGGTCTTCTTCGCTTTCACCTCCATCTTTTCAAGCATGATGTCCCTTTCTAAGGAATAGCCTCTCTTAACAAGAAAATCAAGGCAGTAAACATTGACCAGGGATTCTGATCAAGCCTCTACTGAAATTAGGAATTCCCAGCTCTTATCAGAACCTGTGAGGGAGTTCTGATGGCTTAGTGGTAAGGAGTTGTGTTTCTGGTGCAAAGATATGTGGTTCAAGTCAACCAGTTGCTCCAAGGGAAAAAAGCCGGGGAATCTCCTCCCATGTGATTTATTGTCTCTGAAAACCTACTGAAAAAAAAAACAAAAAAAAAAACAAAAAAAAGAAAACCTACTGAAGGGTCAGCTATCAGTAGGTTCTGACTCTTTGTCACTCAACAATGACAATCAGAAACTACATTTTTAGACACTGAGGAACTCCTAAGAGATCTTTCTGTCTGCTACATTCATTGCAACAAAGTCATACATCTCCCAGGAAAATAGCCTCACAGAGCTTTAAAAGCCTGAGAAAGGGGAAAATGACATCATCCTTTCAGTTGCACGCTAACAAAAACTAGATACAAGTTTTATTTGAGTTTGTTTTCCTGGCTGTTGAAAATAGGCTGGTTGCAACAGAGGTGTCAGATTGCCTCTCTCTGTGTCAACTCTAAGTTCAAATTTGGGAAGTCATTCTGCCATCAGAACATGTTGTGCAAAGTTAACAATAGATTTCTAAGCCTTGAAAATATTTTAACAGATCTAAATTTTGCCTAGGTTGTTATTTCCCCCTCCCATCTTATTAGAGTTGCCTCATAGGAGAGATTATTTCTTACTATTTATTTGGGTAAAAGGACTTGCCAGAGTGGAGATTAATAAGAGTTTTTCAAGAACACTGTGTTCTTAATCTTCAGTGTTTTGAACACTCCTAGTAACGAGGAAAGGAGCTCTGCTGGTCTGGTGGTTAAGGAGTTGCACTGCCAACCCAAAGGCAGGCCATTTAAATCCACCAGTCGCTCCACTAGAGATAGATGACCAATTTCTTCCCAAACTATTTACAGCCTTTTAAAAGCTGCTGGAGGGTCAACAATGAATTGGTTCTGACTGGATGGCAATTAAAATGAGTAAGCAACAGGGAGCTCTAGTGGTGTAGTGGTTAAAGAGCTTGAAGGCTGAGTGGGTGGTTTGAATCGACTTGCTACTTTGCAGAGGTGATCTACTCATGTAAAGATGAATCAATCTGCATCAAGTATACTCCTATTCATAGCAACCCTATAGTTCACCCAAAGAACTGCCCCACAGGACTTCCAAGGCTGTAAATATTTACAGGGGCACTCTGAAGGCTCAGTGGTGAGGAGTTGTGCTGCCAACCTAAAGGCACATGGTTCAAATCCACCTGCCGCTCTGTAGGAAAAAGATAGGTAAACCTCTGGTTCCATTTACTACCTCTGAAAACCTGCTGGAGGATCAGCTATGAGTAGGTTCTGACTCAATGGTACACAACAATAACAAATCCTTACAGTAGCAGATTTCTCCCTTGGAGTGACTGGTAGATTTGAGCTGCGGATATTTCTGCTACTTGACAAGAGGTCACCATGATTCCTTCTGGTAAGATTATAGCCTAGGAAACTCTACGATGCAGTTTTACTTTGATGGACACACAAAAACATCAAGCAACAGTCTTCTCAGTAAAATACTGAAGCAAAGTAGTTATATATTCCCTAGAGGGATCTTTATTTTATTTTATTAGATTATGTAACTCATGCCTATCAAGGGTTTGAAGGGATAGGACAAGAGACTGATAGGTTTTTGTTAACTAGAGACCAGTGAACATACAGCACTACTTGGATAGGTAATGAGTTAGAGTAGCCAGTGCCACAATGGTAAGAAGTCTTAGAGAAGAGGAGGCAAGTGGGGAGTGGTGTGGATTGTCTGGAGGCCTTAAAAACTCTCTAGGGAGCATAAATAGAGCAGAATGTGTTTAATAAGAGTTGGGGCCTTTAAAATGGAGGCTGTGAAATTATGCTTTCTCTAGCTCTCAATTAGGATAGGCCTGGCCTGAAGAATAACATTTGAGAACATGTTTCCAGGAAGCATTGGGTAGTATTTGCTCATTTTGTTGGAGATTTGGTGATCAAGAACACAGCAACCTCAGATGGCACACGGGGGGCTGTGCAAGAATCAGTGTGCCTCCTTGCACCGTTAAGGTCTCTGGGAGATTTTAATTTCGTTTTCTATTTTAAACACAAAAAAGTCTGAAAGTCTGAAATGGGTGTGTAATGACTGCAAGAGTTCTTCCTCAGCACTGAGCTCCTGTACCTCTGTTTGAAATGGAGTTACTACCTGATGGACACAAAGCAGAAGTTTAGGACAAGATCTTCACTGATTTTAAGTGTCTATAATTTCGATAAGAAGCCTAAAACTACAAGATAAATTCTTCTTTCTTCAGCTGCCTAACAGGTACAAGCTTTTTAGAAGAATGAAGACAGACATATCTATGCTGAAATGTCACTGTTGTGGTGTACCATCAAGTCGAAACCCACCCACAGCTGATCCTCCAGCAGGTTTTCAGAGGCAGTATAAGTGGCCCAGGAGGAAACTGTAGCTAGTAAATACTCGCCAGCTCTGAAAAGAACTGAAATTGCGCTCGTTCCATTTTAATTGGATTTTCTCTGATTTGGTTATGTGTTCATTTATAAAGAAATTAAAATATTTTAACCAGATATAATTATTTTTTAAAACCAAAAAGCCAAAACAATTATATAAGAGTGATCTCCCCAAAGCCGCCAATTTAAAAAAAGGTCAAAGTTGCTTCTGTTTTGTGGAAGACTCTACATGGCCACCATTTCTCATTCTTCAAACATTGCGCAGGTTCTTCTACTTCATAAAATCTCTTGCAATGATTTCAACTACAAAGATTTTTTTTCCCACTTGTGAATTCTTTCAAACATAGAAAGCTATGCCTTAGTGTATCACTTGATTATTCTGATGCAAGCCAATTTGTTTAAGATTTTAAACTCTGAAAAACGGGAGACCATTTTTTCCCTTTGCACCACAAGAGGAGTTTAATACACTATTGGGCATATTTCCATAACACTGACTTGTGTGACAAACATTGTAATAAGCATTATGTCATATTATCCTTACAAGCACTCTATGATGATAGATTTAACTGGCTTTTTCTTAGAAACAAGAAAACTGAAGCACAAGGAGATAAATTCCTCACATAGTGAGTGAGAGGTAAAAACAGGCCTTGAAACAAATGAGTCTGAAGCCAGTGTCTAGCGTCTTAACCACAATGCTCTAGGACGATAATACCGATGTATCGAAAAGAAAAAATAAACTGTGCTTTGCTTTATTCTAAATTAAAACTATGCCTCTCAAACAAATAACTTTTAAAGAATAATACCTTTGTATATGAATACAAACGTAAATAAAATACTCTCTAAATCAGTGCACAATTATTTCATGGACACTTATTTATGAGCAAAATATATAAAACCACATCTAAACCAGTCTTCTGAAGGCTTGCATTTTTTAAAACTAGTAGGGCTGAAAAGTCAAATATTGGCCTCAATGGAATTTTTTCTCATCAGAAAGCTAGTAAGAAAGAAAAATAACTCCTATGTTCAAACACTGGACAACTAAATGCACAGGCTAAACTTTGTTTCTAGAATGTCAAGTAAAAGCTTAAATAAAATGAGATAACATGGACATAGTTTGATTGTGGTCACTGGTGGAAAGGGTGAAAAGCATGACCCAGTATTTCATATTTCCAGAAATGTGTTTCTGCAATACATTATGGTCATGCTCTATTTTTATCTAAGCCTTAGGGAATCAAAACAGGGAACTAGGTCTCTAAGGACACAAATCTTGGTAACTTTTCTTAAAGTCAGCAGGACTTTGAGTCTTTTGTGTGCCAGTACTACAGCCAGCACTTTAGGCATTGCAAGAGACACCTAAAACACAACTGTGGAAATGTAATCTTTCCCCACAACCAAGTTCCCTCTTTCACCATATTGCAAGGTTTCTCTCAATGCAGTTACTCGTTGCTATGCTTGTTAGTGTTGAATGTTATGCAGCCTTAGAAGGCAGTTTCTACAAGAGGGAGGAGGGGAGGAGAGAAGGGCCAGAAATCAAGTGCTGTGATTTCTCAGAAGCCTATGATTCTGGCATAAAGGGTCACTTGAGAGCTTTTTTCAAATTTAAATATTTACAGTGTATGAGTTTTAAAGACTTCAGAGAACAAATTCCCCAAAAGATGTTGCTTAAGAGCCTTGAGTGCCACCGCCTACATCCTTTGAGTCCTCATCACCTCTCTCTTACAAAAAAAAGTAGTTACACAATCTTGTGGTTTGACACAAACCACTGTTGTATAGTTTTAAAATTCTCTTTTCCTCTTCTCTTCACATTTATGATATTTATTCAATAAAATGAAATATAAATTCTAATCTGTTGTTACAATTGTGCACTATAGAATCAGAACCAACCTATAGCTGACCCTCCAGTGAGTTTTCAGAGGTAGTTAATGGCATGGGAGAAGACTGCTCATCTTTCTCTGGTGGAGCAGCTGGTGGATTCGAACCACATACCTTTGAGTTGCAAGAGCAATTCCTTACCAATCTGGCATTGGGTAATATTCTCCCTTTTACAAGTATGACATGAGTGTGAATTGCCTTGGCATAGTGAGAAAAGTTCAGGCTGTCATGCAAACATAATATTTTCAGTATAAATTCTCTTAATAATGTATACATTAATTTTTGCTTCTTTGTTAAATATTTACCTATTGCTTTTTACCTTCAATTATACAAACACAGCACAAGTCAGTTAAACTTCCCCAAAACCTATAACAAAGATGGATATGGAAGATAAATAAATAATGGAAAAATAAATTAGAAGTTAAGCTTGACTATAAGCTTAACTAAGCAATACAAATTGGGGCTTATAGGCATTAGCAATACTGCACTGTATAGATATATAAGAAGCTGTTTATTATTGTGAAATGTTGCAGTATATAGGGATATAAGGAGCTCTGATGGCCCAGTGGCAAGGAGCTGTGCTACCATCCCAAAGGCACATGGTTTGACTCCAACAGCTGCTCTGCAGAAGAAAGATGGGCAAAACCTATTGAAGCTATGAGTCAGTCTGACTTGATGGCACTAAACAATAAAGAGGTAAAAAACTCACTCAGTGCCATATTGACTCCAACTCAGAGTAGCCTTCCATTGGGCTCCTGAGTCTATAAATCTTAACCGGAAGAGACTGTTCATCTTTCTCATACAGAGTAACTAATGGATTCAAACAGCCAGAGATCCAAAGTCTCTGGATTACTAGTGCAATTTTCTACAGAATACATAAGAAGCAGTCCTTTACAGGTATACAGTGGGTACTAACACATAAAATTTCCCTTAAAAAATGGTGACCTTGGGGGGCTTTATGCTGAATTAAATATCTCAGTCACAAAAAGACAAATACTGCATAGTGCCACTGTTGTAGAATGGGACTGACATCAGGGTTGGGGTAAGACTGAGGAAAAACTGGATAAATTATGTATACTGCATTGAAACAGGTGAGGGAGAGCACAGTTTAAAAGCGATATATGATAGGGTATTATGGTTATCACAAGAGTCCAGAATGAAGGTTGCACAGTGGAGTGTACTCAGGGTGTGGAGGGAGGGCAGTGGGGGGATTGTATACCAATGAAGGAATTTTTCTTTTACTTTTCAAAGAGAAGAGTGAACTGGGGGGGAGGGGTGGGCAGGGAGAAAAGTGCTACAATGAATGAATGGAAATCCAAAATCTCTGTAAATGTTCATTAAAATTAATAAATTAAAATTTTAAAAAAAATGTTTGAAGTTGGAGCTCTGGTGGCCTAGTGGCAAGAAGGTGTGCTGCAATTCCAATGGTGCATAGTTCAAATCTACCAGATGATCCTCTGGAGAAGGAGGGGCAATCTCCTCCTGTGCGAGTTGGATCTAACTAGATGGTATACCACAAGAGAAAAAAAAAAAAGAAAAATGTTTGAAGTCATCCATTTGAGTTCCTGAGAGTACAATAAGCACTGTTGATAGATTTAAGTCCTTTGGAAATCATTTATATTTTAAGATTCAACTTGGCCTCCCTTCCCCCGCAAATTGTTAAATAACAGATGTTTATTATATAAAAAAATTCTTTGCTGTCAAGTCATAACCAAATTATACATGAACCTCCAGTTGCTTTTCAGACACTACAAATCGCATGGCTATCTTTGATTCAAACTACCCACCTTTGGGTGAGCAAGTGCAACTCCTTATCCTTGAAGTCATTAGAGTTTCCTTCAGAAGTCTAGACAGTAATAGTAACTTAAGAATGTCTTTTCCACCACAGCAAGATAAAGGCAAATAACCCAATTAAAAAATGGGCACAAGATATGAACAGACACTTCACCACAGAAGACATTGAGGTGGTGAACAAGCACATGAAGAAATTTTTCAAGATCCCTAGCTCTAAGAGAGATGCATATCAAAACAACTATGAGATATCATCTCACCCCAGTAAGGACAGCAAAATTTAACAGAACAGCAAGCAACATATGCTGGCGAGGCTGTGGAGAAACTGGAACACTTATTCACTGTTGGTGGAAGTGTAAAATGGTGCAACCACTGTGGAAGGCAGTGTGGCGCTTTCTCAATGAGTTGCAAATGGAAATATTATTTGACCCAGCAATTCCACTACTGTGAATTTACCCTAAAGAAACCTTAATCTCCACCCAAGCAGATATGTGCACATCCATGTTTACTGCAGCTCAGTTTGCAATAGCAAAGAGCTGGAAGCAAGCCAAGTGCCCATCAACAAACAAATGGATAGAGAAGCTCTGGTATAGTCACACAATGGAATACTATGCAGCATTGAAAAACAAGGAACTAAAATATTATACAAAATGGGTGACCCTGAAGGACATCATGCTGAGTAAAATATCTGTCACAAAAGGACAAATATTGCAGAGGGCCACTGTTGTAAAATGGAACTGACATTGGGGTTGAGAGAAGACAGAGAAGGAAGGGA
>NW_006399779.1:11157241-11163224 GCF_000299155.1 Elephantulus edwardii | reverse complement strand
ATTAAAACTAATAAAATTTAATAAAAAAAATGAAAAAAGAAGAAAAAGAAAAAATTTTTTTCCTGAATTATTAGAAAGATGTTAAAATAGTGTTCCATGAGTCATTCCACCATCAGAAATTTAGTGTATTTGGTTTGTTATTTTTGTGTTGTTGTTGTTGTTGTTAGGTGCTTTCTATTCATGCATGACTCATAGTGACCCTATGAACAAAAGATCTGAATCCTGCTCTATCCTGCACCATCTTCACACTTACCGACACACAAGAACCCATTGTAGAAGTCATTATATCAGTCCACCTGGTTAAGGGTCTTCCTCCCCCTCACTGACCCTCCACCCTTCCCAACATCATGTCCCTCTGCAAGGAATAGCACCTCCTACCAATATGTCCAAAGCATGTGAGTCGAAGCCTCATCATTCTTTCCTCAAAAGAGCACTCCAGCTGCACCTTCTCCAGGACATATCTGTTCATTCTCTTGGCCGTCCACGGGATGTTCAGTGCTTTTCTCTAATATCAAAGCTCAAAGGCATTTATTTTTTTCTTCATTTATATTCATTGACCAGCTCTCAGATGCCTAGCTAGTAACCAGATAGAGTATGACCTAAATCAGATGCACCTTAGTCCTCAAACTGACATCATTACTCCTCAATAATTTGGAAAGGTCCCTAATTACAGATTTTCCCAGTGTGACACATCACCTCATTTCCTGACTAGTACCCAAAGTGTTCATCATGGATCCAGATGAAGCTTTTGATAGTCTCAATACAAAAGAATATTCTTCAATACAGAATAACAACCACAGTAAAAAAAAATCACAGTATGCTATTCCTATCTGACCTTCAACTTGAATAGGAACTGATAGTTCATCTTTCTTCTGTGGAGATGCTTGCGGATTTGAATCACCTTCTTTTGCTTTGGAGTGCAAGTCCTTACCCACTAAGCCACTAGAGCTCCCTATCAAATATCTAATTCTTTTAGATCAGTATAGACTTAATTTTAGTTTTGGTTTCTGCCTCCCTTGACACGTGCTCAGCATTATTTAAGTGTCTCCTTGCTTCATTGTTCAATAAAATGTCTCAAGTTCATCTTGTACATTCCCTGTGCCAGACTTCTCATCAGTCATTTCTTCAAGAATCATTGGATCTTTTTAGGAAATGATGTTTGAAAACCAGGAACTAATCATTGCATATGCTCACTGATGTAGAATGTTGCTGGTTCCAGGCATGGTCATGCATAGAGCTGAGAAGTGAATACATTTAAACACACTCACACACGTAATCTATCTAAGCAGCCCTGTTGGTGGAGTGGTTCAAAAGCTTCTTTGCTAACCAGAAAGTCCATAGTTTGAACTCAATATCTTCGCCATAAGAGAAAATTGTGACTGTTTGCTCTCCAAAACATTGACAGCCATGGAAACTCTATTTGCAGTTCTATACGCAATTGTTCAGAACTAAAGGTCTCTATGAGTCAGAACTGATTTGACAGTAGGGGTTTTTTATATATTTATCTATCAAGAAGGGAGCTCAAGAACTAATCCAAAAGTCACGCCTCACTGATGGTTCAAATCCACCAGCAGTTCTATGGGAGAAAGTTATACAATCTCCTCTCACCAGGTTTACAGCCTCAGGAAATCTATGGAGGGTCGGCTATGAGTTGGTTTTGAATCAGAGGCCATGAATGTGTGAGTGAGTGATCTATGTAGGAACCCTACTGGTTGCGTGTTTAAGAGCTGCACTACTAACCAGAAAAGCTACTGTTTGGACTCACCAGCATTGAGAGAGGATAAAGATGTAGCAATTTGCTTCTGCAACGAGGTAGCTCTCATCCATTCTTTATTTGCCATAAGTTAATATTCACTCAACAACAGCAGATTTCATTGGTTTTATCTCTTTATCCATCTATGTAACGTGGTGGGTTTTTTATATGTAGTTCCATCTCACATAGTTTGGACATGTGGCCAGGAGGAATTGGTCCTTTACAATTATCAATTACATTATCAACCCCCATCTTTGAAAACAATCTCCCCTCTTTGCCTGTCACTACGCATTTCCCACACAGATTTTCCCATATTCTCATCAAACTCATCCTGCACTGTCCATCCAATCATGATGGCCTTCCCTGAGGACTGATCTCTCCTGGCCTTGTGCCCAAAGTAAGTGAGGCAGAGCTTCAAAATTCTAACCTCCAAGAAGAGATTTGGTTTCACCCTATCCAATACAGACTGACTGGTTTTCTTGGCAGTTGATGGTATGTTCAAGACTCTTCTCCAGCACCACAACTCAAAGGCATCCATTCTTCTTCTGTCATCCTTAGTCATTGTCCAACTCTCTGAAGCATAACAAGTAAATGAGAAGACCATGGCCTGGATTAGGCGCATCTTTGTATCTAGACTGATAGAGTTACTCTTCAGCACTATGGAGAGGTCCATGACAGCAGATTTTTTCCAATGCAATTAGTCTTTTGATTTCCTGACTGCTGGTGTTGATTGTGGATCTGAACAAGCTATAATTGCTAACAACCTCAATCTCAATCTATTATGGTGCTGCCAATTGGCCTAGTTGTGAGAATCTTTGTCTTCTTGATGTTTAGCTTCAATCCATATTGAAGACTACAGTCCTTAACCTTTTGCAGCAAGTGATTCAGGTCTAGCAAGCAAAGTTGTGTCATATGCGTATCGTAGGTTGTTAATGAGTCTTCTTCCAATCTTGATGTCACGCTCCTCTTATTAAAGCCCTGATTCCTAAATGATGATCTGTTCTGCATACAGATTGAAAATGTTTGGGGACAGGATGCATCCCTGATGCACAAACTCAGGAACAGGTTTGAGGCTTTGAACATTAATGAATGAAGACCAGAGAAGCTGTGGGAAGATATCAAGAATATCATTCATGAAGAATGCAAAAAGTCATTACAAAGAAGGAAGAAGAAAAGACCAAAATGGATGTCAGAAGAGACTCTGAATATTGCACTAGAGCACCAAGGGGCCAAAGCAAAGGGAAAAAATCAAGATGTTAAGTAGTTGAATATAAGATTTCAAAGGGTTGTTTGGGAAGACAAGGCAAAATAATATAATGAAATGTACAAGGAGCTGGAGTCAGAAGATAAAAATGGCTAAACTCACTCAGCATTTCTTAAGCTGGAAGAATTAAAGAATAAATTCAAGCAACGAGGTGCTATACTTAAGGATTCTATGGGCAGAATATGGAATGATTCAGGAAGCATTAAAAGAAGATGGAAGGAGTATACATAGTCACTGTACCAAAAAGAATTGGCCAATACAGAAGAATTTCAAGAAACAACGTATGATCAAGAGGCAATGGTGATGAAGGAGGAAGTGCAGGCTGCTCTGAAGGACTTGGCAAAAAAAAAATAAAGGTCCAGGAATTGATGGAATACCAGCTGACATATTTCAGCAAACAGATGCTGCCCTGCATATCCTCACCAAGTTGTGCCAAGAAATCTGGAGGACAACTACTTGGCCAACTGACTGGAAGGGATCCATATTTATTCCCATTCAAAAAAAGAAGACCCAACAGTGTGGAAATCATCGAACAATATCAATAATATCACACATTAGCAAAATTCTGAAGATGAACCAGAAAAGACTTGAACAGTACATTGACAGAGAAAAACCAGAAATACAGGCTGGGGGCTGGGTTTAGAAGAGGTTATGGCCCACTAGGGACATTATTGCCAATGTCAGATGAATCCTGGTAGAAAGCAGAGAGTGCTAGAAGAATGTCTATCTGTGTTTCATTGACTTTGCAAAAGTATTTCACTGTGTGGATCACAATAAATTGTGGCTGACCTTGGGGAAAATGGGAATCTCAGAACACTTGATGGTGCTTTTATGAAACCTATACTTGGACCAAGAAGCAGTCCTCAGAACAGAGCAAGGAAACACTACATGGTTCAAAATCAGGAAAGAAATTAATTGGCCAAGAAATTAAGGAAGCGGGAGAGGGGTTGGGGGGGAAGAAGAGAGGAGAAAAAGCATGTTTGTTTTGTTCATACAACTGTTTCTTGGTCTACATCTAGAATTTGTACTGGCACGATTAAATGTTTTGGGATTCCCGTTTTTCTCCGTGTTAGTTATAATTTGTTATGATCCATACAGCCAAATGCCTTTGCATAGTCAATAATATACAAGTAAATATTTTTCTGGTATTCTCTGATTTTAGCCAAGATTTATCTGATAACAGTAATGATATCCTTTGTGTTTTATGAATCCAGATTGAATTTGTGAAAATTCCCTGTGGATATACTGCTCTGGACATTTTAAAATAATCTTCAACATACATATTAATAACACTGTTCTATAATTTCCATAGTGTTAGGTTATCTTTTTGGAGTATGGGAACAAATATGGATCTTTTCCAGTTAGTTGACCAGGTAGCTGTCTTCCAAATTTCTTGGTATGGGCTAGTGAGCTTCATCTGTTTGTTGAAACACCTCATTGATGTTCCATCACTTTCTGTGGCTTAATTTTTTTGCAAATCCCTTCAGTACAGCTTGAATTTTTTCCTTTGTTACCACTGATTAAAGACCATATGCTACTTTCTAATTCAGTGTTGGCCAGTCTTTTTTTATACAATGATTCTGTGTATTTCATCTTCTTTTGTGACTTACTGCATTTGATGCATCGGCATTTCTTTCCTTTATCTCAACATCTAGTGCAAATTTCATAATTCCTTCTAACATTCTTATTAGTCTTTATTTTTCTTGTCTTTGTAATGACCTTTTGCTTTCTTCACAGATGATGTCCTTAAATAGCCCACAATTCATCTGATTGTCAGTCGTTAGTGTTCAGCACATCAAGTCTGTTTTTGAGATGATTTTTAAATTCAGTTGAGATAGACTCAACTTGTTTTCATTTTCTTCCGCTTCAGTTTGAACTTGAACATGAATAATTGATATTCTGTTCCACAGCCAGTACCTGACTTTGTTTTGATAGTTGATAATGAGTTTCTTCATTGACTTTTTCAGATAGAGTCAATTTGATTTCCATGGAATCTGTCAATTGAGGTTTATGTATATAGTAGCCATTTATGATTTTTTAAAGATTTTTTTCAATTACTTAATCATTCATTGAACAGAATTTTGTCTAATCATTCATTGTACAAAATACTGAGGGGAAGATCCAAGGTGGCGGTGGAGGCAGAGACAGCATGGTGAGCTGCGGGAGCAGCGAACCACTTAAAGCAGGGCCATTATGGCCTTCCACAGACTTCGGCTATTGACAATTGAACACTTAAACAGTTGATGACTGGCCCTCAGTGAAGATTGAGGCTCAACAACAGGAATTCAAGGATTCCCAAGGAGAAATGGGTGAGTTTCATGGCTCCCAACCCCCTCTGCAGAGCCCTCGCCGCGTCGCATAGCCACTGCAGCTCCATGAGGCTTCCACAGCCTGAACGAATGGATTCCCTCACCCATAATGGATGCTGGGCACCGGCCCTCCTCAAGACTGGTACAGTGAAGCCACCACACTGCTGCAAGTTGGCCTGGAGAGAATTCTTGGAGCCAGGATGGCGGCAGTGGGGGAAGCGGGTGCCCGCCAGCTGCCCGCACAAGAGGGGCCGCACACCAGCCAAGCGCCCATTTGGCAGGGTGTGGGGGGGTGCGCCCCCAATGACCGCCCACACTGGGGGGGCTGCGCACCTCCCACTGGCCTCCTGTGCTGGGAGGGGTGTGCACCCCACTGGCCACCTGCGTAGGAGGTGGGGGACAGAATGCATGACTGCCATCTGCAGGTTTGGGTCTCCTTGGACAGGCCAAAAAGACGATTACCTATGCATTGGACAGGCCAAAGAAGAAGATTACCTATGCAATGGACAGGCCAAAGAAGAAGATTACCTATGCATTGGACAGGCCAAAGAAGATGATTACCTATGCATTGGACAGGCCAAAGAAGAAGATTACCTATGCATTGGACAGGCCAAAGAAGAAGATTACCTATGCATTGGACAGGCCAAAGAAGACGAT
>NW_006399779.1:11116520-11155884 GCF_000299155.1 Elephantulus edwardii | reverse complement strand
CATCCTGGCCCATCCTCACCTCCTTATACCCCCAATATGTTTTTCCCAATAAAAAAAGGGAAAAAATAATTAAAAAAAATACTGAGGGAAAAATTAGCTGACATGAAGTCTGACTGTAGTTCATTGTGCTGCTAACCCAGAGGTTGCACATCTCCTGCACCTTCCAGGGAATAAGTTGGCAGTCTTCTCTCATTGTAATTTACAGCGTCATAAACCCAGTGTGGGGTCACTATGAGTCAGAACTAACTGGACAGCAGTGAGTTTCAGTTTTGAGTTTTTGAAAGTAATTGATACTGTCTTTTGTATTGTTGCAGCTCTTACAACCTACCTCAAGAGACAATCAGTCTGAAGAAGAATGTCTCATTTTCAATTCAGCACTCCATCTTGAATCTGCCTTTCTTTTTACTTAAAGAGTAGAGTCAGCTCACTGCCTAGAGGAGGCTCTGACTCAAGTAATCCTCTACCAGGTTTCCAAGGCTATAAATCCTAACAAGAGATTGTCTATCTTTCTTGTGGAAGTCACTGAAGACACAGGGCCTTTGGGTTAGCAGTGCAACTCACTAGGGACTACAGCACCAGAACTCCCTTTAAAAGAGTAGAGGAATTTGGGGGGAGGGTAGAGAAAAAAGTGCAACAAAGAATGAATGGAAATCCAAGATCTCTGTAAATGTTCATTAAAACTAGTAAAATCTTATGATTATCATAAGAGTCCGGAAAGAAGGTTGCAGAGTGGAGTATACTCGGGGTGAGGGTGGGGGGTGCGGGGGGATTGTACACCAATGAAGGATTTTTACTTTTACTTTTCAAAGAGAAGAACAAACTGGCGGTGAGGGGTGTGGGGAGAAAAGTGCAACAATGAATGAATGGAAATCCAAAATCTCTGTAAATGTTCATTGACATTAATAATAATAAAAAAAATGAATTAGGCATAACAGGAAGGATAAAAGTGCTTTTTCCAATACAGTAAAAATCGTTGTTGTCTAGAAACTGCTGTAAACAAAATTCTGTAATATCATTACATTTTTGATGTTTTGGAGTTATTAACATTTGTCAAAATATTAAATGGTAATTTTTCCAAAAAAACCTAGTAAAATAATTAAAAAAAACACAGTAGAGGAATTTGGCATTTAGTTTCTTGTCAAGACAGATTTATTTTGACACTTAAATGTATATAAATAGCTCAAGCAGACCATAAAGATGGCGATAAGGCCAGGTTAAATCCTTGACTATCCTCTGAAGCATTAGAAGTATTGGAGTCAGATGTCAAACTAGAATATTTGGATAGGAACATACTAATATAAAGAAAGATGAGTTTTTAGGTTATAAATGATTTTTCAAAATTAATTCTTTGCACAAGTAGCAAACTATGATTTCAAGAAGGTTCACTATGTCCAGAAACAAGTAAGTCCTAAATCTAACTCAGTAAACTCTTAAAGTTTACATAAAGCAAAGGGTCAACTAAGCTAGAAAAACACACTTAGCTGTGTAGTGTAGATAAAAACATTGTGGGTTAAAAGCAAAACAAAAACACTCCAACCAGTCTATGATTTGTTGTTGTTGTTGTTGTGTTAGGTGCCCATGAGTCGAGAACAACTCATAGTGACCCTATGAACAAAAGATCTGAACCCTGTTCTATCCTGCACCATCCTCACACTTCAAGAGCCCATTGCCGCAGTCACTATATCAATCCCCCCGATTGAGAGTCTTCCTTTCCTTCACTGACCCTCCACTCTTCCCAACATCATGTCCTTCTCCAAGGAGAAGTCTCATTCTTGCCTCCAAAGAGCACTCCCACAGGACTCTCCAAGACATATCTGTTCATTCTGTTGGCTGTCCATGGGATGTTCAGTACTCTTTTCCAACACCACAGCTCAAAGACATTTATTCTTTTTCTGTCATCCTTATTCATTGTCCTGCTCTCAGAGGCATAGCTAGTAATCGGAAAGACTATGGCCTGAATCAGATGCACCTTAGTCCTCAAAGTGACATGACTACTCAATAATTTGCAAAGGTCTCTAAGTGCAGATTTCCCCAGTGCAATGTATCTCCTTATTTCCTGACTGCTGGTACCAATGGTGTTAATTGTGGATCCAAGGAAAATGAAGCTGTTGACAGTTTCAGTCTCTTCTCCATCCATCATGACTGCCTATTGGTCCAATGGTAAGAATCTTTGTTTTCTTGATATTGAGATGCAATCCATACTGAGGCATTTCATACTGTTTGGGTGTTTCTGATTGTGTTAGCAATCAAGTATAAACTAATAAACTGTGTCTGATCTTGTTTACAATCAGCTGTGGGTGGGAGCTGATTAACTCTCTCTGATTTAATTTACATCTATGGACAGTTTTATCAAAACGGGTTTAGGGAACCTAGTTACAAGTATTTTGATTCTTTGGACGCTCTAGAGGCTTAGTGGTAAGGAGTTGTGCTACCAACCCAAAGGCACATGGTTCAAATCATGGCGGAATATGGACAGTCTCCTCCTATGTAATTACTGCCTCTGAAAACCTGCCGGATGGTCAGCTATGAGTTGGTTGCAACTTAATGGTACATAACAACAATTTTATTCTTTAATTTTCCTTGTAGGAAAAAAATCCTAACTTCTGACATTGTAAATTTGTACAACCATTTTCAAAACGAGGTATTATATGTTGAGTTATAAAAATGTTCATGTTCTTTCACCTAGTTCTACTTTCCTTGGCAATATCTCCTAAGAGAATGAAAAATGTAAATGCATGCAATTCAGCCATAGCTATAAGAGCAATAGGCTAAAAAACAGTCAAATGACCAAGAATAGAAAAAAGCACAACTAAATATGGACTATTTTTCCACTACTAAGAATGGCAAGTAAAGCATTTATGTGGTTAACTTGGAAAATAGCTTATGGGATAATGTTACTAGAAGTAACCAAAATACATATATGTATATACACCATGACTCAACTCTTTCAAATGACCTTTTCAAAACTAGATAAAAAGAAAACATGAAATAAAAACTAAAAAAAAATAGTTGTTAGATAATGAGATGATGGGATTATATTTATTTTTAAATTTTCCTCTAATGTTTTTTATTGTGTTGTAAATAAAATTCAAGGTGGAATAGTTGAAAATCCAATTTTAAATTAATAACTTAGTCACTCCTGGTACAGGTCAAATTTGGTAGTCAGAGCACCCTCAAAGCGACATGAAAGTCAACATCATTATCATTGGTGCTGATATTATTGAGCATTTACCATTTTACAGGTACCAGACTGTGTGTTTTTATATATCCTTAATCAAGAGTTCTGCTGGATCCTGTATCTTGGGGCTCCACACTTTGAACTGTGGTGTTAGAGAAGAGTGCTGAATATCCCATGAACTGACAAAAGAATGAACAGATATGTCTTGGGGAAGGTACACCAGAGTGCTTCTTGGATTCAAGGATGATGAAGCTTTGTCTCACATTCTTGGGCATGTTGTTAGGAGCGTTTATTCCTTGTAGAGGGACATCATACATGGAAAGGTGGAGGGATGGCAAAGGAGAGAAAAACCCTGAGCCAGGAGAATTGACACAGTGTCTGCAGCAATAGGCTTGAATGTATCAGTTTGTGAGGATGGTGCAGGCTAGGACAGGGTTAAGATCTGTTGTTCATAGGGTCGCTGTGAGTTGTACGTGACTTGATGGCACCTAGCAACAAGAGTCAAGATCTCTGGTATTATCTAGTTCATAGGAAGGTGCACTGCTAACCCAATCACCTCTTTGATAGTTGGACCCACTAGAATCTCTGAATGAGAAATAAGGACACTCTTCCCCTGTGTGATTTATAACCACTAAAACTCAATGGATCAAATCTGACTTGATAACACTATGTGAGAGAAAGTCAAGATCTATCTCCCAAACTATAGAATCATATAAATCTACTGCTGCTGAGTAGAGTCCAACTCACAGAGACACCCCCCCACACACACACACACATCTGAAAATCTTGCAGAGTGCCTAGTGGAGTAGAACCACTGGCCTTTTATTTAGCAGCCTTACAGAATCATGTCCAAATTTTAGGCACATCTCACCACTTCCACTGCTACCTCTTGGACACCTTTTGTCTTGTCTAGATGACTACAAAATGCATCTAACTGATATTACCATGTCTACTCTTGGCCCTCTTCAGATTTATTCTAACACAATACCTAGAGGATCCTTTTAAACTCCAAGGCAGATTATATCTCTTCTTTGCTAAAAACCTTCCAGTGATTGTCCAGCATAGTCATAACAAAAATAATAGTCCTAAAAAAATTACTAACATGATTCTACATTGTCTGTGACTCTCTAATTCTCTGCTCTTATCTTCTACTATTGCCAAGTGCAGTTGTTGTACATAGCTAAATTAATATCCTTGCTGCTCCATACAAATGTCAGACATTCTCTTGTCTTGGGATTTTTGCCTTAGACCTCCCTGTTCTGCTTGAAACACTCATCATCTATATGTACACATGGGTCATTCCTTTAATTTTACATGTCATTGCTTATGGGCTATATGCAAATACTACAGCCTGTCTATAAACTCCTTATGCCCTTGACCTTCCTCTCTTTATTTTTTCCCCATACCAAACATTTTCCAATATACTATATCATTTATTAAGCTTCATATAGTTTGCTTATTTCTCTCTGATAAAACATAAGCTTCACGAAGGCAGGAGTGTTTTTGGTTTTTTTCAATCTTTGTAGATGGAGAAATTTAACCATACTGTTACCATTTGGCAGAGTTGGAAATGTTCCAAAAGACATTTCCTGGAGCCATTATGCTTTAATTTGACAACTACTCCAGCACAGTTTCCTGAGAGTAAAAGTAAAGCTGAGACAGATACAATGATGGAATTCAGACAAGTTAAAACCAGCCTGAACTGCACACATTAATCCTTTGTATGTAGAGCATGGCTTTTCGGCATAACTAAGTCATTCTGTGCTATGTCTTTCTAAATTTATTGTTGAAATATAAGTGGACACAGTAGGGAACAAGCAGCAATAAATCATTGTGACTTTAGTCTTTTTCAGACACAGAGACTTTCATGTGATGGGGACCACAATTTGTTCTTCTTTTCAAAAAGAAAAGAAAGAATATCAATAACCATTCACTATTGTTACTGAGCCTACTTCCCATCATGAAGGCTGCAAGTATCACTTTGCTGGCCTCCTACCCCGCAGATAGGGCTTGGGCAAACAACCCAATCCTTGTTGTGGGACTGTCTGGTAAGACAACTGAGGATACCTCTGAAAAAGCTTTATCTTCTTGATAAAAAGCAATCCATTATGAGAAACTGCCATTTTTCTGCCTGTAGACACACTTGATTGACCATATGGGTCCTGGAACTAAAACAGTCATCTTGTTGCCATCACAGGTTAGCCTGAAAACACATGGCAAAATAAATAATGGAAAGATTCTGGCATTGTTGAGTGCCTATGTCAACCTTGGAACCATCTTATCTTGCATTTTGTGTTGTGTGACAATTATGTGAGTTATGCCCTCACTATATTTATCTTACTTGGATCCACAATCAACACCTTTGGTTCTAACAGTCAAGAGAACAGGAGATGTATTTTATTAGGCAAACCTGCTGTCAGGGACCTCTCCAAACTATTGAAGAGCAATGATGTCATTTTGAGGACTAAAGTGCACTTGATTCAGGCCACGGTCTTCCTTATGCATCTGGGAGCTAGACAGTGAATAAAGATGACAGAAGAAGAAATGATACCTTTGCCCTGTGGTGTTGCAGAAAAGTACTAAATATCCCATGGAGTATCAAAAGAACGAACAAGTATGTCTTGGAGAAGGTGCAGTTAGAGTACTGCTTGGATGCAAATATTATAAAGCTTTGCCTCACATACTTCGGGCATATTGCTAGAAGATGCTATTCCTTGGAGAGGTGAAAAGACAGTAAGGGATAGAAAGACCCTCAACCAGGTAGACTTACACAGTGAATGCAGTAATGGAATTGAATATGTCAGGGACTGTGAGGATGGTACAGGATAGGACAGAGTTCAGATCTGTTGTTCATAGGGTCACTATGGGTCATACTCAATTCAACATCACCTAACAACAACACTATTATTTTAAGACTATATTTAAGTTCCCTAATAAGTAGGTGGATTTTAAGATGTGAAGCTGTGGGCAATTATGATTTATTCAGTGACTGGGTGGTGGTAGTGGCATTGGGTACCTGGAAATCAGGGATGCTAAATATCTTGTCACGAATGGAACCACCCTGCCCAAATGTTAACAGGGCGTATATGTATAAACATAGCTTTGAGTAGATGTTAGTACAGTATTCTGTTATCTGCAATTGCAAGTATGCATACTTAAACAACACCATGCCATTAAAACTTTATCACATTTTTACAGAACAGGTGTTTTGAGCATTAAATATTAAATAATAAATTCTATTTATTGCTATCAGCCTCATGATCACAAAACTGTTTTGGTTTAGAAATGACAGAGAAAATACTGTAGAATGATGGGAATGAATGTAAGTTGATACCGTCCAAAATAAACACGTACACATCCAAGTATATTTCACGTACACACCCAAATATGCTTTATAAAAACATTCACTTTTAATAGTATTGCTAAAGGAAGTGAAAAAGACATCTCATTCCCAGGTTGTCAAATATACTAGTAACTAGTTTTTGTCCTCAGACTATGCTCTTAGGAAAAAAGCATTGCTTTAAAAAAAATTCCATTTTCTCCTCCTAAAATTATTTCATTTATTTTCATTTTTGCTTTAACATATTTATATTGCCTAATTTTTTCTTTATTGACTTTTTATCAATTGAAATATTACACAAATGTATTCTTATTGAAATACATAAACAACAGGGAAATATACAGAGAAATTTTTCTTAATCTCCCTTCATCTCCATCTTTCCTCTCCAGACTGAAATCTCTATCAACTTTGGAGTAAATTGCATATAAATACTTAGATACATGAACACATGTATTTTAAATGTTTTCTCTTTCATATATAATAAAGATTGTTTTGTTTGTATGCTTTGTTCTTCAACTCTTTTCCACCTTACTGTGTCTTCAAAAGAGAGCTTTGGTGGCCTCGTTGATAGGGAGTTGTGTTGCCAACCCCAAAACAAGCAGTTCAAATCCACCAGCTTCTCCATAAGGGAAAGATGAGCAATCTCTTTCCATTTAATTTACAGCCTCTGCAAATTGCTAGAGGGTCAGCTATGAGTCAATTTCCACTCAATAGTAATGAAAGAGATGTCTTCAAAGACATATTTAGAGAGAGATCAAATACATTAACTTGTAATAACATATACTACTCCAGCGTATAGATTTTTGTAATTTGTTTACCAGAAGTTTAGATTATTTCCAGTTTGGGGTTTGTTGAGTGTTTTGGTCTGGGTTTGGCCACTGTATTGATAAAGCAATTACTATCTTTATACATATTTTTTTCACATATGAGGTCATTTCTTTAGAATGAGCCATTAGAAATAAAAATATGAGGTTCTGTGTACACATGTATTTTAAATTTGATAGGAAATGCATTCTTTAATTATAAAAATATTTGAACATTAGGCAAGCCCCTCAATATTACAGAGTGTAGTCCAGGTCTTTGAACATTCACTACAATTAACATTACCAGTCTTGCTTTTTGCCAACAATATAATGAGTAAAATATATTATTGTTTTTATATTTTATATTGCTCATGTAAATTCACTGCTGAGTATGAAACATTATTCACTGGCTCTTTAATTTTTTTTTTCCTGAGAACTGATTGCTAATAGGAAAACATATCTCTTTCTTTGGGCAGATTACTTTACTCCTTATTTGAAGTAGCTTTTTATGTTTTGTAATTATTAATTCCTTGTTCTACATGCTCCTAATATTTTCTCCTACTCTCTCTAGTTTTTCAAATTAATTTATGGTTAAATTTTAATGTACACGAATGCTTAATTTTAATGTTAGCAATTCTATTTTTAAATAACTTTTTCTGATTTAGAAGTGATGTCATATAAAAGGGGGCTCTGGTGGCTTAGTAGTAAGGAGCGCTGTACTGTAACCATCTGCTCTGTGGGAGAAAGATGGGCAATCTCCTTCCATATGATTTACTGCCTCTGAAAACCTGGGGGAAGGTCAGCTATAAGTCAGTCCCAGCTCAAGGGTATATAATGTTATGGAAAACTTCTTATACAACTGAAAAATGCATAAAATACAAAGCAAGCATTGCTAATTCAACTCAGAGAGATTCACTTCTAACATTAAATATGTTTTCTTTCAGGTGTTTTTGCTTTATGTATCTATTTATACTTTTGTGTGTATATATTTTCCTAATAAGAAATTTACATGTTTTAGGATAATTATAAATATACAGTTTGCTGTCTTTTTTAACTTCACAGAAGGATTGGCACACTTACTGTAACTATGATCTCAAGCATACCAGAGATGGCACAGTGTAGGGCAAGATTACAATCTGCTGTTCGTAGAGTCACTATGAGTGGCTGTCAATTCAATGGCATCTAGAAACAAAATCAGGAAATACTCTTGTCAGTAAGTATTATTTGAAGATTGGCTTTAAGATTCTACAATAATCTATTTTGTCAATATGCCATGATCAATCTAACCACCACCACATTTAGAAGGCACACAGTTTGAGGCCACCAGCTGCTCTGTGGGAATAAATGGGCAATCTCGTGCTATTAACTGCCTCTGAAAACCCACTTCAGGGTCGGCTATAGGTCAGTTCTGACTCTATGGTACACAACACCACCACCAATGTTATATTTAGAGTCCAGCTATCAGATGCATAGTAAGTGACTGAAAATTCCATGGACTGAGTGAGGCATACCTTAGTCCTCAAACTGATATCATTG
The DNA here is from genome assembly GCF_000299155.1 of Elephantulus edwardii. Classification (NCBI taxonomy): domain Eukaryota; kingdom Metazoa; phylum Chordata; class Mammalia; order Macroscelidea; family Macroscelididae; genus Elephantulus; species Elephantulus edwardii. Next base: position 11,147,027 of record NW_006399779.1, on the reverse strand, counting down.
CTGCTCAGTGATTTGGAGAGGTCCCTAACAGCAGATTTGCCTAATGCAAGACATATCTTGATCTCCTAACTGCTGGAACCAAGTATTATGGATTGATTGTGGATCCTGGAACCAAGTATTATGGATTGATTGTGGATCCAAGTAGGATGAAATCATTGAGAACTTCAATCTTCTATCCATCTAGAGAGATACAAGCCAAAACCACAAGGAAATATAATTTCCCTTCCACTAAGATAGCACCCTAAAGATTAAGGTCTGCCTGACCCAAGTCATAGCTGTTGTTTTTTTTTGTTTTTGTTTTTTTTTCCAATAGACTCATCTGAATGTAAAAGCTGGGCAATGGATAAAGAAGACTGAAGAAAAACTGATGCATTTGCATTATTATATTGATGAAGACTAATTTATAAACCATAAACTACCTGAAGAACAAACAAATCTTTCTTGGACACAGTACCTTCAGAACGTTCTTTAGAAACAAGGACGGTAAGACCTCATCTCATGTACTTTTGATATGTTATCAGGAAGGATCAGCCCCTGGAGAATAACATCATGTTTGGCAGAGTCAATTCAAAATAGGAAGACCAATAAAGAGATGGTTCAGTAATTGTGAAGATAGTGCAGTACTAGGAGCAGTTCAGTTCTATTGTACATAGGGTCCCTGTAAGTTGGAAGTTACTTTAGGACACATAACTATTATTGCTAATGATGTCTAAGCACAAAATAAACCAGAAAATGTGAAATGTTTGCAAGAATTTAAGGAAATTAGAAACTTTGTCCATTGCTGGTAGAAAGACAAAATGGTACAGCCATTGTGGAAAACAATGTGACAGTTCCTTTAAATAACTAAAAATAGAACTACCATCTGACCCAGAAATTCCACTGCTAGGATTAAACCCAAGGGACTTGAAAGCTGAGCTACAAACAGACTTGTGTACACCAATATTCATTGCAGTATTATTCACAGTAGCTAAAAGGTGAAAAACCCTCACCTCTCATCAATGAAAGAGTTGATAAGCAATATGTGGTACATACCATGGAACACTACCAGAAAGAGACAATCTTAAAACATGCTACAGCACGAATGGAACTTAAAGACATTATACAGAGTAAAAGAAGTCAATCATAAAAGGGCACATGCTATGTAACTTATATAAAAAGATAAGAACAATCAAATACATAAAGAGTAAAGTTAATCAGTGGTAACCATAAGGAGTTCTGGTGGTGTAGTCTATTGGGAGTTGTGTGGCTAACCGAAAGTCTGCTCCCTTCTAGAAGTTTGAATGCACCAGCAGGTCTGGCAGGAGAAAGTTATGCGATCTCCTCCTTTGCAAATGTATAGCCTTGGAAACTCAGAAGAGGGTCAGCTAAGAGTGGTTTGAACTTGATGGTGTTTAGTTAAGTTTGAATGGTTACCAAGTGTGAAGATTAGGAGGGTATATGTGTGTTGCTTATGGAACATTAAGTTTATGATGACAGAAAATGTGCATTGATTAAGTATGGTTTTGACCAATACAATCGTCAATAAATTCTATACCTAGAAATAACTGAATTGGCAAAAATTATGTGTGGTCATGTGTTGTCTAATAAGAAACTGAAAATCTATCAGAGGGTTAGGTATGGGTCAGTCCCGACTCGACCGTACACAACAACAATTGGAACTGACTCATAGCTGACTCTCTGTGGGTTTTCAGAGGCAGTAAATCACAAGGGTGGAGACTGCAAGCTTTCTCCCTTGGAGAAGTTGGTGGATTTGAACTGCCTGCCTTTGGGTTGTCAGTACAACTCCTTACCACTAGGCTGCCAGGACTTCTTGACTCATAAGATACATATATTTAAACAATGACCAAAATAAAAGAGAGAGATACTGAGACCGTTAATGTACCAGCAAACACCTCAGAGGATTTAGTTCTTCAGTTTGGAGTTTTGGGGTCATGTTTCACGGAACATCCCCCTTAACTTGCCTAACATCATGTTTAATACTCCAGTTCTACCCCTTAATTTGTGGTTCCTGAGGTTTGTTGCATTCAGATATCCAACTTAATGTCATCATTAGGTTTAGTGTCACCCAGTGTAACCCAACCTCAAGAATTTCTTCTTAAACAGATCATGCAGAATCATTAGAATCCTTAGTAATGTTTATTGCTAATTTTAATCATACAATTACACCATAAGTATAGTTGTAAATTACCTAAATATACTATTTCTTAGATTATATATATGGAAACAACAAATTGTTTTATATACTCTTTCTATACTGAATTACAATTATAAATTTTTAGTAACAACAGAAGTGTCTCTCTCTCTCTCTCTCTCTCTCTCTCTCTCTCTCTCTCTCTCTCCTTTTCCTTTCATTCAGGAGCTCCAGTGGTCTTGCGGGTAAGGAGTTGTGCTGCCAATTCAAAGGCAAGTGATTCAAATCCACCAGCTGCTCCAGAGGAGAATGATGGGCATGTTATCCCATGTGATTTACAGCCTCTGAAAATCCTCTAGAGAATCAACTATGAGTCAATTCTGACTGAAATAACAAAAGTAGATGTCTTTCCTTTCATTAAGAATTCTGATAGCACTATGGTTAATTCACCCAGTTGGCCAAAAAGTCAGTGATTTGAACTCACCAGGCATTCTGCAGGAGAAAGATGTTATCTTCTTATGTAAAGATTTGTTGTTGCCATTGTTATGAGTCATTCATTTGGCTCCAAACCATAGCAATCCTGTGTACAACAGAATGAAACACTGTTCAATCCTGAGCCTCGGAAACCCTATAAAGCAATTTTATTGTCTTTATAGTTGTTATTGTTGTTAGACTCAAGCATGACTTATAGAGGCCCTATGAACAAAACTTCTGAACCCTGTCCTATCCTGTGCCATCCTCAAACTTCCCGACACACAAGAACCCATTGCAGAAGTCACTGCGTCAATCCACCTGGTTGTGGGTCTTCCTCTCCTTTGCCAACCCTCCACCCTTCCCAACATCTTGTCCTTCTCCAAAGAATAGCACCTCCTAGAAATACGACCAAAATACATGAGGTGAAGCTTCATCATTCTTGCCTCCAAGGATCATTCCTACTGCACCCTCTCTTAAGACAACTGTTCATTTTCTTGGCCGTCCATGTGATGTTCAGTGCTCTTCTCCAACACCACATCTCAAAGGAGTCAATTCTTTTTCTGTCATCCTTATTGTCCAGATCTCAGAAGTATAATTAGTAATCAGAAAGACTATGGCCTGAATCAGATGCATCTTAGTCTTCAAACTGACATCATTACTTCTCAATGATTTGGGAAAGTCCCTAACAGCGAATTTTCCCAGTGCAACGTGTCTCCTTATTTCCTGACTGCTGGTACTAAGGGTGTTAATTGTGGATCCAAGCAAGATGAAGCTGTTGAAGAGCAGTGATTTCAGTCGGAATTGGTTTGATGATAGTGGGTTTGGTTTTAAGCTCTACTTTCATTAGTACTTCATTCTTAAAAAAGGTATTGCTACACCCCATATATATTACGTACCACAAGGTTGCTGTGTTGTTCTGTTGTTTGTACCATAAGAACTGACCCATAGTTAACCCTCCAGCAGGTTGTGAGAGGCGGTAAATCATGTGGGAAGAGCATCTGGTGGATCCAAACTACATACCCTGAATTAGCCTACCAAGTCATCAGAGCTCCCTTAGCACAATACAGCAGCTAAAATACCAGAAGATTTTATAAAACCAGCAGTTATAAAAATACCAACAACAGTGCTCGCCTCAGCAGCACATATACTAAAATTGGAACGATACAGAGATTTGCATGGCCCCTGCTCAAGATGACACGCAAATTCCTGAAGTGTTCCATATTTTTAGGAGAGGAGTGAACAGGGGGTGGGGTAGGTGAGGAGAAAAGTGCAACAATGAATGAACGGAATTCCAAAATATCTGCGATGTTCACTGAAATTAATAATAATAATAAATGCCAACAGCAATAAAATCAACACATATTTGTAGCCTGTGTTGCCACAAAACTGCATGATTCAAACCATCATTGTAATGGGGTAATAATGAGGGGCAGCTTTGACCGGAGCTCATTAGAAGTTCATATAGTTAAATTAGCATAGACTTTTAGACTTATAGGTATACTGTTATGGGGCTTACAAAGAAATGTTATTGTTGTTATAAAGAACTACAAGAATGTTTTTGTAAAAAGAATACATTTCTGGCCCTCTTCCTTTCCAGCCTGGTCCTGGTGCTATGGTCTTCACAAAGAAGAGAGGTGAGAAGAAAGGCCATTGTGCCATCAACAAAGTGGTGACCAGAGAGAACACATCAACATTCACAAGCACATCCATGGAATGGGATTTAAGAAGCGTGCTCCTTGGGCACTAAAGAAGATCTGGAAATTTGCCATTAAGGAGATGACAACACCTGATGTTCACATAGACATCAGGCCTTAACAAGGCAATCTGGGCCAAAGGACTAATGAATGTCCCATACCGCATCGGTGTATGGTTGTCTAGAAAATGTAATGAGGAAGAGATTCCCCAAACAAGCTGTATACACTAGTTACCTATGTTCCTGTTACCACTTTCAAAAATCTACAGACCGTCAATGAGGATGAAAACTAATAGCTGATTATCAAATAAAATTATAAAACTGTAAAAAAAATACATTTCTGCTGAAACACTACACAAACTATACTAAAAGGCATTTGATGCCATTTCCTCTGACACTGTCACTTGGGACACTCTGCACCTCTCCTCATGCCCCTCTAACGACAACACTAGTGCAACAGTTGATCTCTATTCACCTGAGGTAACCGAAAAAGAAGGTGAGTCTGAAATAAGAAGAATGAATTAAATGTGTGAATTCATTGCCTCCATCAACAACTTCCTCCTTTGCCTTGAGACCAGAAGAACAAGATGATGCCCAATTACCATTAAATGTTTTTAATCAAACATTCTAGAAATGAATCCTGAACAAAAAGAATAAAATTTAGAAAAAAATTCACATTTTCACAGAATCCAGATTTTTCTGGAGCTCTGGAAGCTGGATGAACACGTAAGATAATGTACTGAGATAATCTTTAAACTTAAACCAGAAGTATCCCCGGAACTAGAGAGTAAGTTGTTATTGTTGTTAGGTGTCATTGAGCCAACTGCAATTCATTTCAATATGCCTTCGACTACGACTCATCAATTTTAACTTGGTGGCACTTAACAAGAAGCCACCAGAGCTGTAATAAACATAGGTGTATGTTAGTTTGTGTTGTATCTCTTATTTCTTTGGAACTAATGAGACTGCTAAGGAGCCAGGTGGCCTAGTAGGTAAGGAGTTGCACTACCAACCAAAAGCAGAAAATTAAATCTACCAGCTGTTCCTTGAGAGAAATATGAGTAATCTCCTGTGCAATTTACAGCCTCTGAAAACGTGCCAGAGGTCAGCTGTGAGTCAGCTCTTCTGACTCAAGGACCTACTGCAACAACAGTGGGATTGCTGGATTAAATGGTATCTATATTCCAACTCTTGGAGAAAGTTTTTACTTACAAAGTTCTTGTACATTGTTTTTCACACTGGATCTTCCCCTTTCCTTTACCCACCATGCCCTCCACCCATCAAATTGTACAACTGCTTTTGATTGTGGTTTCATACAGCTACATTCCCACAAGCAGTATATTAGGGAGCTCCGGTGACCTAGTGGCAAGAAACTATGCTGCAATTCCAAAGGAGTATAGTTCAAACCAACTAGCTGCTCTGAGGAAGAAGGATGAGCAATTTTCTCCTGTGTGATTTACTGCCTCTGAAAACTTGCTGGGGAGTCAGTTTTGTATTGATTTGGACTCGACTGCACACAACAGCATCAACTAGCAGTGTATTAGAATTCCATCCTCATCATATCCTCACCAACATTTGTTGTTTGCGGTCTTATTGGACATTACTAATATTGCCAGGAAGAGGTGGCATCTCACTGTTGTTTTGATTGCATCTCTAATAGATAAGGTTTTGAGCATTTCTTCATGTGTTTACTGTGCCCATTTGAATGCCTCCTTTAGTGAAGTGGGCTGACTCCAGTTTGAAAAGCATGAGGCTGACATTTGCCCACCAGAAATGAGACTCACACACTGCATCCCCCAACCCCCAGGGATTTCTAGTGGAGTGGCCTGTCGAGTGGTCCACCCAAAGGTTGTGCCTCTCTGGCAGTCTTAATCTACCAGCAACTCCAAGCGAGGAAGACAGCATTCTCCTCCCATGTACCCCATGCCATCTACAACCTCAGAAACCCACTAGAGGGTCAGCTATGAGTTGGTTCTGACTCAACAGACAGTGAGTCAAATTGTTGAGTTTTGGTTTGGGGTTTTTTTAGTTTAGGGGGCTGATACTCCTTAATGAATAAAGATCATCATTTCCACCTTTTAAATTTTCATAGAGGCAAGTAGTTGTGATGGTGACACTCTTAAAAGGGAAAAAAGAAATGGTGTAGTAAGTTTGCTGGGATAAAGAAGGGAGAGACACAGGACCTTCCAGCCCAGCGCCAAATACCCACGTCAGGCTCCCAGAGAGAGTGACCTGAAATAAGACTTAAATAAAATAAAACAGTTGCTTGAAACCCTTCAGGAAGCTGGAAGCAGAGGTTGCCCTGCTTTGTGACCTAGAAATAGAGGGTGGAGAAGGAAGAACATTTGCCATCTCATCCTGGTCACTTTGGGAGAAGAGCTGTGGCCATGGCAACAAGGTAGGGACTGATGGGAGGGGAATTGAGGGAGGAGCTGAGGAGACACAAACACCAACAGCGAGGCAGTGGAAAGAGTGAGGGCTAAGTTCCCAGCGATTTTACTGGTAGGCTCTGGACTACAGACTCAAAGGCTTTCAACACGTACTTAATGGGAAATGAAGGAAGATGGAGCAAAAAGCTGAGTTGTTTAAACATAAACTTCGGAAGCTTGGCTCTACCGCTCACTCACTGTAAAACCTGAAACAAGTGAGTCAATCCCTCTGAGCAGTTGCTTCATTTTGATACAGTGAGACATGGTACAGAGATGCAGAGAAATCATTGCTGAGATGCATTTTAGTGCTCAGTGCCCCTGTCCTGATGAAATAAAAGCACACATCACAGCTCTATTTTCCTTAAAACGATGGTTCTCAAAGCCTGTGGTACTTCTCCAGGGGTGTTTCAGAATTCTGTGGCAGTATCTGCGGATATGGCTCAATGAAAGGAGCTCTGCTGAAGTTTAATAGAGGCTTGCCAGGGATGCTGCCCACCAGAATTTATCTTGGTTGCTTCTTCAAATATTTCCTTTCAGAGAAACCTATTTATAACTTCCTAAGCCTGAAATTTACCTTCATTTTTCACATAAATTCACTTTTAATATGTGCCAAATTGTCTAGAATTGCAAACTTTTTGTTAACAATCACTTGCCACCAGAATCCCTAAGAGAAATTTGTATTTTGTTTCATTTATAAATTTATGCTTTTCCACTATTTTTAAAAAAAAAGTCACTTGACAGCCAAACCATTTGTGACATTAAGACACTTATTTGCAACTGGAGCAGTCTGCATCTGTAGGTGTTACATACAAAATTATTCTAGCCATATGTGTGAATATTTAACTTCTTTGCTATGAAGTCTATATTAAAAATTCAAGCTACATACAATGATTCATAAAAACAAACAAGCACTACTTTGCAACACATGTCAAACTGTCACATGTCAGTCACTGGGTTATGAATGAAATCTGTCCCTAAATGTATCTTTCAGTGAAATTTGTAGCTAAGTCAGAACAAGTACACATGGGTCTCTCTTAATTAGCTTTTGATCTTATATTTCTGAAGGTTCATGTCCTCTTCACTATCAGAAAGCAAGGTTGTATAATCTGTGTAACAAGGGCTGTTGATGTGTCTTTCTCCAATCCTGATGCCACATTTGCTTTGTATGTATATTGATACATATACGCACACTTTATGAAAACTAGATAACAGGGGTTTAGTTTTTTCTGTTGTAACTAACTGTGGGAATATTTTTTATCAACAATAATTTCAGCTGAAATGCTATGTGACATTTTATAGATAGTCATTTTGGTGACACCTTCCCTGACAAGTGTGATCCATATGGTCTGCATCACATTTATAAGGTCTCTGGGTTGCTCACTTGATGGCATCTAATAACAAGTTCTTAGGAAATGCAGATGCTACAAAGGATACACGTTAGCCAAATGCTATGGCATTGTTTCTGCCTCTGTGGGCCAAGATGTGTCACCATGAAGTCTGATTTGCAAATGAAGAGTTGAAGAAATAAGAAGAAATGAAAGATAATTCCTTTTTAAGCAAGTCACGTGGAAATCCACTGGTGAGAATTTAATCATGTGGTCTCACACCTAGCTATAATTCTATTTCTATAGAAGATAAGAAGAAAAGATTTTGAAAGACAACTAGTGATCTTCCTCAGCAGTTATCATCTATTGCTTCACTTCTCTTTATCTCGGTTTCTTCATCTATCAATCAGGGCTGTTATAGTTCTGATACCATAGGTTTTTGTGACATCAAATGCCTTAAAACTGGATTTTACGCTAACAGTTACTTTTTTAAAAAAAACAGACAGCATACATTTTTGAGAGAAGGCAGACTTTTCATTTTGTTATTTTTTTCTTATGGACAATCTTTACTAGATAAATAGGATATCAGGTGTGAAAATGAAGAAACCTGGAGAAAAAAGAGGTTAAAGAATACGGAGGGTAGAGCACAGGAGCTGGAAATGTGTTTGAAGCTGGGCTGACCTACCAAGACTGGCTGAGCAGGAGGGAGAAGAGATAGCCAGTGTCTGGAGATGAACCTGGGGGTAGAAAAGAAGTGTGTAATGGGGATTTTTACTAAATCTTAGAGTGGTTCCGTGATATAACTCTCCAAGCCATCTTTTCTACAAAATCTTCCCTCTAGTGCCTTGTAGAGTGGATTTCCATTTGAGAAATCAAGAGCAGTACTGAGTCTCACCCTAAGGGTAGGACAGACAGGAACAAAGGCTGTCACTGGTTCCAAAACAATAGATACTCTCTTTTATCTTCAACACTTGCTTTAAAAAAGGAAATAATCCACACATACATAAAAGCACGAGATAAAATAATAGTAGGTTTAGCTGTGCTGCAGAAGGCATTCTCGAGTACATTTCTTTTTTTTTTTTATTTTTGTGTGAGTGTACCGTCAAACCAGATCTGACTGGTACAGGAGGAGATTATCCCTCCTTCCCCGGCAGAGCACCGTGGATTCGAACTGTGTGCCTCTAGGATTGTAGTTGCAGCTCCTTGTCACTAGGCCACCAGAGCTCCCGAGATTTTGGATTTTCATTCATTCATTGTTAATCAGATCTTTATTTTGTATTGCCTTTCCCTTCACCCAACTAAGTTACTAATTTTCACTCCCTTCTCCCTCCTTCCTTATTCCTAATAACCCTTCATAAATTATATTGCCTTAATTCTTCATTGTTTATCTCTGCATTTGATCTTATTTAAATCCTACTTAACAACTGATCTTGAGTCTTAGAAGAGTAAGATTGGCCTTTCTGCTGCCAGGTGCTCTGCCGGGAAAAGAAGGGACAATCTCCTCCTGTACCAGTCAGATTTGACGGTACATTCACGCAAAAATAAAATTTAAAAAAAAAAAAGAAAATCCAAAATCTCTGTAAATGTTCATTAAAATGAATAAAATTTAAACAATAAAGATCTGATTAAATGTTATTAGATGTGGAAGTTTGATTAGGTATTATTAGATGGCACGGTAAATAAATTACACAATTTCGAAGAAAATAAAATTTATGAAAAGGTATGAATGACTGAACAGAATTTGTAAACTTTCACTCAAATAAAAAAAATAAAACACCTAATATGACTTAGTTAAAATAAAGATAGAAACAGATATGGAAAAGTAAAAACAAGTGTCTTTATTAGCTTAAAAATCTATATAATTGGATTAATTCTTTACTTTGTGCCTTGAGTTAAAATTTTGCTTTCAAAAGAAGCATTCTTCAGTGTGCTTTTGCTCTAATTTTATAAAAGGAAGTGACTCAAGATAATGTTGTATGTGCCACTGAGTTGGAACAGCTCAACAGCTAACACTCTAGGGGATTTTCAGAGGCAGTAAACCAAACATGAGGAAATTGCCCATTTCCCCCCCTTGGAGATACAAACTGTCTTCAGGTTCACAGCACAACTCCTTACCCACTAGGCCACCAGAGATGCATACACAATATAATATTATTAGATATATATGAAACAGGTGATAAATATATATGGTATATATATGTTGTTATGGTTGTTGTTATGTGCCGTCGAGTCGCTTGCAACTCATAGCGACCCTATGTACAATAGTCCTAAACTCTGCTCTGTCTTGTGCCAATTGCATCGTCTCCGACACACCCATCCCGATTACCCCAATCACTGAATCAATCCACCTTATAGGGGGCCTTTCCCTTCTGCACTGTCCCTCCACCCTACCAAGCATTATGTCCCTCTCCAAGGACCTGTCCCTCCTTGAAACATGTCCAAAGTATGTTAGACGGAGCCTCAGAATCCTTGCCTCCAAGGAGCAGCCCAGTTTGACCCTTTCCAGGATGAATCTGTTTTCCTACCAGTCCTTGGTACCCTCAATACTCTTCTCCAGCACCACAGCTCAAAGGCATCAATTCTCTTTCTATCCTCCTTGGTCATTGTCCAACTCTCTGATGCATAACAAGTGATAGCAAAGACCATGGAATGTATCAGACGCACCTTGGTCTCCAATGAGACACCATTGCTCTTCAGTACTTTGGAGAGGTCCCAACAGTCGACTTTCCCATGGCAGTACGTCTTCTAATTTCCTGGATGCTGGTGCCAAGAGTGTTGACTGTAAAGCCAAGCAAACTGAGGCTGTTAACAATCTCAATCTCTTCAACCATCCGTCCTGATGCTGCCAATTGGCCCAGTGGTGAGAATCTTTGTCTTCTTGACAGTTAGCCTCAATCCATATTGGAGGCTGCAGTCCTTGACCCTCTGCAGCAAGTGCTTCAGGTCCTTCTCAATTTCAGCAAGCAGGATTGTATCATCTGCATATTGCAGATTGTTGATAGATCTTCCACCAATCTTGACCCCACATTTCTCCTCATAGGGCCAGCCTCCCGGATAATCTGTTCTGCATACAAGTAGAAAAGGTATGGAGACAGGACACATCCCTGGTGTATGCTCTTCCCAATTTTGAACCATGCAGTGTTTCCTTGCTCTGTTCTGACGACTGCCTCTTGGTCCAAGTATAGTTTTCTCATTAGCACAATCAAGTGTTCTGGGATTCCCATTCTTCTTAGAGTCAGCCACAGTTTGTTATGATCCACACAAACGCCTTTGCATAGTCAATGAAACACAGATGATATAATGTAAATATGTAAAAGATAGAAAAGGCTATATAGTGAAATGTTTTCTTCTATACCCTTATTTCCCAGTATCTTTACAGAGATAGTCTCTGGATATAGGTTATTTGGAATTTTAATACGAGATCCTTGCTATCATAATCTCAACTGTAGCCTCAAAGGTTGTAAAATCACATTCCAAAGAGAATTGCTACTTTCTATGCAGGACTTATAAAGGTAGGAATCAAAAACATGGGTCCTATAAATCTCAGAGAATGCCCTGGTTTGTAATTTTTGCTCCCAAAATATGCCTGGCAAGGTCATGATACTAGTGACTTGACAATTTTGTAATGATGTAATTACCCCCTTGGTGTGATCTGATGTGATCAGTCAATGAGTTATAAAGGGATTAGGGTGGGATGCAATTCAGTCCTAATCTGCTGTAAGGGAATATCCCACAGGATATTTCTTGAATCACTTTTAACATTACAAGACAGAAAAGTGAGCAGGAAGGTGGACTTATTATCAACAAGAAAGAAGAGTGAAGAGAAGAGTTTGTCCTTTGGACCCACTGTCCCTGTGCTGAGAACATCCTACACTCAGGAGAAAATTGATGTCAAAATATATGGAGATTGCCAACAGATACCATGCTCACAGGTGTTTGGGGAAAAAAACAAACAAAACCAACCAAACAACACAAGGAACTTCACCTGGACCTAGCAGAAGGAATGCCCTCCACTAGAGCTGGTGTCCTAAATTCAGACTTGCAGCTTCCTAAAATGTGGGCAAATAAATTCCTATCTGTTAAAGTCATGTTTGTAATATTTCTATTACAGCAACACTAGATAACACAGACAGTAACTCTTAAGCATATGGAAGATTTAAGTTGAGCCAGTAGGATTTACTTTGGAGACAATGTAGTTATTTCTGTGGGTTTTTTCAGGCCCATTAGAGTTCCAAGTGGATGTTTCTCCTGACCTTAAAGCAAAAAGAAGCCTTCAAAAAGATCTTAGAGTTTGGAGGCCATGATAGAATATTTTCTGAAGCACGGCTAGAAAAATCTAAAATGGTAACTTCGTTTTAGCCCTGAAGAAGTAGAGATGGGAGAAAAGGCAGGCTTCCCTGGTATTGAGATGCACCGGCATCAGGGTCAAGTGGCTTCATAACAAAATCCAGCCAGAAAATGGCTTTAAAAACATTGACCAACTGGGTTTCCTGGAGGGTCAGGAGATCTAATTATAGTGTGCACATTGAAAGACTAATGGTTAGAGGTATAAGTGGCTTAGCCTAAAAAAAGCATCAACTACACACATCCCAGGGATTGCAATGGGATGTTTCTGGTAGGAGAATCTCTGAAAAGGCCACAAGGAAGAGAAAGAACCAGAATCTGGTACTTCTAGAAGGCCCAGCTAGAATCACCTGTTTGATGCCCTATGAGATCTTTCCTGCCCTTTACTTCTCACTTTCCTTTTCAACCCTGGAAGAGGCAAGAAGCAGGGGAGCAACAGCAGAAGACAAATTTTATGCCATATTTACAAGAACAGTGAAAGGAGAAAATAAAGTTGCTTTTCACTTATTCCTTATTCTGCTACATTTAATAGAATTGCTACAAAAGCATCATGTGCATGCCATACATACTGGTCTACACTTTCCTTTTCTGTCAGAATATATTTGGGTGGCTGTTCCATATCATGTATGTTCCAAATTTGGTGCATCAACTTAGTGCATTCCTTTAAACAGCTGTACTTAAACCATTTTAAAATTGTACAGTAATTTATTTTAGCGCTTCTCTATGACAAACTTTTAGAGGATTGTCAACACATTAGTAAGTCAAATACAGAAAGAATGAAGTATTTTGCTACTACTATACATAAATACACATGTTCTTAGTATTTCTATTTTGTGTGAGTGACCTTCTACTTGGGAAGAACTCAGTAAAAAAAGATTTTAAAACACCTTCATTAGTAAGCCTGCAGGTAACGGAACTATTGCTTGGATAATTGTCCTTAGTGACTGAAAAACTGACATTAAAGACAAAGCAATTATAATTAGGCTTATTCTGAAACTTGGTCGGGACACGTAAAATACTTGCCACCTGTTCTGAATGCTGAAAGGTATGACAGGAACCCTGGTATTGCATTGATTAAATACTCAGTTACTGACCAAAACATTGGCAATTTGAACAGACGACACAGATCCCTGAGAGAAAAACCTTGGCATATGCTTTCCTAAAGATTACATCTAGGAACCCTATGGGTCATTTCTACTGTGTCATATAAAGTTGCCACAAGTTGAAATCAACCTGCTGGTTGGTACACAGTAACAAAAGGAAGGTAGAAGTAGGTAAATTATTTTTTAAAATGACTTTTTATTTAACACATACCATGTGTTGGGCACTGTTGTGAGTTCATTACTAACATGAGCTCATTTACTCCTCATTAACAACCTTATTCTTGTTGTTATGAGGTGCATCGGAATCAACTTGTAGTGACCCTATAAACAACAGGTCTAAGCCTTGCTCTATCCTGTGCCGTCCTCCTGATCTCTGGCACATTGTAGTCAATTGTTACTGTTTCTGTGTCAGTCCATCTTGTTGAGAGTGGTCCTTTCTTTCACTGACCCTCTATCTTTTCTAGCTTGGTGAATTTTCCCAACAAAGAGTCCTTCTTGATAACATGCCCAAAGTAAGACAAAGTTTCACTGTCTTTGCCTCTAAGGAGCATCCTGGATGCATTTCCTGAAAGATGGAGTTGTCTGTTCTTTTGCATAACATAATTCAAAGGCATCTATCTTCTGTTTTCTTTATTCATTGTCCAACTTTCAAATGTAGAGTAAGCAACTGAAAATACTATGGCTTGGATCAGGCACACCTTAGTTTTTAAACTAATATCCTTGTCCTTTAACCCATTGGAGAAGTCTCTGATGGCAGATTTCTCCAGTGTAACACATCTGTTGTTTTCTTGACAGCTGCTGCCATGAGTGTTGAATATGGATCCAAGTAAAATGAAATCATTGACAAGCTCAATCTATTCTCCATCATGATGTTACCAATTGGTCTCAGAGTGAGCATTTTTGTTTTCTTGATATTGAGAAGTATTTCATATTAAAGGCTCCATGAGTCTTTGATCTTCTGCAGTAAGTGCTTCAATTCATCTTCACTTTCTGCATGTAACAGCAATACACAGCAAAATATATTATGTACAGTCAGAAAGGAAAGAATACTAGAAAGATGTTTACTTGTGTTTTATTGACTTTACAAAGGCATTTGACTATGTGAATCCCAGAAAATTATGGTTAACAATGAGAAGGGAAATCTCAGAACACTTAACTGTTCTCATTAGAAATAACAACCCTAAGAAGGAGGTGTTAACACCATCCCTGCTTTACAGATGAGGACACTGAGTCTTAAAATAGTTAAATAACAACAAAACAAAGTAGCTGAATATACAATCAAGGTTGCATGGTTATGAAGTGATGATATAGGTGCCTGAACATGAGCCATTTGGCTTCAGAGTTCATAACCAGAATCATTATATCATGTTGTATGGAGCTCTGGTGGCACAGTCAGTAGAGATCTGTGCAGCTAAACCAAAGGTGACACTTCGCTGATAGTTTGATACTATTAGTAGCTCTGAGAGAGAAAGATAATATTTTGAGTGACTTACAGCCTCAAAAAACCCCTCTAGAGGGTCAGCTATGAGTTAGTTCCAATTTGATGGCAACGAGAGAAACGGTTATCTTGTATTGTAGGGAAACTAAGGGTTTTTTACCTTATTATGATATAATGAGGACAGCTGTCTGGCCAATTGATTGGGAGAGGTTTTTTATTTGTTCCCATTCCCAAAAAAAGTGATCCAACTGAATGTAGAAACTATTGAACACTATCATTAATATTATATGCAAGCAAAATACTGCTGAAGATCATTCAAAGATGGCTAGAATAAGGAACTGCCAGAAGTTCAAGCAGAATTTAGAAGAGGTTGTGGTGAGCTCTGGTGGCCTAGTTGCAAGAAGCTGCACTGCAATTCCAAAGGTGAACGGTTCTGATCCACCAAATTCTCTGCTGGAGAAGGAGGGACAATCTCCTCCTGCACCAGTCAGATCCGATTTGATGGTACATACACAAAAAATAATTTTTAAATAAGAAAAAAAGAAGAAGAGGTCGTGGCACCAGGGATGTCATTGGTGATGTCAGATGAATCTAGGCTCAAAGCAGAAAAATACCAGAAGAATGTCCATTTGTGCTTTATTGACTATGGAAAGGCATTTGACTGTGTGGATCATAACAATTTTGGCTGACTTTGAGAAGAATGGGAATGCCAGAGCACTGAATTGTGCTCATAGCAACCTATACTTGGACCTGTGCAAACAGAGCAGAGGAACACAGCATAGTTTAAAATTAAGAATGGAGTGTGTCAGGTTTGTAGTCTCTCTCCATATCTATTTAATCTTTATGCTGAGCAAATTATTCGAGAAGCTGGACTCTATGAAGAGGTACATGGCATCAGAATCAGAAGATCATCAATAATCTGTATCATGCAGATGACACAACTTTGCTTGCTGAAAGTGAGGAAAACTTGAAGCACTTGTTGCAGCAGATCAAGGAAAGCAACCTTCAGTATGGATTGCATCTCAATGTTAATAAAACAAAAATTCGGGGAGCTCTGGTGGCCTAGTGGCAAGGAGCTGCAACAACAATCCCAGAGGCGCACAGTTCAAATCCACCAGATGCTCTGCCGGGGAAGGAGGGACAATCTCCTCCTGTACCAGTCAGATCTGATTTGACGGTACACTCACACAAAAATAACAAAATAAAAAAAAAAGAAAAGAAACTCTTTAAAAAAAAAAAGAAAACAAAAATTCTTATCACTGGACTGATAGGCAACATCATGATGGAGAAGAGATTGGATACTGTCAACAGTTTTATCTTACTTGGATCCACAATTGACACCCTTGGTAACAGCAGTCAGGAAATAAGGCGATACACGGCATGGGAAAATCTGCAGTTAGGGACTTCTACAATTTATTAAGGAGTAATGATGTCAGTTTGAGGACTATGGTGCATTTGATTCAGGCAATAGTCTTTCTGATCACTTGCTATGCATCTGAAAGCTGGACAATGAATAAGGATGACAGAAGAATTGATGCCTCTGAGCTGTGGTATTGGAAAAGAACACTGAACATCCCATGCACTGTTAAAAAATATGTCTTGGACAGGGTGCAGACAGAATTCTCTTTGGAGGCAAGAATGATGAGGTTTTGCCTAACATACTTTGGCCATGTTGCTAGGAGGGGCTATTCCTTTAAGAGGGACTAGTCACATGATGCTTGGAAAGGTGCAGGGTCGGCAAAGGTGACTGACATGGTGACTGCTGCAGAGGGCTCCAGTGTGTCAGAAGTATGAAGACAGCACAGGATAGGACAGGGTTCCTATTTTTTGTTTGTAGGATCACTATGAGTTGTACTCAACTTGATGGCACCTAATAATAATTGCAATAACAACAGGGCAACTAAAAGTCTATTTATTGTTTTAGTGTAAGATGATAAAATATCGCAGGATGCTTTCTTTTTTTATTTTATTAATTTTAATGAACATTTACAGAGATTTTGGGTTTCCATTCATTCATTGTTGCACTTTTTTCCCTGCCCAGCCCCCAACCCCCCCCCCCGCCAGTTCACTCCTCTCTTTGAAAAGTAAAAAGAAAAATTTTCTTCATTGGTATACAATCCCCCCTGCACGTCGTCCCCCCCACTCGACCACCCCAAGTACACTCCACTATGCAACCTTGATTCTGGACTCTTGTGATAATCATAATACCCTATCATAAATCGCTTTTAAATTGTTCTCTCCCTCATCTGTTTCAAAGTAGTATACACAATTTATCCAGTTTTTCTCAGTCATACCCCAACTCTGATGTCAGTCCCATTCTATAACAGTGGCACCATGCAGTATTTGTCCTTTTGTGACTGAGGTAATGTCCTCCAGGGTCACCCATTTTGAAAAATATTTCATGAGTTCCTTGTTTTTCAATGCAGCGTAGTATTCCATTGTGTGAATATACCACAGCTTCTCTATCCATTCATTTGTTGATGGGCACTTGGGTTGTTTCCAACTCTTTGCTATTGTGAACAAAGCTTCGATAAACATGGGTATGCATAGGATGTTTTCTTAAAGCAGAACTAATCATCAAAACCATGATCTTCAAGACTATCATTTTTTGAAAAAATTACTATCATTATTAACAACAAAACTTGACGGTGAGTATGCAGAACACCACTTCGGTGCTGCCAATAAACAATATTCAACATTGCCCCTGTCCTTCAGGGAGCATATCTTATTTCCCTGTTGAGTCAAAGGAAATCATCAGAGGCAATTTACCAGGTGAATTCCAAGGAGAATAAAAAGATAGAGATAGAGATATAGAGATAGAGATAGAGATACATGAACTTGGCAATTACATCTAAATTGGGAAGGGATCCAAACTACAAATTCAATTTGTTTGGAAATTAGCTCTTACATATTAGGAGAATTAATATGTGTGGAACAAAGTGAGAAAGACCCTCAATGAGATGGACTGACACAGTGACTGTAATAATGGACTGAAGTATATCAGAAATGATGACGATGACACACAATAACGCAGGGTCAGATCCACTGTTTAGAGGTTTGCTATGAGTCATCATTGACTTCATGGCACCTGACAATAACAAAAACATGTATTGAGATGATTAAAAGCAAACAGACTGAAGGAAGAAGATCGCAAATCCTTACCTAGCTGAAAGCTTCGATGTCAACTGCGGCTTTGGATAGCCTGTGCTGGGAACAGTTAAAGGATCATACAATGAAGGTGCCATCCTTGCCCTAGGAAATGGGAACTGCAAAGCTTGAACATACTACTTCTGATTCCAGTGTCGTTGTTATGTGTCCTGAGTAGGGAGTAGGGGATTGCCCATCTTCTACTTCAAAGCAAACCACCTGCTTTTGGGTTGGCAGCATAAATCCTCATCCATTAAGCCAGTAGAAATCCTTCCGATTCCAAATAGTATCCTTTTCATATCACATATTCAAACTTTATAAGCATGGTAGGCTATCTTGATTAGCATTCAATCAAGAAGAACCCTGGAGTATAATGCATAACATTGTCGGCTGCTAACCAAAAGGCGAGCAGTTCAAATCCATCAGCTACTTAGTGGAGGAAAGATAGGTCACCTCCTCCCTATAAAATTTACAAAGTGGGAAACCCAATGGAGAGTGACTAAGTCAGAACTGACTCCAAGGTTAAAAAAAGTTTAAGTCAGGAAAAGAAGTTGCAAATATCTATTGTTGTGAGGCACCACAGAGTCAGTTCCAATTCAGAGCACATAGCAGAACCAAACACTGTCCAGTCTTGCACCATACTCACAATCATTGTCACTGAAATTGGCAATTTTGATATTTTTCTCCATCTTTCATTATGTTACTATTATATGTCTAGTGCAAAGATAATTATTTTCCTTATAATAAGATGAAATCTATGCTGAACACTACTGTCTTAGTTCTCAATAAAAGTTTTAAACCCTCTTCACTTCCAGCAAGCAAAGTTGTATCATTTGCATATTGAAAGCTGTTGATGAATTTTTTTCCAACTCTCATGTCCTGTTCTCCTTTCCACAGTTCAACTTCTTGGATTGTTTGCTCACGTAGGGTGGCCCAGTCATAAGGAGCTGTGCTGCTCTCCCAAAGGTACATGACTCAAATTTACCTGCTGTTCCATAGGCAAAAGATGGGTAATCTCTTCCCATGCAATTTATTACCTCTGAAAATCCGGTGGAGGATCAACAATGAGTTGGTTCTGACTTGACAGTACATAACAACAACAGACTTAGTAAGTATTGTGAGAAGATAAAACCTGGCCACAATATTAGTTGGGCATGTTGTTAGGAGAGGCTATTCCTTGGAAAGGGACATCATGATAGGAAAGGGAGGGGATGAGCAAAAGAGAGGATGACCCTCAATGAGATAGAATTGCACAATGACTGTAGCAATGGCGTCAAGTATGTCAGAAATTATAATGATGGCACAGGATGAGGCAAGGTTCAGATCTGTTGTTCACAGGGTAACTATGAGTCCTACTCAACCTGATGGCACCTAACAAAAACACATGGGCTACAAAAAGAACAAATAAATCAGTCTTGGAGGAAATGAAACCAAAGTGCTCCTTAGAGGCAAGGATGGTGAAATTTTGTCTCACATACTTTGGACATATTGTTGGGAGGAGCTAGCTGTTGGGAAAAGACATCATGCTGGGAAAGGTAGAGGGTGAAAGAGAAGATTCTCAACAAATGGACTGATGCAGTGATTACAATGGGCTTCAAGAGATGCAGGTTGTAACAATGTTACACCATAGGGTAAAGTTCAAATGTACTGTTCACAGAGTTGCTGTAGTTGTAATGGATTCAACAACACCTAACAGGAACAACACTTTCATGACACAATCATGAATGTGGCAAGTAGTCATTGTAGGGAAAGTTATATTAGCCAATAGTTTGAGCTTTAATCTTTATGGATTCTAAGCAGAAATCAGACACATAAGAGTTGATAGGTCTCCCGCAGACAATGTTTATACTGGCTAAGATAGCTGTATTGTAGGCTCTGTGCAGTAATTTCCCTTAGTATGTCAACCTTAGTATGCAAAACATCTCTTTGTGCTTATTTTCAGACAGGAGGAAGTCTGATGGCCTAGTACTAGGCAAGAAGCTGTGCTGTAATCCCAAAGGCTCATGGTTCGAATCCACCAAATGCTCCACTGGAGAAGGAGGATCAATCTCCTCCTGTGCCACTCAGATTGGATTTGACGGTACACAATAACAACAAAAACAACAATAAAGCCACCTCAGACAGGAAGAAAGAGCAACAACTAAAGAAGCTGGTTCAAAGCACTATCTGGCTTGGGGGAGGGGATGACACAGGGTGGAGGAGGAACCCCAAGAAGCAGCTGGTAGTGACAGCTGTGAGGTGTAGAAGAATGAGTTTTTACTCCTTTGGAACCTGCTGAAAATAAGGAGACTGTAAAGGTGGTCATGCAGAAGTGGGAATAGACCTGGTACTTCTTAATGGCCTTGCCCAGGATGTTCAAGTATCATGCCCAGTGATAACATTTATAAAACAAATAAGTTGGAGAAGCTATGAAATTCTGCCTGAATAAATAAAGTTCTTTTATTAAATAAAGTCACTATAAAGTAGCTGGTGATCATTTAGTTCATCTGATTTGATTTACCCAAATTGTCTCTCGAAGGGTACTGCCATTTAGTATTTAATCATATTCTACTTTTTGGGGGGAGTCTGCAAGTAGGCATTTCCCTTGGATATTGTACCAGAAAAACTCAATCATTTTCTCTATTTAAGAGTCAGTTTGTGTTAAGTTGATTTTTTTTTGCTTTCACATATTTGACATTTTTTTCCTTCATTTTAATCATATACAAAATAAGATTCTAACAATAGTGAAAGTCTTGGGAAAGAGAAAAATATATATGGTAAAATGCTAGCTATAAAATAGCTTAATACTTATGATCTAAAAAGCTTAGAATTTTGCATTTCAGTGCTTAATTCTTACTTGTAGAGTTGATGGTTTGTTTTATTTGAACTCTACATGTTTAGAAAAACTCACCATTAAAAAAACCAAAACCCTCCAACTCACTTCTATGGCATTGGAACAAACTCATAGGTGACCCTCCCTTGAGTTTCTGTGAGGCTGTAAACCATATGAGAAGAGAATGCCCATCTTTGGAGCAGTGGTGTATTCAAACTCTGATTTGAGGTTGGCAATGCAACTTCCTACTCACAGGACCACAAGAGCTCCATATATACCTATATAAAATTCATCTAACTTTTTTTTAAACTATAGAACCTAAAACTAGACTGAAAAATCATAGTAAAGAAAAAATGGATTTGTAGTTTTCATCAGTGACACAATATATTGGGCCTCTAATTAACAGTTAATTACATATAATTAGATTTGCCTAATAAGTCCTCTGCTTCAGAGCTAGCCAGAAGGTTTTATCCAAACTCCTTATAAGGTCACTTCCAGGCACAGTGAGGTTTATGAAGTAATGCCAGTTTTCTAAAAAGAAGTTAAATATAGTTTAAGAAACTGCCAGATTACTTTACATACATGGAGCTTACTAAAATGTTCTTGTTGATAGGTTCCACACAGTTACCAAAAGCCCCTCTAACTAGAATTCAGAAGAAAAAATTGAAAAGACAGCCATTGAAATAAGTAATTTGAAAGTACATTTAAATATCTTTTTCTATTGCTAAGCAAATTATTTATTATAAGTAAATTGCTCTTAAAATAAATGTTATATTAAAATGTAGCTGTTACTTGATGACTTTTTTTTGTCATCCGCCCCCCCCCCCGCCATTGGATAAATTTACTGTCTCTGACAAAAAAAAAAATTCCAGAATGTGGCAGGTGGGTGGCATGTATAGTCTTAGAGCCGAAGCAAAGCAAACTTAAGAACAGATTTTAAAAAATAGATTAAGTGTTTTCTAAGCTACACTAGCCAGCTGAAGGCTTTAAATAATTTAATCCCTACAGCAACTGCCAGCTCCAACTGGAAGCTTTAAACAAGGACTGAATTCAGTGAAAATTCTAACAGGTGCAGTCTAATAGTGTTTCCTTAAGTCGGCTACTGATCTACATTTGTGCGTATGTAGAGCACCATATTCTTTGATTCAATAAGACACTAATTAAATTAATTCAACTGCCTCTAGTTTTGCCTCATCTCTAACTATCCTATTACCTAAGACATTCTTCTGTGTTTCTCCTGAAGAGTACTTACCACAATGGGAAAGTTGTTTTCATTGTTGCTTTTTAAGAAATAGCATTACTACTGCTTTGGCTTCAGAAAGCAAATTCATGAATAAATAACCTTCTTCCGGTTGATATTGCCTTTTCTATCCAAATGGCTTTCCAATAGAACTTCATAAGAACCATTTTGAACCTAGCTGGAATTTCTGGTCGTTCTGTCTTGATAACTCCAGACTTTTTTTTTTTAATAATCTTCAGCAAGATTTTACTTGCATGTGTTATTAATAATATTGTTTGCATTCTATTGGACCACCTGTTTTTGGAATGGGGACAAATATAGATCATTTCCAGTCAGTTGGTCAAGTTGTTGTCTTCCAAATGTTTTGGCATAGATTAGCGAGCATGTCCAGGGTTGCATCTGTTTGTTCGTATTCCAACATTTTCTGAGGCCGCCTTCTTTTTTGCCAATGCCCTCAGTTTCACTTAGATACCTTCCTTTGGTTCTTGATCAGTTCCTATTGCTTGAAATGTTTTAGGCTTGATCAATTATCTTTGGCATAGTAACTCCATATAAAATTTCCATCTTCCTTTGATGCTTCTTTTTTTAAATTTTTTTATTTATTTTTTTTTTTATGTGTGTGTACTGTCAAATCGGATCTGACTGGTACGTCCCTCCTTCTTCAGCAGAGCATCTGGTGGATTTGAACTGCACACCTCTGGGATTGCAGTGCAGCTTCTTGCCACTAGGCCACCAGAGCTCGCCATTGATGCTTCTTACATCATTCAATATTTTGCCCATAAAATCCTTCAGTCTTGCAACTCAAGGCTTGAATTTGTTCTTTCGTTCTTTCCGTTTGAGAAATGTCAAGCATCATGTTTTCCTTTATTTTCTAACCAGATCTCTGCTCATTTCATTTATAATACTTTGTCTTCTCCAGCTTTCCTTTGAAATCTTCCATTCATTTCTCTTCATCAGTTCTTGCCTTCATTTGGACTGCTCTAAAGAAGTAAGTTTCAGAATCTCTTCTGACACCCATATTGGTCTTTTCTTTCTTTCTTGACTTTGTAATGACCTTTTGCTTACTTTATGGATGATACCTCTGATGTCATCACACAATTCATCTGGTCTTCAGTCACAAGTGTTCAGAGCATCCAATCTAGTCTTGAGATAGTTTTTAAATTCAGGTGGCATAAATTCAAGGTTGCATTTTGGCTCTTGTGGACTTGTTTTCATTTTCTTCAGCTACAATTTGAACTTGAATGTGAGTACTTTATTTCTTCCACAGTTGACCCCTAACTTGTTTTGTCTACTGATACTTAGTTTCTCCATAGCCTCTACACAAATGTCGTTAAACTGATTCCTGTGTAGTTCATCGGGTATGGTCCATGTGTCTAGTTACATCTTGATTGTATGTTTATCAATTTCAGACTGCAAAAGTCATCAATTTCTTCATATTTGGCTTTAAGTTGATGTATGCATTTGGGTAAGTTGTATTAATAGATCTTCGTTGTATGAATATGGATACACTTTCACTAGCAGTGAAAAAAATAGTAATTATTAATATAATAAGTAATAAGGAAGACTGTGGCATTGTTGCCTCTTCATTGTGATGCAGGAGAAGAATACTTAGTCTATCATGGACTTGCAAAAGAACAAATCTTTCCTGGAAGAAGTGTAGTCAGAATTTGCCTTAGAAGGCTTGGTGAGACACCATTTCACATACTTTGGGCATGTTTTCATAAGAGGTCAGTCTCTAGAGAAAGGTTTGGTAAAGTCTTAGGCTTGATAAAACAGTTGGTTAGTGAAAAGAGGAAGGCCTTCAACAAGACAGATTGGCACAGTGGCTGCAAAATGAGCTCAAACACCATAGCAATTGTGAGGATGGTGCAGAACTGGACATTTCCTTCTGTTGCACAGAGTTCCTGTGAGTCAGAACTAACTGACAGCTCCCAACAGCAACAACAACACAAAAAAATACATACACAGAGCAAACAGATGAAAACTGACAAGCTGCTAGTAAAACTAATCTGATTTGTAGGTCTGTGTGTTTATGTGGCCATTCATAAAAAATGCACATTCCTTTATTTGACTCCTATCAAGATTTTGGGGTGCTCTGCCATCTCAAAAGCACATGGTTCAAATCCACCAGCTGCTCTGTGGAAGAAAGACAGGCAATCTAGTCCCATGTGATTTACTGCCCTGAAAACCCACTAGAAGGTCAGCTATGAGTCAGCTCTGACTCAACAGTATAAATAAACAACAACATTCCTGGTTTTTATTTGTTATCCAGATCTTATACTTTGAGAAACGTGTAGCAAAATCCACTATATCAGAAAAAAAAAGAACAACAAAAACCCTCTGCATTTGGCTTTATTGTTGAGGAATGTTGAGGCTCTTCGGTGCTGATCAATCAGTTATGACTCAGAGCAAACCTACATGCAACAGCAGGAAGCGCTGCCTGGTGCGATGTCATCACCATAACCACCTCTTTGTTCATTGCTCAGTGTTGCAACCACCATGCCAATCCACCTCACTGAGAGGTGCATTTTTCATTTTTACTGAGACTCTTTTACTGCGGGAGCTCTAGTGGCTTAACAAGGGAGCTCTGATGGCCTTCTGGTATGAAGCTGTGCTGGAATCCTGAAGGCATATAGTTCAAATCAACCAGCTGCTCTGTAGGAGAAGGATGGACGGTCTCTTTCTGTGTGATTAACTGCCTCTGAAAACCTGCTGGAGGGTCAGCTATGGGTCGGTTCCAACTCGATGGCACACAAGAGCAGTAGTGGCTTAGTGGTAAGGAGTTGCAATGCCAATCCAAAGGCAGGCAATTCGAATACACCAGCTGCTTTGCAGAAGGAAGATGGGTAAGCTCCTCCCATGAGATTTATTGCCCCTGAGAACTAGCTGGAGGGTTCCTACTCGACAATCTATAGCAACAACTCTTTTCCTAAGCACAATGCCCTTCTCCAGGGACTAGTCCCTGCTGATAATATGTCCAAAGTGCACGAGAGGAAGTCTAACCATCCTGATTTCTAAGGATCATTCCAGCTCCACTTCTTCCAAGGCAGATTTCTTTGTCTTTCTGGCAGTCTGTGGGATAGTCTATCTTCTTCAACAACATTGTAATTGTTGAGAAATACTATAGCAACAGTCATTACCAATTTTCTCATAGGTGTAATTTCAAGTTACATGCTAAACAATGTGTCTTTTTCTGATGCTCAGATGTTGTTGTTGTTATGTGCCCTAGAGTTGCTTGGGACTCTTAGCGACCCTATGTACAACAGCCCTAAACTCTGCTCTGTTCTATGCCAATCGTACTGCCTCTGACACACCCACCCTGACTACCCCAGTCACTGAATCAATCCACCGCATAGAGGGCCTTTCCCTTCTGTGCCATCCCTCCACCATCCTAAGAATGATGTCCCTCTCCAATTACCTCTCCCTCCTTACAACATGTCCAAAGTATGTCAGGTGAAGCCTCAGGATCCTTGACTCCAAGGAGCAACCCGGTTTAATGCTCTCCAGAATGAATCTGTTTCCATGGTACCCTCAATACTCTTCTCCAGCATCACAGCTCAAAGGTATCAATTCTCCTTCTATCCTCCCTAGTCATTGTCCAACTGTCTGACGCATAACAAGTGATTGCAAAGACTATGGTCTGTATCCGACACACCTTAGTCTCCAGAGAGACACCACTGCTCTTCAATACTTTGGAGAGGTCCCTAAAAGCAGACTCCCATCACAATGCATCTTTTAATTTCCTGGTTGCTGGTGCCAAGAGTGTTGACTGTGGAGCCAAGCAAACAAAACTGAACAATCTCAATCTATTTACCAGCCATCCTGATGCTGTCAATTGGTCCAGTGGTGAGAATCTTTGTCTTCTTGATATTGAGTCTCAATCCATATTGAAGGCTGCAGTCCTTGACCCTCTGTAGCAAGCACTTCAGGTCCTCCTCAGTTTCAGCAAGAAGGGTTGTGTCATCTGCATAACGCAGATTGTTGATAGATCTTCCACCAATCTTGATTCCACATTTCTCCTCATAGAGCCCAGCCTCCCAGATAATCTATTCTGAATACGGTTGAAAAGGTAAGGAGACAGGACACATCCCTGGCGCATGCCCTTCCCAATTTTGAACCATACAGTTTTTCCTTGCTCTGTTCTGACGACTGCTTCTTGGTTCAAGTATAGGTTCTCATTAGCATGATCAAGTGTTCTGGGATTCCCATTCTTCTCAGAGTCAGCCATAGTTTGTTATGATCCACACAGTCAAATGCCTTTGCATAATCAATGAAACACAGATAGACATTCCTCTGGTATTCCCTGCTTTCAGCTAAGATCCATCTAACATTAACTACAATATACCTAGTAGCATGGCCCCTTCTAAACTCAGCCTGGACTTCTGGCAGTTAATTCTCTGCTGATGTGCTGTTTCAATCGTTTTTGGATAATCTTCAGTAGAATCTTGCTTGCATGTGAAATCAATGATATTGTTCTGTAGTTTCCACACTCTGTTGTGTCACCGTTCTTTGGAATGGGAACAAATATAGATCTCTTCCAGTCAGTTGGCCAAGAGCTTTTTCTCTAGATTTCTTGGCACAACTTGGTGAGCACGTCCAGGGCAGCATCTGTTAGCTGAAATATGTCAAATGGTATACCATATATTCCTGGGGCCTTATTTTTTGCTATTTCCTTCAAAGCAGCCTGAACTTCTCCCTTCATCACCATAGGCTCTTGCTCATATGTTGTTTGATTACACTCTTCTGTCTGCCAATTCCTTTCGATACAGTAATTCAGTATATTCTTTCCATCTTCTTTTACTAATTTCATGACCAATATGTCCAAAGGAGTAAAACTGATCCCTTTTTGTCTGCTACTATTTGAAGGATCTCTGATGGAACAGTGATTAAATGCTTGTCTGTTAACTGAAAGGTGAGATTTGAACCCATCATTTACTCTGTGGTAGAAAGGAGAAAAAGTTTCAGTCTTCTTCCTAAATGACTACAGCCTAGGAAACTCTATGAGGAAGCTTTACTATGTCCTATAGCATCACTATGAGTTGGAAATCACTTGATGGTAAGGGGACTGGATTTTTTTCCCTCCCCCTTTGTTGTTGTGTTATTGTTGTTATTTGCCATTGAGCCAAAGCTGATCCATAGCTGACTCTCCAGAGGCAGTAAATCACATAGGAGAAGATGATCCATCTTTCTTTCGAGGAACAGCTGGTGGATTTGAACCACATGGCTTTGAGTTGGAAGTGGCTCCCTTGAATTGTTTTTATGTACTTCTTTTTTGTGTGTGTGCTTCATCTTTCTGTTTTATGATGGAATTTGAAGGTACATGATCCATCACATGTATGAAGCAGGTGCTAGCATTATATGTTTTTATATTTATGAAACTGTGCTATCATTTGCTATTTCTGTATATGGAAAAAATGGTTTGTTTGTTTTTTTAAATAAGTATTTGTCTCTTATTGTTACATCACAACATCCAATATTTTACATAAAACTTGTGGCACTGTCATTCTAAATGGCTATCACCACAACCGCACTGTCATTTGGTTGACGATGTACTTCTAACAAGTAGTTTTGATATGAAGCCAGAGCATTAAGATCCTTAATCTTTTAAAGTCCTTCAGTTCCTTCATCCTAATAACACTGTATGTGAACAATGACTGATTCACCACTAAGGCACAAATCCACCATTAAAATCATTAATCTAAAATAATTCAGGAACTTTTTTCCTGTGTATATGTAGGCAATTTCTATACGAAGTGCCTTTCCATGTGCCTAGTAACCAATATCTATATGACAGTGATAATCTTAATAATCCATTATCAATTTGGCTAGCATTTTAAACTCTTCTTCCAAGTGATGAATTTTCACAGATTATTTTATAGTCTTTTCAAGGTCCCCTTTTGACCAAGAAAATACATTTTTCAAGTAGTTTTCTAGGTTTACGGGGTTGGCTTATGTTTGATTCTTTAGAGGAGATAATCCAGTAAAATTTGTTACATAAATATACACCAAGAGATTTATTTCAAAGCAATAACTTGCACATTTGTAGATAGTCAGGAGTGGTCAGGTGCTGGCAAGTGTTTAGGTGTCAGATTGGTGACTTTTCCAGACTCACATGGTTGCAGGAGGTGATGAATCTAAAATTAGACAACAATTTGTGAATTCCAAAATCTACACGTAAGATGTTAGGCTGCTGGCTTACATCCCAAGAAGCAGAGATCAGAGGATAGTAAGTAGGATGTGAGATTCAAGGATAGAAAACTTTGCTGAAACATCCACATACATTGGATGCAGGCAACACCAAGGATACTCTCTACTGCAATGACTTCTTTTATCTGATCACAAAATGGAGGATGAGTAATTACATAACATCTGCACATGACAGAGAATCACAGCCTAACTAATTTGACAAACAGCCTTAGTAATTAATGGGGGTGTGATATGATAAAGGAAGTTGCTGTTCTTGCTAAGTACGGTCTAGTTGCCTCCAAAGCAAAGTCCAAAATGACCCAGCATTCTACAGAATTAAAATCTCCCCTACTCTGTGCCATCTTCACAATCACCACTGTGTTAAAACCCATTCTTGAAGTTACCGTGTCAATCCATCTTGTTGAGACACTTCCTTTCTTTTACTGACCCACTACTTTTATAAATATGATTTTTTTTCCCTAAGGACTAAAACCATCCTGGTAACATGTCCAAAGTATGAGAGATGTTTATCTCATCATCCTTGCTTCTCAAAAGTCCTCTGACTACACTTCTTCCAAGAAAGCCAATGATATAGCCAATATTCTTCACCAACATCACAATTCTAAGGCATCAGTTATTCTTCCAACTTCCTCATGTATTGTCCAATTTTCACACGCAGATGAAAACTTTCACAAACAAGCGAAAACACCAAGGCATGGGTCAGGCACACCTTCAGCCTCAAAATCGCATCCCTGCTCTTAAAAACAAGCAAACAAACAAAAATAGCATACTCGTTCTCTAGCACTTTAAATAGGTCCTTTACAACAAATTCACTTAATACAATGTATAATTTTATTTCATGACTATTACTTCCATGGATGCTACAATCTGATATCTTATCCAACTCCTAACACCAATTGTAAAAATAGCATGTGTTGCATGGGGACAGCCATATCTTACTTTTTTCAATTTCACAAAAGGAAACTGTTCTGTTAACAACATAAAACCAATTCCCATGAGGTCAGATATGTCCCCCAAGTTCTCGCACCTCTTTCTACTCACCTCAATATTCAGTCTTACTGCTATACTGGATCCAAAATCCAATGTGATAGCTCACAGAGTGTACAGAACCATATTGGGGAAGTCAAAAGGTTATAATCCAAGTTAACAGCAGAATTATAGTCATGACAGATTCCTAAACGTGCTTACAGATGCTTCAGCTTTGAGGCTTGCTGCTTTAGGCCAGTATTACAAAGTTCTTAGTCATGCTGATTATGGCTATCCCCCTCCTTCCTTCCATTGTCCAACAAACATGGGCAAAGGTTCTTCACTCCAGTGCAGTGGTGTAGAAGTTCCAAGATCCATCTCATGTCAGCTCTCTGGTTCTCGCTGTGGCTACTACAGCTGCTGCTCCTGTGGGCCCTAGTCTGACTGATGCAAGAGTCTCTGGCTTCAAAGGAGCATCTGTACTACTTCTTTTTCTGGTGTGAATATTCCTTGAATGTTGCTGCTGGATCTGCTCAATATAATGGCCAGATTACCTAATTCCCTTGTGAATTGGTGAGACTAGCTAGTCCTCCTGTGGATAGGCTAACACTCTGTTTGCATATTCCTGCCCATCCACATGGCAAAGTATGTAAATTAATGGTTAGGGAAACCGTCTTAGACAATAAACCATTAACACCACAGATACTGACACTGGATCCAAGTAAAATTAAACACAGGAGAGGAAGAACCCAGATGAGATGGACTGACACAATATCTGGGGCAATGGGGGATAGGTGTGTTGGAATCAGTGAGACTGGCTCTGGACAGGGCAGGCTTCAAAACTGTTGTACATTGGGTCGTTATGAGTCACAGGTAACTTAATGGCACATGACAACAACAACAACAACAACAACAAAATTAAGTGCTTGACAACTTAAATATTTTCCTCCACTGACCATGATATTGTTTATTGATTCTGTGGGGATTTTTCATTTCTTTATATTGAGATATAATCCATACTGAAGGCTATCATCTCTGTGTTTCATCAGTAAATGCTTTGAGCATTTCTTCATGTGCTTGTTAGCCATCTGAATGTCGTCTTCAGTGAAGTGCCTGTTCATATCCTGTGCCCATTTTTCTATTGGATTCTTTACCTTTATCTTGTTGTGGTGCTCAAGTATTTCATAAATTCTGGATA
>NW_006399779.1:11113056-11114640 GCF_000299155.1 Elephantulus edwardii | reverse complement strand
GTAGATGCTTTGAGTCCTCTTCATTTTCTACAAGCATAAGTTAGCAAAGATAAATGAGTCATACTAGAATCCAAACTATGACTTCACTGAGAAGAGAGTTCCAACTAAACAGGATAGAGATAAAATACTTACTTCTTAAAACTTTGCTTTCCTTTTCACACAAGTATTCTCTCCAAGCCACTGAAGTATGAAGACATTTTATTCTAAACTTTCAGCAGAACTCTTCGTGCCAGGGATAGTACATTCCATCCTGCTATGTACTATTATTAGTAAAGAAATAAATGACCATCACAGAGCCCAAGTATTTGTTTCTTCGTAAAAGAAATTTTGAAGTCTTTAGATGAAAGTAACCACATATAGTACTCATATTATACCCTTGGGTAGAATATTATCATACTGCTTTACAGATATTTCTGAGAGCCCTTTGTGGGCCAAATTAACATGCTGGAAACAGACGTAACATTTTAAGTAATGTAAATTTATGGATAGTATAGATGTTTCTCTTAGAAAACAAATAAATCTTTTCTATAAATCCAAGGATAAAGGAAAAGAATGAAACTTACCGAAGCAAAATTTGAAAGCATTCATTCTTTTTTATGATACCAAGTTATTTTTGTGATTGAAAAATCTGTTTTTTTAAAAAATATTTCTATCAATTGGTGAACAGGCTCACATAAAAAGGAGGGTGCATAGGAAATGAGGAAACACAAATTTCTAATCTATCTATTGTGTATCTGATTAATTACTTTATATTGGTAATGCAGTGGTTAGAGTAATTGAATGGTAACAAAAAAGGTCAACTGTCTGAAATTACCAGCTGCTGTACAAGAAAATAGGATGATAGAAAGAGAATGGATGCCTTTGAGCTGTGGTACTGGAGTAAAGTGTTGAATATACCATAGACTGTTAGGAGAACAAACAGGTTCATCCCAGAGAAGGTGAAACCATGCTGCTCCTTGGAGGCAAAAACTCTAACACTTTGTCTGACATACTTTGGACATGTTATAAGGAGGGATTGGTCCTTGGAGAAGGACATCAAGCTTGGGAGGGTGGAGGGACAGTGCAGGAAAGGAAGACCCTTGATGAGATTAAATGATTCAGTGACTTGGGGTAATGGGGGTCAGTGTGTCAGAGACATTAAGTTTGGCACAGGATAGAGCAGGTTTTGGGACTGCTGTACATACAGTCACTAGGAGTCACAAGTGACTCCATGGCACATAACAACAATAAACAACAACATACAAGAGAAAGATGTGGCCTGCATCCATAAAGACTGATAGCTTTGGAAATCCTGTGGGGCAAACTATAGGGCCACCAGGAGCCAGTATTGGCTTGAATACAGTGTGTTTGACTGCAAAGGACTGAAATACATTCAGTCTTAATTTTTTTTATAATGTGTTTTTTATTATTATTAATCTCAGTGAAAATTTACAGAGACTTTGGCTTTCCATTCATTTATTGTTGCACCTTTTTCCCCCCTCCTCACCCTCCCCCCTAGTACACTACCCTCTTGGAAAAGTAAAAGAAAAAATCTTTCATTGTTTTACAATCCCTCCCCCCAGGTCCACTCCACTATGCAGCCTT
>NW_006399779.1:11109340-11112539 GCF_000299155.1 Elephantulus edwardii | reverse complement strand
TGTTGCTTGCTGTTCTGTTAAATTTTGCCATTCTGACTGGGGTGAGATGATATCTCATAGTTGATTTCATTTGCATCTCTCTTAGAGCTAGGGATTTTGAACATTTCTTCATGTGCTTGTTAGCCATCTTAATGTCTTCTTTGGTGAAGTGTCTGTTCATATCCTGTGCCTATTTTTCTATTGGATTATTTATCTTAATCTTGCTGTGGTACAGTCTTAATTTTTTCAAAACGTAGTTAATTTTTAAGGACAAATAAAGCGAGGAGCACTTGTTTAAATGGTTCAGCTATTATAAAGTCAAGGGAGTTCTAGAACAGGTTGCACCAGTCTCCACATGTTCTCTCTCAAGATGTTTATCTCCTTTCAAGTTCAACTTCTTCAAGTAGAAATCATGTGATTGGATCATTTATTCTTAAGAATAGAGTCCTACGTATTGGGTAATTATGATTTAGATGCAAATCCTTTTCTAGTGCATAGAATTGGGGGAGGTGAGATTTTAGGAGACTATACAAAGTCTTTCTATCATGCTGTTTTTAGTTACGTTGGTTCAAGTTGGAGGCCCTATGTACAATACAACAAAGCACTGCTTGCTTCAGTACCATAAGGTCCTTATCAGCTAATTTTGAGAAGTGGATTGCCAGGTCTTTCTTCCTAGTCTGTCTGAATCTGGAAGCACTGCTCAAACTTGTCTACCTGGGGTGGCCCTATTGGAATTTTACATACTGATGGTATAGCTTCAACCATCACAGCAACATGTCACAGCCACAGCGTGACAAAAGGACAGGCAGGGATTGGCATGTTAGCATAGGCCCTGCAGGGGTACTTTTTATTAGAACAGTTTCATACATCAGTGACAATTTTGTATGTTCAATGTTCACTACAATAGAAAAACAATGTTCATATAGGATTAAATATATTTTTTTAAAAATCTGTGTGGAGTAAAAACAGTATTTCAAGATGGCTAGAGTGTTAGTTTTCTTTTCATTTTCTCTTATTTTATTCTTTGTGTTTTGATCAGAAAGTCTGTATGAAAATATTTAGAGTAGTGATTGTCAAGACTCCAAGAAAGAATTGGCAGGACTAGATTGTATCATTTCGAGCTTCTTTCTCTGTGTAGTGAAGCTTCTTGATACCAGGGAAGGCCAAGGTGTTTGGAGATCTCCAAGGAAGGCCAGCCCCACACATGCAAAAAGAAAAGAGGCAAGGACCTTTCTTCAGAATCTACAAAGAAGGTCTTCCCCTAGTGCCAGCACCCTGGATTTGGGCTTCTAGTCTCCTAAACACCACTAGGGTTCAGCAGGGAAAGACAAACTGGCTCTTGCCCTCACTGGAACCCAAGTCCAGTAGCACAAGCAAAGGTAAGAATCATCAGAGACCTAGAGGCCTAGAAGCCCCTGTCCTCATGAATCTAGTGGTCCAATGAGGGAGACAAAAATAAACACGCAAATAAATGAAACACAGAATCAAGATGATTGGAGACTAGCAAATATAAGGAAGATGCTTCCGCATGGACATGTCCAAGAAACTGTCCCACAGGACAACAGTCAGTCCTGATCATAACTGAGGATCAGGATGAGGAAGTGAATGCCTATTTATCTTCAAGAAAAGACAGATGGCTGACTAAGCCATGAAAGTGTGCATAGTTTTGCAAGGAATTTTTTTAAATGTGGAGAAAATCTCCTTTATGAACAGATTAAAAGGGGAAAAAATACAACAAAATTATAAAACCCAGGTAGTGCTGGTGGTCTAGTGGTAAAAGCTGCGCTACAATCCCAAAGGCACTTGGTTCAAATCTATCAGCTGCTCTGCGGGAGAGGGATGGGTAATCTTATCTGGTGATATTAACTGCCTCTGAAAACCTGCTGGAAGATTCTGACTTGATGGTATACACCAACAAGTGTTGGCAAAAATGATGAGGAAAATGCACATCAACTTTGCTGATTAGAATTTTGAATCTGAACTGAACCAGCACTTTGAAAAGCTGTATATACCCTTTGATGCAGCATTTCAGCTTTTGAAGGAAGCTATAACTAAGGAAATAATCCTGAGGGCACAACAAATGTTCAATGTGGCACTATTTAAAATTGTAGGGTGGGTGAACCCCTGAAACTACTGTCCTAAAATAATCTTTAAACCATAAACCAAAAATATCCCCTGAAGTCTTAAAACCAAGCAACTGTTTAGCTAACTACTAAAAAATGTCTGCCTTGAACATAATGTGCTTCTAAGAACTATGTATATGAGATCAAAGTGACAACAATAGTCAAAAAGATTAGATAGGAGACCTTAGGGGACATTAAGTTTATGCTAATGGGGAGGAACAACTTGAAAAAGGAGAATGAGAAACAGTTGCACAACTTGAAGCACGTAACCCATGTCACTGTATTGTGCATTTAAAAACTGCTGAACCAAAATATAGTCTGCTGTTTATTCTCAACCACAAATAAAATAAATTTCAAAAATAGTGAGGAGTTGGGATAATCTGGACAACAAAAGAAAAATTAATATAATTTAACAGTGTCCAGATGGTGTATTTTAACAGATAACTCGACAAATTTTTATTTTCAAACATTTTAAAATACAAGTTCTGGACACTGGATAAAATGTAGAAAACATGAAAAGTATGAGTTTAATCAACATTCTCATGCAAGACGGGCCAATAGTCATTCCAGTGTGTTTCATCAAGTACATGGAGAATTCATCACTTGAAAGTATCATACATACTTTAAAAATAAAATCCCAGATATATTTGTGTCTTTCTCACGCAAGCTTTTAAAAAACATTTGCCCATCCCACTGCATATGTTTGCTAGGTAGGCTTTGTGTAAAGCAGATAAAAATATAAAAAGTAGAATCACTAGGACAATGGAGTTTGGTGAGTGGAGGGAGATGCAGTAAAGGAATTAAAAAAGATCCAATGAGAACCTGAAAGATAGGGTAATAGTTAGCATAGATCAATGGTAATTAGTTGGTTTTGGGTTTTTTAACCTTGCAACAGTCTTTTACTACACAAGAGTTTTTCCTTTTTTATGTTTTTTGGGGTTTTTTATTAATTTTAATGAAAGTTTACAGAGACTTTGGACTTCCATTCATTGACTGTTGCACCTTCCTCCCTGCCCATCCCTCCCCTCCTGAGTTTGCTCTTCTCTTTGAAAAGTAAAGAAAAATTATTTCATCGTTATACAATCCCTCCCCTCAAG
>NW_006399779.1:11106137-11108730 GCF_000299155.1 Elephantulus edwardii | reverse complement strand
CTCACCAGCATTTGATGTTTGCTGTTCTGTTAAATTTTGCTATTCTTGCTGGGGTAAGATGATATCTCATAGTCATTTTAACGCGTGAGTTTTTCCAAATTATTTTCTTAATCTCTCTGCACACAGGCAATAGTAAGTGTACTGCTTAACATATTTGAACTTGCAAATTTGATTGTAGTCTAAAGAAGGGAAAAGTATTCCTAAAGCAAAATTAACCAGGAGGCCAATGCATCTGCCGGCCTCCAAGATCATGAAGAAGAACATGATAGACAAACTGTCCCCCATCTGAATATTCACCACCATTCAATAACCTTTTTCCAGGCCTAGATCAGCAGCACATTTCTTGCCAACAATCATGAGATGTCCAAGAAGGCTTTCATCATCATCTTTTGCTACAGAAATCTGGGTAATAGGTTTCTTAGGTATCACCAGAAAATGTATTGGTTCTTGAGGTGAAATGTCATGAAAAGTGAGGCACTGCTCATCCTCAAAAATTATGTTGGCTGGGATTTTCTTGCGAATTATCTTTCTGAAGATTGTATCACCACCAGGCCAGGTGGTCTGAGCCTTGGCGATCTCATTTGCCATCTCAGTCTCCCTCCTGTGCCACGGCTCCGAGAGAAGCATGGGAATGGTAATTAGTTTTATAAAACCAAATGTACATGAGTGACCATTTGATACACAGAGTGAATTTAGGAATGTGTGAAACAACATACATGAGTGATACAGAATGTATCTGACTTTTGCATGCAAATCAGTATAAAAGAAAAAGAAATTAGAGGGGGGGGAAAGCAGATCGAAATATTAGAAAAATAGAGCTGTGGTGATACAGAGTTAGGGTTGATGATTGATGTGTTTATTGCAAGTATCTACAGTATTTCATACACGCACTACTCACAACTAGCCCTTTTGTGATCAATTTATACTGTGATATGAGTTACTTTAAAACTAGAAATAACTGTAGGAGTAGTCAGTAGAATTTTTTAAATCCATTCATTGTTATTGTTATTGTTATTGTTGGGTACTATAGAGTCAGAACTGACCCATAGCTGGCCCTCCAGCAAGTTTTCAGAAGCAGTTATTGGCATGGGAGAAAGATTGCTTACACCTTCTCCCACAGAGCAGCTTGGTGGCCTCGAACCACGTGTCTTCAGAATTGAAGCACAACTTCTTGCCACTAGCCACTAGAGCTCCCAATCATTATTTCACAGTTTATTATTTCATTATCAATAAGGTTTAATTTATTTGCTCCAGTGCCAAACAGGACACAGCAGCTCTAGAGATCTCGGGTGGCCTAGAGATATGAAGCTGCACTGCAATCTTGAAGGCACGTGGTTCAAATCCACCAGCAGCTCTGCGGGAGAAGGATGGGCAATATCCTTCCATGTGACTGATTAACTGCCTGTGTGATTGATAAATTGCTTCTGAAAACCTGCTGGAGTGTCAGCTATGGATCAGTTCCAACTTGATGGTATACAACAAAAACAACACTGCCAATCAAAGGGTTAAAACTGGCTTATAACATATACATTCCTGTTAAGAATGATAGATCACATGGAATGTGTACTAGTCAGAGTGACTAATTATAAAAAATTGCTCAGCGATTTAATAGTTGCTATTTATGTTCTAATAAAATTCTCATAGAAGCTATAAGAAAATAGCTAATTATATGGTATATACATTTTTACTAGACTCTAAATTCTGATTAATATTTCTTAACAGACTTTTTTAATAAGAAAGTCACGTCTTTAACAGGTATAACCACTAGGTAGAAATTATATTTGTCTGCCCCCTGGGGGATGCATAGAAACATAACAAGTGGCAAAATATGAAATAATAAAACTGACTGGAAGAGATCCATATTTGTTTCCATTCCAAAGAAAGGTGACCCAACAGAGTATGGAAATTAGCAAACAATACCATTACTATCACATGCAAACAAGATTCTTCTGAAAATTATCCCCAAACGACTGGGATGTCGCATCAACAGAGTACTGTCAGATGTGCAGGCTAGGTTTAGAAGAGGCTGTGGTACTAAAGCTATTATAGTGAATGTTAGATGGATCTTGGCTGAAAGCAAAGAACACCAGATGAATGTCTATCTTTGTTTCCTTGACTATGCAAAGGCATTTGACTGAATGGATCAAAACAAACTGTGGCTAGCTCTGAAAAGAATGGGAATCCCTGAAGGCTTGATTGTGCTTAGGTAAAACCTACACTTGGATCAGGAGGCAGTCATCAGAACAGAGCAAGGAAACACTGCATGGTTCAAAATTGAGAAGGGTATATGCCAGGGATGTGTCCTATCTCCATACCTTTTCAAGCTCTATGTGGAACAGATCATCCACGAAGCTAGGCTTTAAGAGGAGGAATGTGGTATGAAGATTGGAAGAAGACTCATCAACAGCCTGCATTATACAAATGACACAATCTTGCTTGCTGAAATTGAGGAGGACCTGAAGCGCTTGCTGCAGAAGATCAGGAATTGCAGCCTTAAATATGGACTGTAGCTCAAAATCAAGAAAACAAAGATTCTCACCACTGTGCTGATTGGCAGCATCATGATAGAGGATGAAGAGATAGATGTTGTTAA
>NW_006399779.1:11100565-11102767 GCF_000299155.1 Elephantulus edwardii | reverse complement strand
ATCATATGGTCATCCGACTCAAAATGCCCCATGCCAGTCCATCTCATCTCACCAATGCCTAGTATGTCAATATTTATGCGCTCCATTTCTTCCTTAACAATATCTAATTTTCCTACATTCATGGTTCTCACATTCCATGTCCCAATCACCAGTGTCTGCTTACAACTGCTCTGTAGAAGAAAGATAAAATCTCCTAAAACGTGATTTACTGCCTTGGAAAACCATTTAGAGGGTCAGCTATGAGTTGGTTCCAACATGACTGCACATAACGACAACATGTTAATAATACAAGTATTCATAACTTAACATCCACTATCCATGATATGCTCTGTGAAAAAGGGCATTATGTGATCTGGATGTTATACAAATATGTACAGGACGAAGACTTAGGCACTGGGCAGACTCAGAACCAACACCACTGCAAGTGCTCCAAAGAACTGCTGGAAAACATTCGTTCTGCTCCACCACCTTTCCTGCATGATTACTGCCCCAATATGCAAGCCACAAGCCCCTCCCCCTGCCATAGCAAGCACTAGTCAACCAATGGTCCCAGTCCTTCCTTCAAGCTCAAGGCACTGCCTCCAGCTACCTTTCCTGCTCCTCCTTCTGCTGAAACTGATCAGTGGCCACACATGAGTCTCAGAGGCATCTGAATGGTCCGTGTGTGAGTTGTCTACATTGGGACAAGTAGACAGGAACTTACAGAGCTAGTGAGAAACAGACTAGATCCCCTTACTTAGCAAAGTAATAGCAGATCATTCCCCCAAAACAACAAACTGACAGGTAAGTGTTGGACTTCCAAAGCAAATCAAGTTTATGAATACCATATTGCCTGATACAGCAGCATGCAAAAATGGGGTCCCTGGTGGGTGTTCAAGCATTCCAGCTGATACCCAGGGCTGGCACAGCTGTGGATATTAAGGTCACTGGCAATGTATCAGTTGGATGTTCGATGCCGGTGCTCCAAACAAGACCTGAAGGCCATACTTCCGGGAGGATCCTGCTCTAAAATGAAGAGACTCAGTAAGCAAGAGGCAGTGTTGTCAAACAGGCTGACTTCTGAGCAGATCCTGATCTAAGGTTTTAAATGAAAAAATATGTGTTAGAGTTGCATCTTCTCTCCATACCTATTAAATCTGTATGCTGAGCAAATTATTCAAGAAGCTGGACTCTATGAAGAAGAGTGTAGCACCAGAATTGGAGGAAGACTCTTCAATAACCCACTTACGCAGATGATACAACCTTGCTTGCTGAAAGTGAGGAGGACTTGAAGCAGTTGCTGCAGATCAAAGAATACAGCCTTAAATATGGATTGTGGAGAAGTCTGCGCGGCTGGCCATGGAGGTTGCTATGTTGTATGGCTCCACTCTAGAAGTCCAGTTTCTTCCCTCTTGATGGGGATCATGTAAGGAAAGTCTTCGTTGGCGATCCGTCTGTGTTTGGGTTGCGTTATTGGTAATGTAATCAATATTGAAGGCTATGTTCTTTAATGATGTTTGGTTTGTGTCAGTGGTTTTGCACTCCACAAGCTGCTTTTGCCCTAGTTGACAAGGACCCAAGGGTGGAGCACAGTCAACAGCATTTGCTGGGTATGTGTTTAAAATTCTGTAGGCCTTCAGGCCAAATTTATTAATAGGAGAATGAACATTCTTTAAGTGGTACAGCAGTGATTTGTCTATTTGCTGTCCTGAATAACTTGGAGTTGCTAATTGCTGTGTCAAATTGTTTACAGGAGCTTCCAGATTGATTCAGATTTGGAAGAATTAGTGGCATCCACTTCCTATGCCAAAAGCCTCTGGAAACTACTTGGCTTGACTACACTTAACCACAGCTAAGTGATACTAATGTTGCTGTATTTTGGAGGAACATTCTTCCACTATGTACATCAGTGCATGTCAATTTGCTGTACTGAGGTAAACTGGGTTCGCTGTGA
This sequence comes from Elephantulus edwardii, assembly GCF_000299155.1. Taxonomy (NCBI): domain Eukaryota; kingdom Metazoa; phylum Chordata; class Mammalia; order Macroscelidea; family Macroscelididae; genus Elephantulus; species Elephantulus edwardii. Next base: position 11,100,834 of record NW_006399779.1, on the reverse strand, counting down.
TGCTGAACCTATGCTATTTGGGTAGCAAATACCATTATGGTTTACCAATGTGGGCAGTGTTTTGTGGAGCTCCCAGTTGGAGGATAGGTTTGGAAGCAGAAGTGGCATCCACTTCCTAAACCACATGCTTACAAAAACTCTATGTTTGTTTTTTTTTATTGTATTGTTTATTTGTACCGTCAAATCAGATCTGACTGGTACAGGAGGAGATTGCCCCTCCTACAAAAACTCTATGAACATGGAGAAACTTTTTTTTTTTTAGTTTCTTT
>NW_006399779.1:11097480-11099070 GCF_000299155.1 Elephantulus edwardii | reverse complement strand
TTTATAGTCCTTGGTTTTAGTCCTAGGTCCATGATCCACCTTGAGTTGGTTTTTGTGTATGGAGTGAGGTGTGGGAACATGGAGAAACTTATAGAAAGGCATTAGGTCTTTTGTTCAAAGAGTCGCCATGAGTCGTGCTTGACTCGATGGCAATCGACTTCATCTTATTTGGATCCAGACTCTTGGTACCAACAATCAAGAGGTCAAGAGATGCATTGCACTGGGAAAATCTGCATTCAGGGACTTCTCAAAAATATTGAAAATCAATGATGTCACTAGGAGGACTAAGGTGTGCCTGCGTGATTCAGGCCATGGTTTTTATAATCACTTGCTGTGCATCTGAAAGTTAGGCTGTGAATAAGGATGAAAGAAGATTCATGCCTTTGAGCTATGATATTGGAGAAGAATACTGAATATGCCATGGACTGCCAAAAGAGCAGACAAATATGCCTTGGAGGAAGTACAGCCAGAGTTCTCCTTGGAGGCAAAAATTATAAAGCTTCATATCACATACTTTGGGCATACTGCTAGGAGAGGCTATTACTTGGAGAAGATGTCATGCTTGGAAAGTTGAAGGGATGGTGAAAGAGAAGACCTTCAATCAGATGGACTGACACAGTGACTACAACAGTGGACTCAAGTATATCAGAGATGGTGAGGATGGCACAGGATAGGACAAGGTTCTGATCGGTCTCATTGATAGGATGGCTGAGTCATACTCGACAGCACCTAACAACAACTTAGCAAAGTATATCCCCTATATTCAATTTTCTGACCAGGAATTCTCAACTGTTAAAAACTTAGGGAGCTCTGGTGATTTAGTGGTAAGGAGTTACACTGCCAACCCACAGGCACATAGTTCAAAATTACTAACTACTCTAGAAGAGAAAAATAGGCAATCGCCTCCATGCAATTTGCTGCCTCTGAAAACTGGAGGGTCAGTTATGAGTCAGTTCCTATTTGACAGCACACAATAACATTATAACCTTAAGACAGCACTCGTGGCCTAGTTGGTAAAGAATTATGCTGTTGACCCAAAGTAAGGTGATTTAAATCCATCAGCTGCTCTGTGGAAGAAAGATGGAAAATCTCCTCCAGTGAAATTTAGTCTCTGAAAACTACTGTAAGGTTAGCTCTGAGTCCATTCCAACTTAGTGGCACATAACAAGAACATTAAAAGACCCTTGACATACATATCATCAGATGAAGCCTGAATGCATGCTACTCAAAACTCAAACGCACTGTTACCAAGTTGGAAGCAACCCATAGCTGATTTTCAGAAGCTATAAATAAAGTGGGTGAGGAAATATCGCCATCTTTCTACTTCGTAGTCACTAGAGGATTTGAACCACTACAGAGTTCTCCCATAAACTTCGAACCCCCTTTGAGTTAGCAGCACGATTCCCTTTGGATCACACTACCAGAATATGTTAAACACCTTGGCACTAAGTGGATTCTGACTCATAGGGCTCCTTCATTGGGTTTCTTTTTTTTTCCTATATTTTATTAATTTTCATAAACATTTACAGAGATTTTGGGTTTCCATTCATTCATTGTTGCACTATTCTCTCTACCCTCCTCCCAGTTTGT
>NW_006399779.1:11079672-11080729 GCF_000299155.1 Elephantulus edwardii | reverse complement strand
CAAATCTGTCTTCCAGGAAGGAAGATTTGATGGTTAAGTTTAAGATTTGAAGGTTAAGGGCTTGAGAAAGAGCTCATATTTTTCCAGCACTTTTAGAAAGTTGTGTCATTTTAGAAAAGATAGATTATGCTCCTGATTAAGCATCAGGAGGCTCCTGTAGTTGGCCAGTTGATTGGCCAAGCAGCTTACTTCCAAATTTCTTGGCATAGCTAGATAAGCACCTCCTGAGCTCCAGCCACTTGCTGAAAGATCTTAATAGATAATTCTGTCAATTCAAAGAGGCTTGTTTCTCACCAGTGAGCTCCACTGGCCTAGTAAGGAGCTGCACTGTCAACTTCTATGTAAACACTTCAGAGAAAGCAGTTACTCCTTGTGAGAAGCACAGGAAATTTTCTGTGTGATTTATAGCCTCTGAAGTTGTAACTTTTCACCAAGGTCTTCAGTGAAGTTTGGCTTCTTTCTTTAGAACCACTGGGTCTTAATCATGCTACCTTTGTAGAGCAGTATACTGATTAAACAGGTATGGAGAGAAGGTAAAATCCTGACACAAGCCTTTCTTGATTTTAAACTGTGTAATGTTTCCTTTGCTGTTATCCGAGGTGACCTTGCCCAGTGCCGCTTCTTGTCCTCCCTCTCTGGCAGGCTTTTCCTGGGTTTGTTACTAGGAGAGGTTATTCCTCCTCTCGTGCCTCTCTCACAGGGCGGGTAATCCTGTGGCGGCAGCTCCGTGCCTGTCTCACAGGGCAAATAGTCCTGCGGCTGGCAACAATGCGAGTCTTCACTCGTGGTCCCTGACTCACGGCGACTCAATGGATGGACCGGCCAGTCACTTCTAGCGGGCAGCGTTCATCATTCTTCCTCGTTCCTGGGGCCCCACGTTGGGCACCAATTATGCCCCAGCCCGCGGGGACATTCAACGGTGACCCTACGAGAGGAAGAAAGAGAATGGGGGGCGCAGGAGACAGGTAAAACCCAGGAAAAGCCTGCCAGAGAGGGAGGACAGGAAGCGGCACTGGGCAAGGTCACCTCGGATAACAGCAAAGAGGCGTCTTTCAGG
>NW_006399779.1:11075325-11076534 GCF_000299155.1 Elephantulus edwardii | reverse complement strand
CTGATACAGGCCATGGTGTTTGCAATAGCTTGTTATGCCTCAGAGAGTGTGCTGTGGGATTCCAAATCCTCTCAATGTTAGCCATAGTTATGTTTCACACAATCAAATGGTTTTGTATAGTCAATAAAAAAACACAAATAAATATTCTTCTGGTATTTTCTGCTTTCAGCTAGGATCCATTTGACAGCAACAATATCCCTGATAACATGGCCTCTTCTAAAGTCATATTGAACTTCTGACAGTTCTCTGTCAATGTACTGTCCTAGACATTTTTGGATGATCTTCAGTGATATTTTGCTTACATGTGGTATTAATGATATTTTTCAATAATTTCCACATTCTGTTGGGTCACCTTTTTGGGGAACAGAAATAAAAACGAATCTCTTCCTGTGTTGGGATTTTTTTACTTTTTTGTCCATTGTCTTAGACCTGACAATATGGTAAGTAGGAATGTGTGTTATTCAGTACTATCCAGTTGGAACTGACTCATAGCTGACCCTCCAGGTGGAATTGTATAAATAAATCTTTGAAACTCCACTTGTCACCCTTAGCTCCTCTGTGGGCGTTCTCCAGCTTACCGGACTTGTGGTTCAGTGTCTTCTACATCATCACCAGCTGAGAGGCCAACATCAGAAAGAGAGCTAACCAGAAAAGGGAGACTGTGGCAAGGTGGACCTGAAGGAGCCAAAGCTAGAGTTTTTCTTGCTAGGATGATTGATAGGGATCAATTTTATACCGTGGATGTTGCTGATGGGGACAGTTCCCCATTGTAACATTTTTAGAGGCTGGATTTGGCTGTTCTTACATTATTGTTGTTGTTTTTTTTTAAAGAAAACTTATTATTTTTTTTGTGTGTGTACCATTAAATTGGATCTGACTGGTACAGGAGACTGCCCCTTCTTCTCCAGCAGAGCATCTGGTGGATTCAAACCACGTACCTCTGGGATTGTAGTGCAGCTTCTTCTTGCCACTAGGCCACCAGAGCTCCCTGTTGTTCTTTTTACACATCCAGTTAGTTAGTCGACCAAGCAGCTGACCTCTACATTTCCTAGCACAGACTGCTAAGCATGTCCAGGGCTGCAACTATTAGTTGAAATATATCCCTTGGTATCCCGTCCTGGGGCCTTATTTTTACCAGTGCCTTCATTGACACTTAAACAGCTTCCTTCATTACCCTTGGCTCTTGTTTCATATGGTTGTTGTTGTTAT
>NW_006399779.1:11056307-11074905 GCF_000299155.1 Elephantulus edwardii | reverse complement strand
ATGGCCTGTATCAGACGCACCTTAGTCTCCAATGGGACACCATTGCTCTTCAGTACTTTGGAGAGGTCCCTAACAGCAGACTTTCCCATGGCAATACGTCTTCTAATTTCCTGGCTGCTGGTGCCCAGAGTGTTGACTGTGGAGCCAAGCAAACTGAAGCTGTTAACAGTCTCAATCTCTTCACCATCCATCCTGAAGCTGCCAATTGGCCCAATGGTGAGACTTCCTGAAATACTTCATTGTTGATTAACTCTTTTTGGTACAGTGACTATGTATATTCCTTCCTTCTTCTTCTGATGCTTCTGGATCATCCAAGATTTTGCCCTTAGCATCTCTTAGTATTGCAACTTGAGGCCTGCATTTGTCTTTCAGTTCTCTTTGCTGTGAAATATTGAGTGAATTCTTCCCTTTCTAGTCTCCAAACCCAGCTCTTGGCATTCTGTTATGATACCTTCCTTTGTCTTTTTGGGTTATCCTTTGAAATCTTCTGTTCAAACTCTTTTTATTTCTGCATCTCTTCCCTTCATAGTTTTGTTTTTCTGAGTTGGTTTCCCACCCTCCCACCCATCCCCTCAAGCCCTACTGCAATGTACAGAATCTCTCTTGACATCCAGTTTTCTTTCTCCTCTTTCTTTGTAGTGGCCTTTTGTGTTGCAGACGGAGGGTAAAGTATATTAATAAGTATTAATAATGAGACAGAACAAGAATGTATAAGTAAAAAGAGGTCAAGCAGGAAGCAAATAGTTCTCAAACAACTGAAGCCATCACAGCTTCCTTGTGCCTTTATTAAAAATTGCCAGGAAGCAAATCACAAAGAGAATTCTATGAAAACGAAGCCAAGCTCTTTCTATTGAAAACCTTATGCTTGACTCAGGAGGGAGGAGTTAGCAAATAGAAGAATCATATAAAGCTTAAGGTTTGCCTTACTGTCTACCCCTGTAAACATTTAAAGATTGCCTTAATGCTTCAGGGTGAATTCCAGTTTGTAACCACATCTCCCTCATATCCTGGTATAACATTTGGTTTATTATAAATATTTAGTATGAAATTTGGCTTCCCACACTTTTGCACTCTTCATGGATGCTATCCTTGATGTCACCCAGTAACTCTTCTTTCTGGTCTTTAATTCACTATTTCAAACCAGTTCTTAAGATGAATTTTAAATTCAGGTGGGATGGGGAGCCAGCCGCACACCCTCCACCGCTCCAAGCCACAGTCACTGTGCTCTGGTCTATTGCAACATGGCAAAAGTCACTAGCCCCACAGAGACTGAATGGTGCATTGAGTCCCTGATTGCTGTGTTCCAGAAGTACACTGGACAAGATGGTCACAATGTTATCCTATTCAAAAGGGAGTTCCTAAACTTCATGAATACAAAAGTGGGGCCTTCATAAAGAAGCAGAAGTACTCCGCTGTCCCTGACCGCACGATAAAGAAACTGGACCTCAACTCTGACAGGCAACTAGATTTCCAAGAATTTATTTTTAAAAAATTATTATTAATTTTAACAGAAATTTACAGAGACTTTGGATTTCCATTCATTCATTGTTGCACTTTTCTCCCTGCACACCCCTCCCTCCCCAGTACACTCTTGTCTTTGAAAAGTAAAAAAAAATAAAATTCTTTCATTGTTTTACAATCCCTCCTTCCAGGTCCACTCCACTATGCAGCCGATTTCCAAGAATTTCTTAATTTTATTGGTGGCCTTGCTCAAGACTGCCATGACTCATTCATCTAGCATGTCCATTAGCAAACTCAAAGCGCCCTTGAGTCTGGCCAGACTCCTCACAGGCCACACATCCCCTGATTACTCCACCCCTAATAAAAAAATCTAGTGGGGGTTTTTTAAAGAAAAATATTCAGGTGGGATGGACCCAAGGTCAGGTGGTGAAAAGTCAAAAGAACTAGCTTTCATTATCTAGAAAATTAGGAAGTAGGAAAGGAAAATCAAAGGAATCTGCTTATACACACTCAACACAACCCAGTATTCTGGCTTACACAAACATATTGACACACACCTACTTAAAATACTTCTTAAAACATAAACTAATCAAAAGCGTTGCATTATAGGAACATTGTCTTAGCACCTAAGGGATATTGTCTTAACATCTAAAGACAACATAGATCTAAAGTGCTTTTCAGAAAACAAGCAAAACAGGATGCAACTAAGTCATATCCATGTATGGCAAGGACCTAAGACGGCAGTTCAAGAAGGGAAGGGGACTGGAACCAGATATCAGAGCAACCACATACTTTGGGTGTGTTGCTAAAAGAGGATGGTTATTCCATTGAGAGGAACATCATGCTTGGGAAGGTGGAGGGGTGGTAGAGAGGAAGACCCTCAACCAAGTAGATTGACAGTTACCTCAGCAATGAGTGTTCCAGAGATTGAAATGATGGCACAGGATAGGACAGTGTTCAGACCTGTTGTTGATAGGGTCGTTATGGGTTGTATTAAGACCTGATAGCACTTAGGAACAACTAACAGCAACATGTGCCAAGTATGTGAGATTTAGTACTCTTCTCCAACACCACAGCTCAAAGACATCAATTCTTCTGTCATCTTTATTCATTATCCAGATCTCAGACGCACAGCAAGTGACTGAAAAGACCATGGCTTAAATCAGGTATCTTAGTCCTCAAACTGACATCTTAACTCCTCAGTAAGTTGGATAGGTCCCTTACTACAGACTTTCCCAACACAATATGTCTCTTGATCTCCTGACTACTGGTACAAAATGTAGTAATTGTAATTTCAAGTAAGATGAAGTCATTGACAGGTATATTGCAAGGAGAGATTATTTTTTTTTGGAGAGGGACATCATGCTTGGAAAGGTGGAGGAACAGCGAAGGAGAGGAAGACCCTCAACCAGGTGGATTGACACAGTGACTGCCGCTATAGACTTGAGTGTGTCTTAGATTGAGAGGATGGCACAGGTTAGACTGAAGTTCAGATCTGTTGTTCATAAGGTTGTTAATGAGTTGTACTTCACTCGACTGCATCTAACAACTAGTGAACAACCTCTGGGAGATTTTCAGAGGCAGTTATTCACAAGGGAGGAGACGGCCCATCCTTCTCCAGGAGCAGCTGGTGGATTTGAACAGCATGCCTCTAGAAATGCGGCGCAGCTTCTTGCCACTAGGCCACCAGGCTAGACTGTATTCTTTTTACCCCATAAAGCAACTGGTGGGATGGTCCTGCCAAACACTGAGCTAGCAGCTCCACCACGGTTCTTCAAAAATGGGCTTAAAGCTCAATGGCTACCTCAAAAGCTGTAACAAATACAGTACCGTTACAAAGGGGGGGGGAGGGGGCGGTGGTGGTGATAAAAAATGCTCAGTTACTGTGGTGTCCGAATTGACCCAGAGCTCCCGCGAGTACTTGCAAGGGAGACTGCTGGTGGATTGGTAGCACAATTTCTTACCCACTAAGCCGCGAGACAGCGCCCCCTAAAATGAGCAGTATTCTTGAAATAATGTGTCAGTTAAACTCCACCCAAGGCTTTCTGGGACGATAATTAAATTCCAAAAGGCGCGCGAATCTCCAGACAAAACAATTTCCCCGCCTCCCAGCAAGTCACACTTAGCCAAGCTTTCTCACTCAAAGAGCGACGTCAGCCCGGCCAGTCGCCCGCCACCGAGATATTTCTGCGCCTGCGCATTCAGAGTAACCGGCTACGGGCGCCTTTAATCCCGCCCACTGCCCCGGAAGTTAACGCCGGAGTCACACCCTCCTCCTCAGCCGGAGGTGGCGCAGCCATTTTAATTCATAGCTGAGTGGGCGGTGGCGATTGGTGTTGGCGGTCTGGCTCCGCAGGGCAAAGGGTAACTACTGGTTTGAGGGTGGGTTCTAGTTTAATTTTTCTTTTCTAGCTTCGCATCGCGGGACCAGCACGCACCTTCTTACCAGTCGCGGCCATGTCCGGAGACGCAGCCACAGAGCAGGTGAGGAAGAAGCGGTGGGGCCTAGTGGCGACCTCTTCTCTACGTCTGTTCTTCGGAGTACTCCAGCCATGTTCGCCTGAGGAAAGAAACGGGGGGCTAGTGAACCCCGAGGAGTGATGGCAGTGGGAACAACGGCTGACTAAGATTAAGAACTTCTTTTTTTACTTCTCTCTTTACGGCGTTAAACATAACAAATTATTTGATCTGAACACTAGCAAGAGGCTGCTTCATCCCATTTTAGATTCTTGTGGATTCTTGAGATAGGATTCGTTACTTTGATATCGTTTTGGTGTTACAGTGGCCGAGGATTGGTCGTTTTAATGTGTACTCGCCGTTTTCGGGGGAAAATTTTAACCTTTCCTTTAATCGCTCTCCAGAATATTGTTGTTCTTAGAAATAGAGGATTTGAGAGAACGAATGAAGAGAAAAGCAGTCTTCAAGTAGAGCATGGTTTACGCAGAGGTTTAAGGAATTTCGTGGTTAATTTCCTGCTTCCTTTCTGTTCTCTCTTTTATCCACACTTGGTGATAATTTTTTCCAGCGACACATTTTACCATTTGACTATTCAGACACAAGAAGTCTGTTTTGACCACTGTAAATAAAAGCATCTGCTTTAGTACTAGATAAAAGTTATTTTTAAATATTTTAAGATTCAAGTTGTTAGATGTGATTTGTTTGTATCAAAAATTTTATAGGATAGTGGTTTCCTATCTACTTAAATAGATAGTGGAAGATACAGTGAGATTTCTTTTGCGTGTCCTGTTAGGAATAGATAAATATACTCCCCTCCCCCTTTCTTTAAAATTTGAGGCTATTTAGCCTGCAGAATCTCGAGTTTCCGAAATTTCCCATTGCCATAGAAACAGAATACACTTAAATCCTGGTTTTTCACGTTTCCAGTTAATAGCCTCAAGGCTGTTCTTGGTGGCTGATGGAGATAAGGCACAACAGAAGTTTTCTTGAGAAGCCTGGGTGACTGTAAATTTATTATGTGAGGATTTTTGCCTTTGCTCTGCTCATGGGCTGATTTCACTCCTGAAATCTTCTACATTGTTTACTTGCTGAGTTTTTAGTCTTGCAAAGTCTTAAACTTGTTAAGATCCAAAGGATTTATTCATTTTGCATTTTCCTGGAGATTGATGTTTTGTAATTTGGAAGTCAGGGAGGGCTGATTTGTGGTTTCCTTAACACATTCTCAAATGGATTGTGAATTTTTAACAGTGGTGGGAGGCCAGAGGCCTGATAAAAGGCTAAGATTTTTATTTGCTACTGAGTCAGAACCTACTTATAACTGACCCTCCTTTGAGTGTTTGGTAGGATTTTAATTTGGTGCCTTTGAGTTGGCAGTGCAGTTCATTTCCCACCAGAACTCCCTAATGATAAGATGAAGTTGGGTTGAATATTTTAGGGTAGACTATGGTCTTTGCAATTACTTGTTGTGCATCAGATAGCTGGATAGTGATTTAGGATTATAGAAGGATCGATGCCTTTGAACTGTGGTGCTGGAGAAGAGTATTAAACATACTATGGACTGCCAGGAGAACAAACAGGTCTGCCCTGGAGAGGGTGAAACCGAGCTTTCCTTGGAGGCAAGAATTTTGGAGCTCCATCTCACATACTTTGGGCATGCTGCCCTGAAGGGCCTGTCCTTCGAGAAGGAAGGGTGGAGAGGACATTACAGGAGAGAAGACTTTGGATAAAAGGGATTGACACAGTAATCGGGGGAAGGTGTGCCAGAGACAAACTGGCTCAGGATATGGCAGGGTTCCGTAGATAGTGTTCATAGATTCATTATGAGTCTCAGGCAATTAGCACAGCAAATAACAACATAGGTGATACATGATTTTCATTTTTCATTGCCTCAAAAAGCCCTTAATGCATTAAAGATTATGTGGGGTTGTCCCACTGTTCCAAAAACGGAATTGGCGTGTATTTATACTCATGGTGAATCTCCATCATATTTCTGAGACTGTAAATCTCAATGGAAATAGGCTGCCTATCGCTCTCCCTCAGAGAAAGCCTGGATTCAAAACACTAACTAATCTTTTGAATAAAAGTGCAATATATTGTGCATTATGCCACCAAAAGTCTTTGTTTTCAATTAGTATTGTTATTGGGTACCATCACTTTGGAACTGACTCAGCTGTCCTTCTAGTGGATTTTTAGGAGGGGCCAATCTTTGGGAAATGACATGGAAAGGTGGAGGGCTAATGAAAGAGAGGAAGACCCTCAATGAGATGGATTAACACAGTAACAACAGGCTCAAGTATATCATAGGTGATGTAGGACAAGGTTCAGATCCATTGTTAAGGGATTGCTGAGTTATAGTTGACTCAGTGGCACCTAACAACAACATGAATTTGCACAGGAGGAGATTGCCCATCTTTCTCCCAAGGAGCAGCTGGTGGATTTGAACCCCATGCCTTTGGATTGGCGGTGCAGCTCCTTACAACTGAGCCACCAATATTAGTCTTAGTTAAATGTGATTACTTGATTTAAGGTTGAATCTGTGTATTGCAAAAATTTCTTTTACAGTTAACTGTGGATTACCTTTTTCTCCAATAACTTTTTATTATCTAGTTGATGTATTTTGATATTCCTTTATTAGTTATTACAGTGGAAATGGCAAATGATAATTTTTTTTTTTAATCCCACAGTTCTGTTGATGGGTTAATATTTTTCATGGGTTTCTTTTTATGTAGTCTATTATAGTTCGCTACAGTTATTTTTCTTTTGTATGTTCAATTTGCCCCAAATTTGACTGAAAACCACCTTTCTTTAGTTTCAGATTTTGGACAGTTAATTACCAACACGTTGTGAGCTTCATAAAACTTTTTTTTTTTAAAATTACAAATTTCAAACATACAAAAGGAGAAAGTCCAGTACACTCTCTCTGTGCCTGTGGAAGAACTTTTACTAAATCTCAGTTCATGGATTATCTTGTTTTCTCCATGCCTTCACTTGCACATTTTATGTCCATTATTTTGAAGCAAATCCTAGATTATTTACCTCTAACTGAACTGGTAAATAACTTACATAGTGACATCTTCAAGATATAAATCAATGCACTTGATTTATAGAATACCTTTCAGTGAAACTGAAAATGTCAAAAATATCTAGAATGATGGGGGAGGGAAAAGGATAAGCAAAACTAAATTAATCAAAAAAGATCCAAACCATTCTGAGTCTTGGGTTTGCCTTAGAAAGATACCAAGTCCTGGGGTGGACAAAGCTGCAGATACAAAGTGGAAATAATTTTCAGTCTTTCAGTGATAGTGAAGGTAAAGGAAAAATAGTGAATAAACTTGATACTGTCTTAATTCCTTAGTAGAAGAAATGAATGAATCTTTGTTGATTCTAGGTTTGTTCCTCTGAAAAAGGGTAGTTGTAGAAAAAGGGCTTTTGGCTTGGGTTTGGGTTTTTTTTTTTATCATTATTATTTTTACCCTTAAATTTACTTTAGGGGAGCTACTTAAATGTTCTTAAAATGTTCATAGATTTTTCTTTTGGAAATTTATGGGGTTTTGCCTGTTTAATGGTAAAAACTGGGTACATATAACCTTCATGTCTGATTTCTATGCAGACTTCTGGCTCTCATTTGAATTTTTCTTGTATAATTCAACTTTTTCTCATTCTTAGAACATGTAGTGTTCTCTCTGTAACAGAATCCTTCTACTTGGTTTTGAGTTTCTTATATTTAGGCTGTCTTACATATTTTTGTATCTTAAAAGCCCAGCAAATACTATTTTTATCTCATTTTTTAATATAAACTTTTTGTTTTATACTGGTTTACTTACAGAGTTCCTATACTTTGTTTTTTCACACCCATCTTTCCCATTTCCTTAACCCACCCCTCCCTCCACCATCAAATTGTGTGACCCTATGATTATATCCTCCACCCATCCTCACCCCTGTGCTCCCCTCTTCCTCCATAGGTCCTTATACATGTTTTACTGGTTATTTGTTTTTACAGTTATGGTCTTATGCAGTATTTATCTTTTTGGGACCGGGTAGGTTCACTTAGCATATTACTCCCATTTCCTCCCAAGTTAGGTAGTGATTTACCAACTCATTGCTCCTACATGCTGCATAGTTCATCGTTTGAATGTACCATAAATTTTTAATTCATTCAGTTGTGGTTGGACATTTGGGCTGTTTCCATGGTCTTGTATTAGTGAATAATGCTGCTATGAACATGAGTGTACAAGTCTCTGTTTGTGTGTGCTTTCCCCTCCCCCTCTCATTTTCTCACGGTATATTCCAGTGGAATAGCTAAAAGCCCAGCAAATACTTTTTAAAAAAAATGTAAAAGGTGTTCTACAAATGAATTGGCTGAGTTTTACACTTAGTCTTTATACAGCAGTGCAATGGTCAGCTGCACACCCAAGAGTTCAGTAGTTTGACCCACTAACTTATTCTTCTGGAGAAAATAGTCCCCTCCAGTAAAGATTTGTTGTTACTGTTTTAGGTGCCTGTGAGTTAAAATTATAGCAGCCATGTAAACTACAGATTTGAACCTTGTCCTTTTATATAAAGTGCCATCCTCATCTCTGACACACTTAAGTTTATTGCTACAGTCCCTTTGTCATTCCATCTTGTTGAAGGTCTTCCTCTCTTTCATTGACCCTCCACCTTTCCAAGCATGAAGTTCTCTTCTCCTAACAGCATACATGAGACAAAGCTTTCACCATCCTTGCCTCCAAGGAGTATCCTGGTTGCACTCTTTTCAGTACCTGTTTGTTCTTTTGTCAGCCCATTGGATACTCGGTACTCTTCTCTAATACCACAACTCAAAGGCATTGATTATTCTACTGTGCTTAGTCATTGTCCAACTTTCAGATGCATAACAAGTGACTGAAAAGACCATGCTTGAATCAGATTTGCCAAGGTCTTTAAACTGACATCGTTGGTCCTTAACATTTAGAAGAGTGGTGTTGAGTGCAGATTTGCCCAATGTAGTATGTCTTTTGATTTCTTGACTGCGGTGCTAAAGGTGTTGATGGTAGTTTCAAGCAAGATGAAGTCCTTGACAACATCAATCTTCTGTCCATCTATCATGATGTCTCTTGGCCCAGTAATGAGGGGTTTTGTATTCTTCATATTGAGATGTTAATATTCAAGGGTCCTCTTAAACCTGGATATTACCCAGTCATGTCAGTCAGTCTTCATTATCATTGAGGATCACAGACCAACCTGAGGGTTTTTGTTAATAAAGTGGCTCACTTAAGTACTGGCCAAACAAGAAGGACCTACCCTTTAACTTCCGTGATCTGGGAGAGGAACTGTACATTGAGTTTGGCTACATGGACAATCCTTCCATCAGTCATACCTTCACATTATAAAACTATATGCAGAAGCTTGGTAAAAGACACTGATGCCAAAAAAAAAAACCAACCCAAAAACAACAAAACAAACACATTGATGCAGGAGATGAGGTATTATGTCTTGACAAATGGAAATTGCATTGAGAGCCCTCCTAAACATCACCCTGTGCAGTCTCTTAATTTGTATCCTTTTTGCTTTTATAAAATCGTAATTATAGGGCAAGCTCTGGTGGCCTAGTGGCAAGAAGCTGCACTGTAATCTCAGAGGTACACAATTCAAATCCACCAGATGCTCTGCTGGAGAAGGAGGAACAATCTCCTCCTGTATCAGTCAGATCTGATTTGATGGTACACACAAAAAATAATGAAATGAAATGAAATAAAATTTTAAAAAAACCAAAAACGTAATTATAGGTAAAGCATGTTTCCTGAGATCAGTAATCAATCTAATGAGTTTACTAAATCCAAGGGGATAATGAAATTCTTAAAATTATATATGATGGGAGTGAAAGTGTCATGGGCACCACAATAAACTTGTGAACTATTGGGACAGATTTCAGCAGTCTTGGTTTGTAAGATCTGATCTGTCTCTTATGATTACAGTCAGAGGAAAATTCACCTTTGTCCTTGGACCAAATAGTGGTTGTGCATCAGAAGGTATATCAGAGATGATGATGATGTTGTTGCAGGGGTTGTTGAGTCAAGTATGACTCACAGTGACTCTATGAACAACAGGTCTGAACCCTGCTTTATCCTGTGCCATCCTCATATCTTACATACTTGAGCCCATTGGAGCAGTTGCTGTGTCAGTCCAGCTGGTTGAGGGATGATGAAAATATGTGAGATGAAGTTTACCATCCTTGCCTCCCAGGAGCGTTCTCCATGGCTGCACTCCCAAGACATATCTCTTTGTTCTTTGGGCAGTCCATGGAAGATATCCAGTACAGTTCTTCAGCACTATAACTGAAAGGCATCAGTGCTTATATATTATCCTTGTTCATTGTCGCGGTCTCAGATGCATACCAAGTGATTGAAAAAAATAAGATACTGAATCATGCCCCCTGTCTGAGCTGTTTGTTTGTTATCCTAGAATTAAGAAGGCCTAAAATATGAGGAAAATCCCCCTTCACTTTAGATAAATTACTTGACTTTAAATAACACAGTTTAATTGGCAGTAAAACTCACTGCCTTTAAATCTTTTTGAACTCATGACACTCTTCTAACGGGTTTCTGAGGCTGCAGTGTGAGGAGACTGCCCACCTCTTCTGCTTAGAACTGGTAGATTCAAACTTCCAGAAATATGTGGCCCTTTGGTTAGCAGTGCAACACACAGAATACACCAGTATTTCTCATTAAAAAGGGTATTCAGATCCATAAATTAGCGCTTAGGTTTTGGTGAAAACGGGAGTTGAAAAGATGTGGAAAAGATGAACAATATTTTCTAGTTGGGAGTCCCTATGTAGTACAAATAATAAAGTGCCTGACTACTGGTTGAGCATTTTGATGTCAACCAAAATCACTTGAAGAAAGGCCTGGCAGTCTGCTCCTCAGAAGTTGCAGCCTTGAAACCTCTGGTGTTATTATGTGACATTGAGTTGGAATTGACCCATAGCTGACCCTCCAGTTTTTCAGAGGTAGTTAATAGCTTGGGAAGAGATGTTGATCCTCTTGAGGAGCAGCTGGTGGATTTCAGCGACATGTCTTTGGGATTGTAGCACAGCTGCTTATCACTAGGCCACTAGAGCTCCTTTGAAAACCTTATGGAACATTTCTGTACAAGTGAGGTAAGCGTGAGTTGAAAAAATCACTTGGCTGCTGTTAACATCATGTACTTACTATGAAACACAAATGTTAAAATATGAAACTGGGTTTATTTTGTACTTTGTACATTATAGTTCTTACATGATATTTCAGGGTGAGAGCATGGCCAGTTTTGGGGGGGTTGGAGGTGGTGGGTCTTTTGTGGGTTTGTGGGTTTTTCTGCCAACCAGTTTTAAAACCGAATTGGGGTAGGGACTGCAGAGGAAAGAAAAATATTTTTATCTGCTTTTTAAAAAAAGTCATTTTGTACTACCTTCTTTTTTTTATTTTAAATGATACTTGGTGTAATAGTTTGGGGGCAGGAAAATCAATTTGATCTTTATTGTCATTAATACTTCTTTGAAAAGAATATTGCATGATAATTGTTTTTAAGAAAAACTAATATCTTATACAATGAGAGTATTAGTTCTTAGAGGTACAACGCGTTTGTGTTAGAATAAATTCCATTTCTTTAGTGTTGGATTATTTCAGGGAATACAAGAGTTTAAAATCTAGCTAGATCTTCAGAAATGACAAAAGCTGTATTCAACTGTTAATACCTATTAAGTTGTTTTATTAAATTTATTATTAATTTCAGTGAAGATTTACAGAGACTTTGGGTTTCCATTCATTTCTTGTTTTACAAAACCTCCCCTAGGTCCACTCCACTATGCAGCCTTCGCTCTGGACTCCTGTCATGACAAAAATACCTAATCACATATCCCTTTTAAACAGTTTTCTCCCTTATCTGTCTCAACACAGTATACATTATTGAACCCATCTTTCTCAGTCTCCTCCCAATCCCGAGTCATTCCCTGTTTTACGACAGTGGCATCATGCAGTATTTGTCCTTTTGTGACTGAGATACTTCACTCAGCATAATGTCCTCCAGGGTCACCCATTTTGAGTAATATTGCATGAGTTCCTTGTTTTTCAATGCAGCATAGTATTCTGTTGTGTGAATATACCACAGCTTCTTTATCCATTTGTTTTTTGATGGGCACTTAGGTTGTTTCCAACTCCTTGCTATTGTGAACAAAGGCACAACATGGGTAAGCATGTTTTTATTGAGTGCTGTTGAGTTGGAATCAACGCACATTTGACCCTCCAATGGGATTGTGGGGTTTTTTTGGCGGGGGTGGGGGTGGGGCCTTGTTTTGTTTTTTAAAGAAATCTGACTTTATTAAGATTGTGCACAAGCCAATACAGAATGCAGGTGCCCCTCACTAAGTGCTTTCCAGACTTCTTTTTTTAGAAATTATTATTATTTTTATTGATATTTAATGGAAGTTTACAGAAAATTTGAATTTCCATTCATTGTCCATCCTTCTCCTGCATTTGAACTGCATGTCTTTGGGATTGCTGCTCAGTGTCTTACCACTAACTAGGCCCCCAGAGCTTCCTTAATACCTCTTAAGACAATTGATAAAAAAATATTTCTTGACTTTTTTCCATCATAGACAAGACCTATAAATCACGGTGACACAAACCGTTAAGTGCTTGATTATTTAGGTATAGTAGTATCTTAGAAGACAGGCCTGGCAAGCTACTTATGAAGTTTATGAATCGGTTATACTCTGCATATGTGCCCATGACTAAAAACTGACAAGACCATTTTGTCGATTTGAGTATGTTTTGCATATTCAGATAGTGGGTGGTGATGTGTGAACTGAGTTAAAAATGAATTTGAGTTGTGCAAATATTTAAACTATTTTTAGATAAATTAACAACTTAAAAAATCAGTAAATGTTGAATAAATCTTGGTTGACATTTTTTCTAAAGTCTGACGTGTTTTATCTACTACTAGATTAATATTTTTTTAAACTCTTGGTTTTAATCATTTCTTTAAAAAAGTTTAATTCATAAAGATTTTTATGTGTAACTTTTAGCTCTTACATAGAAAATGAATAAGCACATTGAAAAGGTAAATATGTTACTTGCTTCATGTCAGTTCCAACCCCAAGTATTACACAGAATAACTGCTCCATGAAATTTTCTTGACTTTAATCTTTATGGAAGTAGTTCTCTGGGTCTTTTCTTCCTCAGTGCTGTTAGATGGGTTCAAATTGCCAACTTTTGGTTACCAACTAGGGATCTTAAGGAAAATTGATAAAACAATTATTTTGTACTAATAACCTCAAGTTGTTTTTGAGTGGAAAAAAAGATTGAAATTGTTAATGACTTCATCTTGCTCATATACACAACTCTTGACAGCAATCAGGAAATCAGGACAGGTTGCATTGGGAAAAACTGCTGTCAAGGATTTCCTCAGAGTGCTGAAGAACAGTGATGTCAGTCTAGAGACTAAGGGGTGCTTGATCTAAGCCATGCTCTTCTCAGTTGCTTGCTTTGCATCTCAGAGTGGGAAAGTGATTAAGGGTGGAAAAAGAATAATTGATGCCTTTAAATTGAAGTGCTGGAGAAATGTGTTGAACAAAATAAACTGGTCAGTTCTAGAGAGGGTTAAATCAGATTGTTCCTTGGAGGCAAGGATTTTGAAACTTTGTCTCACCTATTTTGAGCATATTGCCAGGAGGGACCAGTTCTTGGAGAAAGATACCATGCTTGGAAAGGTGAAAAATCAGTACAGGAGAGGTAGACACTGCTTGAGATGGATTGACACCATGACTGGCAGTGGAATCAGGTGTGTAGGAGACAGTAAGGTTGGCTTAAGACAGAGCAAGCTTCAGAACTGTTGTTCATTGGGCCATTGTGGGTCTTGGTCAACTAACAGCAACAATAACCTTAAATGAATGGGTATTTTTTCCTTTTCCCCAATTGTTCAGTATATTTTTATTTTGGGGAAGAGTTGAGGAAGACATATTGCCTTGTTTTGCATAATACATGTTCACATTTCCTTTATAAAGAATCTAGGAGAATTCTGTTGCTGATAGTGGAGCACAGAAATAAGTTGACGTCATTTCTGATGAGACATTAGTCACATAAAGAATTTTTTTCCCCTAAACTTTTTATTTATCATTGAGCCAGAACCTCCTCATAGCTAACCGTCTAGTATGTTTTAAGAGGCCATAAATTGCATGAGATATTTCCCCCCTTTCTACTGTGGAGTAGCTGGTGAATTTGAACCATGTGCCTTTTGGTTGACAGCACATTGTTTATCACTAAGCCACTAGAGATCCCTTAAGTTACTACTAGTAGTGGTTCTGTTTAGCAGTCTTGGCAGAATATTAATCTGAAATCTTTTTAATTTTGAAGGAAGATTGATTGATTACCAAGAAAACCCTTCAAATATATTGTGTTGTATATGCCGTTTTCTTGATCTTTAAGGATAGGATGTAGGAAAAGGAATTTAAAAATCAAAAACTGTATGCATTGGAGCTGTATCCATTCTCCATACCTAGTAATCTGTATACAGGACAGATTATTTGAGAAAAAGAAGAATGTGGCATCAGTATTGGAGGAAGACTCCTCAGCAACCTACATTATGTAAATGACATAACCTTGCTTTAGCAAAGTAAGGAGAACTTGAAACACTTGCTGCAGAGGATCAAAGATTACAGCTTTCAGTATGGGTTACATTTCAATATCAAGAAAACAAAAATCCTTACTACTAGGTTGATGGTTACTATCATAATAGATGGAGAAGAGATAGAAATTATCAATGATTTCATCTTGTTTAACAGAGCCACAGTCAACACTCATGGCACCAGGAACCAGGATATCAAAAGATAAATTTCATCAGAAAAATCTGCTGTCAGGGACCTCTCCAAACAAAGTGGTGAGGAGCAGTGATGTCAGTTTGAAGACTGAGGTGCACCTGCTACAAACCATATTCTCTTTAGTTACTTGCTAATACAGCTGAAAGTTGGGCAATAAATGAAGCTGATGGAAAAAGTTGTGATGCTGGGGAAGAGTGCTGAATAAAATATTCCATGTACTGTTGAAAGGATAAACAACTCTATGTTGGAAATTATGTAGCCAGGGTGCTCTTTGGAGGCAAGAATAGTGAAACTTTGTCTCGTATGCTTTACTCATCTTGTTTGGAGGGGCCAGTCCTTGTAAAAGGACATCATGCTTGGAAAGATGGATGGTCAGCAAAGGAGAAGACCCTCAAGGAGATAGATTGATACAGTACTTGTAATGGTGCATTTGAGTATGTCAGATGATAAAGATGGTGCAGGATTCAGATCCAGTGTTTATAGGGTTTCTATGAGTGGTAGTAGACTCTATAGCACTTAACCACACTTTTCTTTCCAGTCTGTTTTTAACACAGCCTATGGTGATGAAAGAAGTTCAGGCTGCTTTGAAGGATATGGCAAAAAATAAGGCTCCAGGAATAGATGGTATACCAATTGACATATTTCAGTTAACAGTTGCTGCCCTGGACGTGCTTACCAAGTTGTGCCAAGAAATCTGGAGAACGACCACTTGGCCAACTGACTGGAAGAGATCAATATTTGTTCCTATCCCAAAGAAAGGTGACCCAACAGAATGTGGAAACTACAGAACAATCTCACTGATTTCACATGCAAGCAAGATTTTACTGAAAATTATCCAAAAACAACTGGAACAGCACATCAACAGAGAACTACCAGAAGTCCAGGCTGGTTTCAGAAGGGGTCGTGGTACTAGAGATATTGTAGCTGATGTTAGATGGATCTTGGCTGAAAGCAGGGAATACCAGAGGAATGTCTATCTGTGTTTCATTGACTATGCAAAGGCATTTGACTGTGTAGATCATAACAAACTATGGCTGACTCTGAGAAGAATGGGAATCCCAGAACACTTGATCGTTCTAATGCGAAACTTATACTTGGACCAGGAGGCAGTCGTCAGAACAGAGCAAGGGAACACTGCATGGTTCAAAATTGGGAAGGGCGTACGCCAGGGATGCATCCTATCTCCATACCTTTTCAACCTATATGCAGAACAGATTATCCGGGAGGCTGGGCTCTATGAGGAGAAATGTGGGGTCAAGATTGGTGGATGATTTCAGATGACACAACCCTGCTTGCTGAAACTGAGGAGGACCTGAAGTGCTTGCTACAGAGGATCAAGGACTGCAGCCTCCAATATGGATTGAGACTCAATGTCAAGAAGACAAAGATTCTCACCACTGGACCAGTTGGCAGCATCAGGATGGATGGTGAAGAGATTGAGATTGTACACAGCTTTAGTTTGCTTGGCTCCACAGTCAGCAGTCTTGGCACCAGCAGCCAGGACATTAAAAAGCGCATTGCCATGGGAAAGTCTGCTCTTAGGGACCTCTCCAAAGTGCTGAAGAGCAATGCTGTCTCTCTGGAGACTAAGGTGCGTCTGATACAGGCCATGGTCTTCGCAATCACTTGTTATGCATCAGAGAGTTTTGGGCAGTGACCAAGGAGGATAGAAGGAGAATTGATGCCTTTGAGCTGTGGTGCTGGAGAAGAGTATTGAGAATACCATGGGCTCTAGGAAAACAAACAGATTTGTCCTGGAAAGGGTTAAACCGGGTGGCTCCTTGGAGGCAAGGATTCTGAGGCTCCATCTAACATACTTCGGACATGTTGTGAGGAGAGACTGGTCCTTAGAGAGGGACATCATGCTTGGGAGGGTGGAGGGACAGCACAGGAGAGGAAGGCCCTCTATGAGGTGGATTGATTCAGTGACTGGGATAATTGGGATGGGAGTGTCAGAGACTGTACGATTGGCACAGGACAGAGCGGAGTTTAGGGCTGTTGTACATAGGGTCGCTATGAGTCGCAGGCGACTCGACGGCACATAACAACAACAGCAACAAGCTAATAATCTCATTAAACCCATCTCCTTTGAGTCTGGATTGATTCATAGCTTTAAATCACACAAGAGGATATTGTCCTTCTTTTTCCCAAAGAGGCACTTCTTGCCATCAGAGCTCCCAAATATCATTAGAAGGTAAGTCAGAACGTAGTGATAAAGCCCTAGAGTGTTGCTTCTAACCAAAGGTCTTGCCTCTGGGAATAAGAATGCGTGAATATTTATGTGGTGAATGATGAGTAATCTTGCAGTCACCTTTGGACTCCAATAGAAGATCAGCTATTTCAGCTCCAGCTTGACAGCAGTGAGAGTCTCTACTCTTCTTAGTGACTGTCTATCTTAGAATAAAAGCCAGTGGTCTGCTTTTCCCATTTCTTTCTCTTTGCTTCTGCCACCACCACCCCCTTATTAGAAGAGAGGTCCTGATTGTTTATATATTAACCTCCAGGTTAATATAATTAACTTTGTAAGACCACATTTGTCTTGCAATATTGAGCCTAGGATTGATGAAAAAATGACAGCAAAGCTTCATTTCTTGTACTTTGGTCATGTTGTTAAGAGAGGCTCTTCTGTGGACAGAGGCATCATGCTTGGGATAGTAGAAGTTATCAGAGGAAGACCACCAGTGAGATATATTGACACAGTGACTGCAGCAGTGAGCTCAGGTGTGTCCGAGATGATGAGGATAGCACATGATAGGACAGGGTTCAGGTCTGTTATTACAGGGTCACTATGAGTCGTACTTGATAGTACCTAACAACAACACATCATACTCTTGAAAAGGACATCATACTTGGAAAAGTGAAGGGTCAACAAAAAAGGAAGAGCCACAGTGAGTAGAAGGATGAGCTCAAGTATATCGAGGAGAGGACAGGGTAGGATAGTGTAGAGATGGTTGTTCATAGAGTTGCTCTTAGTCATAGTCATCTCAATGGTACCTAATTACTCTTCCTCAGATTTTATTTTTTTCTTAAAACTGATACCAAAGAGGATTAAATTCTTGACTAACTTGTCTTTCATGGCATGATAGAAGGTTGAGTATTAGTGTTAAAATGGATTTAGTAGCCACTAAAATAGATTTGTGGTTTTGTTAGATATTAAAATGAAGTCATTTTAGTTGCTGTCCATTTCCGCTAACTTGGAGCCATAATCTTTCTAATAGTAGAAGTTCCCCATAATGCCAGGCTTTCCATTTTGATTGAAGTTTTGGTGAAAGACAAACTGGATGTTGGGTGAATTTTCCTTGTTTGTTTCTTGTGTTTTCCCCACCCCCACTCCTAGTTCATTTGAAACATGTTGCAGCTGAATATTAGCAACTTTCTGTAAAACTATAAGCACCTGTCTGTCCTTCCGAAATATATAATAGGTTGTTATTATTGTTCAATGCAGTTGAATCAACTGTTACTTTCCAAGTATGCCCCCTCTCCAAGGAATAGTCAAACAGCATGCCCACAGTGAGATTACACTTTGTCATCTTTGCCTTCAGTGAGTGCTCTGACTGTACTTTCCCCCAAAGCACATGTTTATTCTTTTGTTGTTGTTCTTGTTGTGTGTGTGTGTATGTTTAATAATTTCAGTGAACATTTACAGAGATTTTGGATTTCCATTCATTGATTGTTTCACTTTTCTCCTTGCCCACCCCACCCCCACCCCCAGTTTGCTCTTCTCCTTGAAAAGCAAAAGAAAAACTCCTTCATTGGTATACAACCCCCCGCCCCCCGCACACCCCCAACCCCACCCTGAGTATACTACATTCTGCAACCCTCATTCCGAACTCTTATGATAATCATAAT
>NW_006399779.1:11053270-11055877 GCF_000299155.1 Elephantulus edwardii | reverse complement strand
TGCTTTCCACGGTGTTTGCACGATTTTACACTTTCACCAACAGTGAGTAAGTGTTCCAGTCTCTCCACAACCTCACCAGCATTTGTTGCTTGCTGTTCTGTTAAATTTTGCTAGTCTTACTGGGGTGAGATGATATCTCATAGTTGTCTTAAAAATATAGAACGCTTCACGAATTTGTGTGTCATCCTTTCACAGGGGCCATTGTAATCTTCTCTGTATCGTTCCAATTTTAGTATGTGCTGCCGAAGCAAGAAAGCACTGTTCTTTTGGCAGTCCGTATGATACTCAGTACTGTTACTCAGTACTCTTTAGTACCACAGCTCAGAACATCGATTCTTCTGTCATCCTTCCTCATTGTATTGTTCTCAGTTCAAAGTGTGGTCTGAAGACAGCTGAACAGAGATCTATGAGATCTGTTTTCATACTAATATGAAACGTTACTTTCTGTTTTTTACTTTGATTCCCAGGAATATATAGTGGCATTTTTCCAGAAGCAGATATAGAAATAACTAAATACACAAACTCCAAGAAAAGTGCTTAACATCAGGGAAATGCCAGTTAAAATGGGAATACCACTTAATGCCCAGAAGGATGCCTGTAATAAAACAGATAACGAAGTTTTGAGAGAAACTTGGGAATCCTAATGCAATGCAAAATGGCTCTGTAAAATGTCAAACTTTCTTTGTCCAGCAGCTCCTTTGAAGATCCTTATTTTGCAGTATTTTCACTCTTAGGTTTATACTCAAAAGAATTGAGAATGCGTATTCTTAGAAAATCTTTTACTTAACTGTTAATAGCAGCATTATTCTGATAACTAAGCTCAAATGTTCATTAATTGAGCAAGAGATAATAAAATCTAGAATACTTAGAAAATAGAATATTACTTGATATTACTACATGGACCTTGAGGAAAATGCTGGGTGCTAGAATATGTATACTATATGATTCTGTTTACATAACCTAGAATAGGCACATTTATGCAGAGGCAAGGTAGGTGGTAGCCTAGGAGAATGGAGTTGGGAAATGTGAAGTGACTATTAATGATGCACATTTCTTTGTTGTAATAAAATTGTGGTGACAATTGCACAGCTCTGAATATACTAAATATTGGTGTTCCTTTGATTGGATGAATTATATGCTCTGTGAATTCTGTTTTTTTTTTGTTTGTTTTGTTTTTTTTTTTAATTCTGTTTAAATCAAGCCGTTATTAAAAAAATAAAGCTGTGTAATGAAGTAGTAGAATTACTCTTAATTCCTTAGACTTAGCCATTTTGCCCATGTGTTGGTATCCACAGAGAAAATAAATAGTTGCTGTTTTAGCAATACAAGATTGCTGGTAACTCTTTCATAGTGCAAATGCTATTTATAGTTCCCTCAATAAATTTTTTTTTAAAAAAAAACCAAAAGAGTTTACATTTTCTTGTCTCTCGTGTTATGTACTGTCACATCAGGATCAAACCATAGTTTCCCATCCAGCGGTCTTTTCACAGTCATTAGATCAAACCAGGGGAGGTTGCCCAACTTTCTCCTGTGGAGCAGCTTGTCCTTTGAACCATATACCTTTGGATTAGCAGTGCAGCTCCTTACCACTAAGCCACAAGGGCACAGTTAAAAAAAAATAATAAATTATTTAGAGTATATTCTCAGTAGTGGGTTAGCTGGATCAAATGGTATTTCTGTTTGAAATTTTTGGGAATGTGTCAGGCCACCTTCTGTAGTGATTGTACCATTTAAAAAACATTGCCATCAGCACTAAATGAGAGTTTCAGTCTTTCCACATCTTCTCCAACATTTGTTGTTTGCGGCCCTGTTGAACTTTGCTGTTGTTGCTGGGGTGAGATGATACCTCATTGTTTTCATTTGCATCACCCTGATAGCCCAGAATATTGAACCTTTCTTTATGTGCTGGCCCTTTGAATTTTTTCTGTGAAGTATCTATTCCTTTCTTGTGTCTTATTTTGTGATTGGGTTGTTTGCCTTTTTCTTGTTGAAGTGCTAGTGTATTCTATAAATATTAGATGTGAATCCTTTATCAGATATGCTATTGGCAAATATTTTCTCCCAGTCTATGGGTTTTCTTTTTACACTGTTAGTTTTTTGATGTGCATAGAAATTTGAGTTTTAGAAGTTCCCATTTATGTATTTTAGCCTTTCCTGCTTGTAAGTTTTTGTTATTCTTGGAAGTCTGTCTGTTTTGTAGATTACCATTTGATTCAGCTATCCCACTACTGGTAACATACACTAAAGAAATCAGAGCCATGTTGCAGACAGAGATATGCACACCCATGTTTATTGTAGCATTATTCACAATAATGAGATAGAAGCAACCCAACTGCCTGTTAACAAACAAATGGATAGAAAAATTGTGGTACATTCACACAATGGAATATCATAGCATTGGAAAGCAATTGTTGTTTTTATGTCCCATCGAGTCACTTGCCACTCATAGTGATCCTATGTACAACAGCCCTAAACCCTGCTCTATCTTGTGCCAATCTCACTGTCTCCAACACACCCTACCCGATTACCCCAGTCATTCAATCAGTCCACATCATAGAGAGTCTTAACTCTCCTGTGCTGTCCCTCCACCCTCCCAAGCATGATGTC
>NW_006399779.1:11051144-11052520 GCF_000299155.1 Elephantulus edwardii | reverse complement strand
CGGACAGGTACTGGATAAGACGACTGTTATAAAATGGGATTAGTAGAGAGTGGTTGGGGACAGGAAAAGTAATATATTAAGAACACTGCACTGAAACAGATGAAGGAAAGGAATGTATGATTTGGTGTTATATGTATGAACATCTGGAACAAGAAATGCATTACAAAATTAATTGAGGAAGGGGGCATGAATGAAAGCCCAATCTTTGTGAAACTTTCATTAAAATCACAATAAAAATTAATTTTTATCTATTTTATGTCATTGGCTCTACTTATGTCATTGGTACCTTGTACATCCCTTAGTATCTTGTTCAGTTTTAGATTTACTTTATTTGGTGTTCCATTAAGTTTCCTGTTAGTTTCTCTTAAACAACGATGTTGGGACTGTTCCAGGGACTAAAACTCGACTTTGATAAGAGTTTCTCCTCCTGATAAGTTGTTGGATTGGGTTGTGTAGCCATGGGACAACTGTTCTTTTGCATACTAAAAGTTGTGATCTCATTCCTCTTGCGTGTTTCTTAGATGGGAAACTTGCCATAAATTTTCCCATTATGGTCAGTTTCCTACTCTGTCATTGGGTTCAGGACTCCTATTTCCCTATATAGGCTCAATCTCTTTATCTTGTGGGTACTAGCAATTACTTACATTTTCTGTACCCTTTGACAGTATAGTAACTACACAAGAATACAAAAAAATGTTTGTTACTCTTTAAACATTTGTTATTCTTTCAACATTAACTACTAGTTTTGTCTGTGGCAAGAAAAAAGCCTCTTACTGTGAGACTGATGTTTGATCATAACTCCAAAATAAATTCTTGGCCATTTTGTTTAGCTTCTACTGTTAATGCAATTGACAGGAAATATTTAGAAGATGTGCAAAGATTGTGATGATAACAAGGTTCGAAAGTGTTATTCATCGAGTCACTGTGAGTCAGTTGACTGGCTGGCACCTCACAACAGCAGCAAACTTAAATCTTAACATCAAGGAAATGGAAGTCTTCATCACTGGACCACTGGGCAGCATCATGATGAAGAAAAGGGTGAACATGTCAATGATTTAATTTTAGTTGGATCCACAGTCAGCATCCATGGTTTTTAGGTGACGTGGAGTATGACTCATAGTGACTTTTTGAACAGATTTGCTTCTGTGCCTTCTTCACAATTTCTGACACATTCGAGCCCATTGTAGCAATCAACTGTTGTAAGTCTATTGGGTTGAGGATCTTGCTCCCCTTCACAAATCTTCCACCTTTCCAAGTGTGATGCCTCTCTATAGCCTCTCCTAGCAACATGCTTGAAGGATGTGATATGAATCTTTATCTTCTTGGCCTCCAAGGAGCGTTCTGACTGTGCCTACTCCAAGATATATTTGTTCTTC
>NW_006399779.1:11034358-11046818 GCF_000299155.1 Elephantulus edwardii | reverse complement strand
ATTCTCTGGATACCCTAGGCATTTTTTCCCCCTACCCAGGGGCCAGAGGGTACAATCTGGGGACTGAGGAGCTCACCCTGAGGGCCCTGACAACCCGCCCTGGGCAGAGGGCCGTGACGGCTCCCCCCGAGCTGAGGGCC
This sequence comes from Elephantulus edwardii, assembly GCF_000299155.1. Taxonomy (NCBI): domain Eukaryota; kingdom Metazoa; phylum Chordata; class Mammalia; order Macroscelidea; family Macroscelididae; genus Elephantulus; species Elephantulus edwardii. The sequence goes on along the minus strand of NW_006399779.1, from coordinate 11,046,678 downwards.
GAAGACAACCCGTCCCGAGCAAGGCAACACCCCCCATGGGCTGGCTGGTACACTCCCCTCTACTTGCCCCCACACTAATCAGGTCCCCTCACCTGACCGAGGAGTGTGCGGCCAGGGACAGCATCTCCAATTCCAGCACCACCACTTTTACCCCCCGCCCCCTCATAAGTGGTCATACTATAATTTGAAGTAGGTGTCACTTCCCTCCCCCTTTATAAATGGCAAAGGGAACCTGAAAATTGTGAACAGTCTCCCCCCAGGTCTAAACATCTTTTGGCAGAATCATTCAACAGATCAAAATATGTGGTGCATTTGGGATGTTGGTTCTCTTGGACATGCTGCCACTGTAAGTGTCATCAAGTAGACAACTCACAATGACTTTTAACAATCCATTGTATAGGTGATCATCTTCTCTGGTTTTCCAAGGAAACCCAAACCTGCAGGTGGTGGGGCCCACGTCTCCCCCATGGGCGGCAGGGTGCGCGTCGTCTCTTATGTGCGGGCGGTTGGGCATGTACCATCCCCTAGCGCAGGTGACTGGCAGGAGCTCGCTATCTCCCGCGTGTCATCTCCCACGTGTCATCTCCCCCGCAGGCAGCCGGTGGGCACGTATCATCTCGTGCACAGGCGACCCACAAGCGCGCGTCCTCTCTGTGCGGGCACACGTCATCTCGTGCGTGGGCAGCTGGTGGGCATACATCATCTCGTGCACGGGAGACCAGAGGGCTCGCATCATCTCTTGGCGGGTGTGCTTCATCTCTCGGAGTGCTCGCGTCATCTCGTGCACTGTCAGCCAGTGGGCCAGCAGGCGCGTGCCATCTTCTGCCCGGGTGGCTGGTGGGCGCAAGCCATCTCCCAAGTATCATCTCCCTTACGGACGACTGGTGGGCACGCGTCATCTCGTGTGCAGATGACCTGCAGGCGCACGTCATCTCTCGGCAGGTGGGCAGCTGGTGGGTGTGGGTGTGCGCCATCCTTCTGCACGGCCGGCCAGTGGGCACACTTCATCTTTTGGCGTGCGCGCGCCATCTTGTGCGCAGGTAGCCAGCGGGTGCACACCATCCCCCAGAGCGGGTCGGCCAGCAGGCGCGTGCCAACTTCCGCCCGGGTGGCTGGCTGGGCAAGCCACCTCCCGAGTGTCATCTCCCACACGGGTGGCTGGCAGGCACGAGCCATCCTGTGTGCGGGAAGCCGGCGGGGGTGCACCATCCCCCACGCAGGCGGCCGCTGGGCGAGTGCCATCTTCCATGTGGGTGGCCAGCGAGCACAAGCCATCTCCCGCACGTCATCTCCCACACGGGTGGCTGGTGGTCATGCTTCATCTCACATGTGGGAAGCCTGTGTCTGCCCACTTCCCCTGCCGCCGCCATCTTGGCTCCAAGAATTCTCCTCAGAACAAGTACACTTTGCTGCAGTGTGGTGGCTCCACCGCACTAGTCCTGGGGAGGCCCGGTGCCCACCCTCCATCCTGGGCAAGGGATTCCATAGGTTCCGGCTGTGGGAGCTTCATGGAGCTGCGGCTGCTGTGAGGCGCAGTGCGGGCTCTGCGGGAGGGGGTTGGGAGCTGCAGCACTCACCCATTCTTCCTTGGAAATCCTTGAATTCCTCTTGTTGAGCCTCAGTCCTCACTGAAGACCAGTCATCAGCTGTTTAAATGTTCAATTATTAATAAACAGAAGTCTGTAGAGGGTCATAATGGCCCTTTTCCAAGTGGTCCGCTGCTATCGCAGCTCACCACGTTGTCTCTGCCTCCGCCGCCATCTTGAAATCTTTAGCATTTTTTAACCACTACCACAGTCTTATTTCTAGGAACCTGATGTCCTGGGTTCATGAGAATTTGTCTCCTCAGGTGTCTGTAGATAGAATTTTATGGTTTACATGAACTTGGACAAAGAAGAATACTCTTAATTTTTATTAATGTGAAACTTAAATAGAACATTTTCCTTTCCTTATAAACATATACAAGAAATGACATCACTGTTATTATCTGTGACATTGCTGATCAAAATATTTATACTCATCACTGTACACTGTGAGAGTTTGTTATTTAATGTGTTAATTATATGCTACTATATAAAACTTGTTTGAAACCTATTTTTATAATAATATATAGGTATAATTAGGTGTTTGTTTTTGTGGGAGTATTTTGGTTAATACTTATTTGGTATAGTTATAAAACATTCTGAGAAAGGGTTTGTAAGGGTTCACTAATCGAGGGAAAAGTCATTGGTACTAAAAAGAAAAATAACTCGTGCAGAGCCATGGCTTTCAACTTAGGCTGCATATTAGAACTGCCTGGAGGATTTTTGTGTTTTAAATTCATCCTTACTAACTCTATTTAATTGAGACAGACTAGGAGGATAAAAATCTTTATCCTTAGGTACTTCTAATGTACAACCAGGGTTGAGAATGATTAAAGGACTGACTTAATAAGGAGACATCCTTCTCTTATTCACTTGACTACATACTAGATACTATTCTCTGAATTTCTCTGTTGTTTTGTAGATTATGGTGTACTTTATCAAATTTGGGAGGTTAATTTTCACAAATGGTTCTTAATTTAGAACCATTTGGGCTTAGTGTTAAGGAGTTGCGCTGCCACTTTGAAGGTACTTGGTTCAAATTCACCAGCTTCTTTGTGGGATAAATATGAGCATTCTCCTCCCATGTGATTGACAGCCTCTGAACACCTGCTAGAGATATGAGATTGTTCCAATTCTACAACATTATCTGAGTTTCTGTTATTTTGTAGATTATGGTATAATTTCTCTAATTTGGAAGGTTAATTTTTGCAGTGGATCTTAATTACCCTCTCAACATACTTGAAATAAATTTTTCAAATTGGTGAAAGCAATTCAAGTGTATATGACCTGTTTTTCATTCCTGATTTAGTGTTCTTTTATCAATTTTGTGTAAGTAGAAGGATTGTGTTGTTGTTATGTATTGGGTCAGAAATGACTCATAGCTAAGCTAACCTTTCTTTCAGGTTCTCAGAGGCTATAAATCTCATGGAGGAGATTGCCTCTTTCAGCTGGTGAAATTGAACTGCCTGACTTTAGATTGGCAGTGCAACTTCTTACCCCCTAGGCTACCAGAGCTTCCTATATGGGGTATATACATTATAAAGTACATTTCTTTGTATAAATCTGCCTCTCCAAAGAAGCCACCACTTGCCCAGTTTCCTTTGTATCCCAGATAGATAGATAGATAGATAGATAGATAGATAAAGATTAGATTACACTGACTGATTTTAACTGGATTTCCCTTGCTTACTCCCTCCCCATAAGAATTGTTAGTTATGAGAAATACTGTTAGTGTCTTTTAGTTCTGACTCTGACTCTCCTAGTTAGTCATTGGTATGTTTGAGTCCATAATTTGTGTGTGTTTGTGTCAGTCATCTTACTGAGAGTTTTCTTGTTTCTATTGGCCCTCTGCTTTACCAGACATGTCCTTTTCTAGTGATATTTCCTGATAATGAGTCCAAAATAAACAAATTGAGCTCTTGTGAACAAGTCAGACTCTTGCTACTTTAGCTTCTAAAGAACATTCTAGTTGTGAAGATTTATTGTAGTGGCTTGTGTATTGATGGGATCTTGGAAACTATGCCACCTAAATTTTAAATAATAATAGAGGCATCTGTGATAGGCAGGTTTCAGCAGGGCTTCGAGACTAGGAAGGAAGGACTGGGTTACACGTCTTCTTTCCAAAATGGCCAATAAAACTCCAGTGGAGCACAACAAAGTAGGATTCTTGTTAGGTGCTGTGAAGGTCACTCATAGCAACTCTATGACTGGATCTGAACCTTGCCTTGTTCTTTGCCGTCCTCATCATCCCTGATAAACTTGAGTGCATTGTTACAGTCACTGGGGTTCTTTTATGCATGGCCCTTTATATTCTTGCCAGCCATGTAAGGATGTATATCCTTGCCAGGTGCAGAGTTAATTATAAAATATTTGTGTTTCTTATGAGTATTTTTAAGTTCTTTGCATTTCTTTTTCTCTGATCTATTTATATACTTTGTTGGTTCTTTTGGAACCCTGTTCTCTTATTGATGAGGCTTTGTAGTGATAAGGTACCTTTAGTGGCATAGTGTAGAGAGGTTGCCTGTGACATTTCTACTTCACGAACTTTTGAAAGATGGTCAGTCTCCTGCCTTGTGATGTACAGCCTCAAAGAGCTGCTGAAGTGTCATCTTGTGTTCCAGTTCAATAGTGAGTTTTCTTGTATTGATAAACTCAGTGCTCTGTCATGGGTTGGTAATTTGACTTTGATTATAACGCTTTTCTTATTCATGAATTTAAACTGTCATTGCGTCCAAAGACTTCTAAAGAACCTTTCATATGCTGAGATAACTTTTCACTATATTCTACTTTTTTTTGTATTTTTTTTTTTTTTAATCTTTAAACTCCTCAATCTGTGTGGACTTTAATACAAAGGGTGAAATAGGAGTGCAACTTAATACTATTTACTAAGTAACCCACTGTCTGAAATGTCACTTTTGTTTATTTTGCATGCATTTATTCTCTTTTTGACGTTTTCTGATCCATGAATTTTTTATCATACCAAAATTTTAAAAATTCTTTGCCGATTTTTTAGCAAGCTATTTTAGAATTCTTCTGTAGTCATAACTTTTTAAGAATTTTTTAAATTTTAATGAAAGTTTACAGAGATTTTGGATGTCCACTCATTTGTTGTTGCACTTTCCTCTCCACCCACCCCTCCCCCAGTTTGCTTTTCTCTTTGAAACGTGTAAAAAAAAATCTTTCATTGTCATACTAGTCATAACATTTTTAACATAAGATTTTTTTTTAAAAAAAATTAATAATTTTGTGTGTGTACCATCAAATCAGATCTGAGTGGTACAGGAGGAGATTGTCCCTTTTCCAGCAGAACATCTGGACTAGTCATAACATTTTAAAAGAAAACTATAGCAGCTTTTAAAAACATGTTTTTCTTTCTAAGTAAAGTCCCATTATCAGTGGTACTTGGAAAGATTGGCCAGCTAGTTTATTCTTCCCTAATAATTTTTCTCTACACATAATTTCTCACTTTTTCCAAACTGATGCTTGCTTTACAGAATTGTTTCATGAGATAGTGGTTGTTAGGTGCCAGCGAGTCCAGCATGACCCATGGTGACCTATGACCAACAAACGTAGGATTCACACTCCTTGACACATTAGAGAGTAGAGTCCCTTGCAGCAGTAACCATGTCAATCCATCTGGTTGGGGGGGTCTTCCTCTCCCTTGCTGACTCTCTACCTTTCCGAGCATCATGTCCCTCTCCAGGGAATAGCCCATCCTAGCAACATGCCCAGAGTATGTGAGGCGAAGCCTCATCATCCATTCAGATACACCTTAGTCCTCAAACAGACCTCATTACTCCTCAGTAATTTGGAGAGGTCCCTAACTATAGCCTTTCCCAGTGAAGTATGTCTCCTGTATTTCTGACTGCTTGTATCAAGGGTGTTAGTTGTGGATCCAATTAAGTAAGATGAAATTGTTGATAGTTTAAATCTTTTCTCCATCTATCACGATACTGCCTGTAAAGAATCTTTGTTTTGTTGGCATTCATATGCAATCCATATTGAAGGCTGTACTCTTTGATCTGCAAGTGCTTCAAGTCTTCCTTCTTTCAGCAAGCAAGGTTGTATCATCTGCATAACGCAAGTTATTGATAAGCCTCTCTCTGATCTTGATACCACGTTCTTCCTCATAGAGTTTGGCTTCTCAAAGAATTTGTCCAGCACACAGATTGAATAGGGGTGGGTGTGGGTGTGTGGGGAGGGGGGTGTGGAGAGAGAGAGAGAACACAATCCTAACCCACTCCTTTCCTTGTCTTAATTTTAAACCATGTAGTGTTCCTTTGCCTCCAAGGAGCAGCCTGGTTTAACCGTCTCCAGGATAAACCTGTTCATTCTCTTAGCAGTCCATGGTATATTCAGTACTCTTCTCCAACACCACAGTCCAAAAGGCGTCTATTCTTCTCTCATCTCCTAGTCATTGTCCAGATCTCTGATGCATAGCAAGTGATTGCAGAGACCATGGCGTATATCAGATGCACCTTTTCCCCCAGATTGACATCATTGCTCTTCAGTACCTTGGAGAGGTCTCTGACAGCAGACTTTCCCAACACAATATGTCTTTCTAATTTCCTGGCTGCCGATGCCACGAGTGTTGATTGTGGAGCCAAGCAACCTAAGGCCATGAATAATCTCAATCTCTTCGTCATCTATCATGATGCTACCAATAGGCCCAGTAGTGAAAATCTTTGTTTTCTTGATGTTGAGTTTCAGTCCATGTTGAAGGTTGCAGTCCTTGACCTTCTACAGCAAGTGATTTAAGTCCTTAGTTTCAACAAGGTTGTGTCATTTGCATAATGCAGATTGTCTTTGGAGAGGGATGTCATACTTGGGAGGGTGGAGGGACAAAGCAGGAGAGGAAGACCCTCGATGAGGTGGATTGATTCTGTGACTGGGGTAATGAGAGTTGGTGTATCAGAGACAGTATGATTGACACAGGGCAGAGCAGGGATTGGGGCTGTTGTACATAGGGTCGCTATGTTACACAGACGACTCGATGACACTTTAACAACAACAGTGTTCCTTTGCTCTGTTCGCACAGCAGCCTCCTGTTTTAGGTTTAGGTTTCACAGGAGCAAAACTAAGTGATCTGGGATTCCCACAGTCAAGTGCCTTTGCATAGTCAGTAAAGCATAGACAGACATTCTTTACTTTCAGTCAGGATCCATCTGGCATCAGCAGTGATATCCTTGGGGCCATTGCTTTGTCTAAATCCTGCTTGAACTTCTTCCAGTTCCCTAGTTCTCGACTGCTCAGTTTTTTAATGATTCAGCAGTATTTTGCTTGCATGTGATATTAGTGATACTGTTTGATAGTGTCCATAGTATATTGGATCACCTTTTTGGGAGTGAGAACAATTATGGACCTCTTCCAATCCATTGGCCTGACATCTGTTCTCCAAATTTCCTACCATAGACTTGTGAGCACATCTAGGGCTGCATCTGTTAATCAAAACAAGTTAGTTGGTATCTCCTTGATTCCTGGGACCTTATTTTTTTTGCCAGTACAAAAAGGCCCATTCACCAGGTACTAACTGGTTTAAATAACAGGTTTCTAGCCAGCAAATGATTGGTAACAGTTTACATATGATTATTAATTAAATAACAATCCAGCCAAACAGCTTACACCTGATAGTTAATGAAACAGAAAGCCAGCCTACCTTCTGGAATCCGAACTGCTTCAAACAAGAGGCTTCTTATATACATGAAATATTAACTTCCATTTTCTAAAGGAGAAAAAGAAAAGTGAGGGACAGTGTTGCTCCTGGATGTTGTGTGAGAAGTCCTGTAGAAAACAAAACTTTGTAAACCACCATTTATCTGACTTACTTGAACGTTCTTGACTGTAGTAAAAATATTTTATTTCCATTTGAAAATAATACTTTTCTGTTTAGGCCTCAGGTGATAATATTGTTGTTGTAATAAATATTATAATAAAAATTCTTGTTAAAGAATTTGGATAATATTAAAGATTAAAAAAATGGAGAATTACTACCTGTGGGTCGGTCATAACTACCAGAAACATTTTTGCTAGTTTTTAAATCTTATATTGCACTTATGTTCCCTGTTCATGCTTTGTCTCAAGATGAATGTTCTGCAGCAGTGTTTCTCACAAAGTCTGCTTTAGGAATCCCTGTTTCATTTAGGCAAGGATCTGGTAGCTTAGTGGAATGAACTTGTGCTGCCAACCCAAGGACATGTGGTTTAAATCCACTAGCCTACTCCACAGGAGAAAGAGGACTGCTGTCTCCTCGTGTAATTTACTGCCTCAGAAAACCCACTGGAGGGTCAGCTATGAGTCTGCTTTGTCTCTTAAGTACCCAACAACATTACATTAGAGGATCTGCAAATGTTTTTTAAATAAATTGAAAAATTTTTGCATTTTCACTCTTACTCTGCGTGTACAGTGGAAATTTTCAGCACTATATATTGCGACAGATTAAGTGCAGGAGCAGATATGGAACTCAATTGCTGTTTAAAAAGCCAGCCAGCCATTAAAGAGATTTGGAAATTTTCTTCACAAGATTGCCCCATATTTATGTTAATCTGTATAAAGCTTATTATCTGTAAATGAATGAATAAAAATATTTTTTTCTGTTTTCCTTTTTAAATAATCCACATACTTTGGGGTCGTCACTTTGAGTATGAAGAGATTTTACCAGCACAGATCTTGAAAATTGCTGCAAAAGCAATATGAGGGGAATTTTTTTAAAAGTATTTATTATGAAAAAGAACTTTGTGAAAGAACTTGGAAGAATTCTTGTATGTGATCACGATTTATTTTTCTTTTTGCGCTTGTTTTTAGGCAAATGACTTCTGGTAACAGATTAAAAAAAAACAGGCATGTTTTTATAAGAGACATTTTTATGCTCTGTATTATGATAGTATGTCCTGAGATTCTTATGTTTGTGTTAAATTCTACTCGAGACTTTAAAAACAGTAACTTCAATTTGTTATTTATTTTTGTTTTTCCACTAGGCAGCTGAGTATGTTCCAGAAAAGGTGAAGAAAGCGGAAAAGAAATTAGAAGAGAATCCATATGACCTTGACGCTTGGAGCATTCTCATTCGAGAGGCACAGGTTTAGTGATATAGGATTACATTTTGTTCTCTATGGGTCCAGTCACACTACTTGGTTCTACAGTAAATATTTTCGTAATCCTAATATTGTAAATGCTGTTTATTGGTTTTCAATTTTAGAATCAACCTATAGACAAAGCACGGAAGACTTATGAACGCCTTGTTGCCCAGTTCCCCAGTTCTGGCAGATTCTGGAAACTGTACATTGAAGCAGAGGTTAATATTTTTATTTATTTTATTTTTTTTATATTATATAGCATCTAATGGGAATTGACGCATACACTATAGTGATAGAAAACAAATTAGGAACATAGCTCAACTAGGACAAAGGAGGATTTAAATGTCTCTTGCATTTTATTTTGTAAAATAGGTATGAAGGAGTAATTAAAATGAATTTTTGAAATTTGGGTCTTTTATAAGCTGATGATTGTTGCATTTTGGAGTTGCAACAACATTAAAACAGTTTCAATGGTATTGGAGTGCTTTAGCCTTTTATTTACTTGTCGTGTCAATTTATTGCCTCCTGTGTCATTTATTTAGAACTCGTTTTTCTTTTTATTCCTACTTACAAACTAATATGAATGGGATTATATGACAATGCTGCAATATTAATTTCATAGAGTACGTTGAGTGTCTGGTGAAATGAATTCTTTTTAGACTAAAATTTAGATTTTAATTTTGTAAAATGCTTGATTTGTCAATAAATATAAGCACTAATTTCAAGAGGAGGTTTTCTGTAGGATACAGTTTGCATTATGCCATGAATAAGCTCATGTGACTCAGATCTATGTAATTTTAATTTACCCAATGGTGTTTTTATTTAGTTCCTTTTGATTTTTGGGTTTTTGGTGTGTTGTTCTTTTTTTTTTTTTTTAGTTAATCATATTTACTTTAAAAAGACCCCATTCTTGATAAGAAAGAAAATTTCCATTTTTGAAGACTGACATTAGCAGTTAAGATGTTAAAATATCTTAATGGTTTGCTAATGGTTAACATCAATATTGTCATTTTCAAGAATTGGGTAGAAGGGATGAGATGAGAATCATTTATATCCACAGCAAGTGAAAAATGGTAGCCATTTCTTTTTGTACTTTTGCAGTATTCTTAGATATCAGTTTTATATTAAAAATTCTCAACATAGTCAAGTACACTGCAGCCTCATCCTAATATTTTCTATTATAGTTGAAATTTAATAATAAAAGGGTCTGTTTGGGATCTATTAAAAGGACTTTATTCACCAGCAGTGTTGAATGGACTTTAATACAACACTGTTCACCTGTGATATGTTTCTCAGAATGGATTCAGCTGACAGCCGACTTAAATTGAGGCTACAGTGTACTCATTGTATTTGTTGTTGTTTCCTTTGTTTTACTTTGTGGGGGGAAATTCACAAAAACAGTATGTATGTTTGTGTGTCTGTATGTGTGTGTCCTTTTATCTGTGTATGGTTGTGTATGTTGTATGTATGTTTGTATATGTGTGAGAGATTGGACCTTATGTGGAGTCTGGTTGTAATTTTCGCTTGTGACCATATCCTAAAATTCCATTAATTGTCCTCTGGGATAATTTCATTTCTTACTGTAATTAAATCACTGTGTGGTATATCAGCATGAAGTTGAACAGGTAAGTGATAGGCCTGTCTGAAATATGCTGAAACCAGTGCTGTTTCATGTTACTCATTTATGCAAGGAACCTGGATCACCTGAATCTGGTCTGCATTCCAGACACATTAGCTTATCTGAACTCATCAGAATGAACATGCTTTGCACATATTCATTTTTTGTTTGGAGAAGTAGTTTAGTTTTAAAAATTTGTTTTCCGTTTCCTAAATATTTAGATATTATCCATGCATTTTATTATATGTTCAGTTAAAATTGGTGGTTAGGTATCATTAAAAACAAAAAAGTTTTTATTTCTCCCATATCCTGATTGTAAAATAAAAGCATTCTGAATAAAGGGAAAGGCTGGTCATATACCAAGGGGCTGAAAGTTGACAGGCTCATTTCATGTATTTCAGAGGCCTGATTCATAGTTAGTAATGTGTGCAGTTATTTCTCATACACATTCATAGTTGGATATACATAAAACATCTATTTAAAAACCAAAGCAAATATATGTATATTTTTAAAATTTTTCTATTCCTGGATTAGGAAATTAGTATCTTGAGCCATATCTTTATCTTTAAGTTTTTTATTCTCAATTTTTATATTGTGATACTTCTGTGAAAGACTAAAATGTTCTTTGGAGATAGCACACTGTGGCCTTGAATAATCTTGGAGAAGATAAATAACTTACTCATACTTTTAACCAACTCTGAAGCAATAATAATTAATGTCTAGTATTAACAGTGTTTACATAATATTTTTATTTTCAAAAAGAAAATTTTTCTAATCTGTTGTAACTCAGTACTTCATGATGGGAAGATTCTAATATTTCTTTTATTTACATTTAGTTATATCAACTTCTTTGCTTCTAAATACATTTATTTGCTTTCTTCTAGTAGAAATCGATAATAATAATTTGTTTCCCTCAAGAAAAATTTCTTACAGTAAAACCTAGTTAAATATAAAACCTTTTTGGATTTTTATTTCTAAACTTGAAGCAGCAACTGAAAATTAGTATGCATAATAATTATTTTGAAGTTAGTGACACTAATACTTATCTAGGACAAATTACCAGTGTATACTACATAGATCACATTTCGCCTTAAATACTTGAAATGTATTGGTTTATTTTTATATTTCAGAAAAGCTACTTCACATGATTTAACAATATCATAAGAGCAGCAGTTGTTTTAAAGTAATAAAGTTATTTAGTATAAAGACTGAAGGAAATTGTTAGGATGTGAAAATACTTTTGCTGCTGCTTAGTGTTTTCGTGGTTTAAAAAATGTAACGACAACATCTTAATGTATCTCCAATCGCTCAGCTGGTGTATGGCTATCTTAAATACAACAAAGTATATTTATGAATTCAAGAAATGCTAACATTTAAACACTAAAGAGAAATACACCAGTACTTTTTTTAGACGTGATTCACAGAGTCACAAAGTACAGTAAGTTCCCAGTATACAAACATTTAATTTAGTGACAACTTCTACTTCCCAGTAATGCTGTTTGCCCTCACCTTAACATGATTGAACCAAACTCTACTAGTAACAAATTGCTTTTCTCAGTCACTTTCACTTACTCATTTGAGGTTTTTAAAAAATATCTTGAAAAGATTTTTGAGACTTTTCTACTAAAGTACGGCTGAATAAGAGCTTTTTGCGTCTGTTCTGAGTTATCTACAAATTCCCCAAGGGACGTACTTGGCATCTAGTTGTAAACTGGGAGCTTGCTTGTACTACAAAGTAGAGAAAATGAATACACATTACTGCCACATATCTTCAGAATTTTTTTTTCTCCCTGTATAATTCCTGTCACTTTTCATATAAGCAGCAATATTAGTGGGAAGTAATGTATGTTGCAAAAGCCACAATCATGAAAATTTCCTACTGAAAAACGGTGTTTTTTACTGGTAGCTGAATGAAAAAATGAAGATAATAATGCTGCGGATGATAATAGTAACATTGTATCTGTCTTTTAAAACTGTAATTCTTTAATAAAAGTATATAGAGAATTGATTGCTTCTTATTTGAAAGTGCTTATAATATGAATTATT
>NW_006399779.1:11014520-11034258 GCF_000299155.1 Elephantulus edwardii | reverse complement strand
CATTTTTCTTATAAATAATGGGTTGTAAAATATACATTTCTAGTTTTCATAATAACCTGTCTTCTTGGAAAAAGTTTTCAAAAGAACTTTTGGAAAATGGAAATGAACTCAGGATGCAGCATGAGTGATCAAAATTGAAATAAATTTGTCCACTGTTAAACAATGTTTTAGTATCTTTAAATAGTAGCTTAAGAGTGTATTATAATGTTTTGTATATATTGAGCATGTGATTTTAATAAGAGATAAAATTATCGCCTTTTTATAAAATATGACGATTTCTTTTATATACTTCAACTTGTGGCTTTTTTTTTAAAACAGCAACCAAAAAAAACCAAACAAACACAACAAAACCTGTATTCTTTTCCTTATAGATCTGCTCTTTTCCTGTTTGTAATAAATGTTGGTCCATGTCTGTGTGATTATTCAGATTTTATTCTAAAACACAAGATCCTTTTTAATCTACAGTGTCTTAAATGCACGTATAAATGTAGAGTAAGGATGTAAAAGAAAATCACAGGAATTACCTGCGAACACAGAATTGAGTATTACTAACATTACCAATACATATTTTTTTTTTTTTTCCTTTTGGGGCTTTTCCTCTTCATACAGTATTTTATACTACCACTCTGTACAAGGGTATAGTCATTTAACAAATAGCAAAATGTCTTCAAAGAAATTCTTAGTTTTTCTAATCTTTGTATGTTCAGGCAATTCTTGTATGTGAAATGTAACTATCTTATTTATAGGCAAAATCTTGTGTTTATATTTCTATTTCTCACTTTAAAAGTAAAGTTTACTCTTTGCAGTGATTGCTAAACTTTTCTTGATAGAGGAAGGGTAATTTTCTCTCTGCTTCAAAAAGTCTTAAATGTTTTAGCCCACCTTATTTAATTTTTTAATATATGTACTATAATATATATTCTGTGGAAATGTTAAAGAAACCCCATGGATTTATACTGGGGGGAAAATACATTCTGTGAAAAATACAAAGGACTTTTAGCAAGCATTTTGAAATCTTTACCATGTGTAGTTTTAGTATAAATTTTCTGGACCTTTATAGAATGCCGTAATGCTTAATACTTAGTTTTAAATAATTTTTAAAATTTGATTGTAGAAATACTTTTGTCCCAATATTTATACTTAAAGCATGGTACAGTGGACATCCATTAATAATAAACACAAGCACACCAAAGCCTTTCTTTCACGCTATAGGGTTAAAAACTTGGAAATAGAATTAATTCCAAAACAAAAAAAATCCTTTTTAGATTGTCAACATCTTTGCTTTTTATTTAGGCTTAAGAGACCTACATGGGAATCATTTGACTTTCTTTTTAAAATGTACCATATAATGTCAAAAGCTCTGATTTCGCTCCCCCCATATGTTGTTGATTTTTATTTATGGTGTACTTTTTCAAGCATTTATTTTTCACATGAGCCTCACTCAAGGCATTTCAAGGAACTGAAGATGTCTAAAACATTATCAGTAATATCTATTAAAAGCTGCAGGTTTAAGAATATGTAGACAAGAATGAAATGATTAGCTTGTACATATTTGCCTTTTTAAAACCTGAATTTGGTAGCTAAACTGTTTTCATACATCCACAGCAGATAACAGGTAGCATAATAGATTGAAAACTGTATAGATTTATTCACCCATGTAAAAATTTACAGCCATTTGAGTAGTCAATATTTATTTCAATTCATCTTACTGAAGAAATTAACAGCTGCTTTAAGATTCAGGGAAGCATATTGTGGGGTAAGTTTTACCATTTTTTATTTAGAAAAACCTCACAGGATTATTTTCTATTTTTGGAAATGTTCTGTGGTTATGTTTATTTCAAAGACAAGATTAAACCTATTTTTGAGTAATTGAAATGTCTAAAGATAACAAGGGAACTCTGATGCCTTATTGCTAAGAAGCTGCACTGTAGTCCTGAAGGCTTGTGATTAGAAACCCCCAGCTACTCTTTGGGAGAAAAATGGGCAGTCTCTTCCCATGCATTTAACTGCTTCTGAAAACCTGCTGGAGTGTCACCTGTGGGTTAGTTCTGACATGACTGTACAAAGACAACAGCAAAGATAAATCTTAGAGATTTTTAAAGCTTCCTGATCATGTAATTATCTCAGAATGTTAATTTATAACTTTTTTTTTTTAGTGCAGAGATTTCTTTCTAACATACACAGATAATGTAGTCTTTAAATATGTGTATGGGAAATGGTTTTTTGTCATGACGTTTTTCTCCCACTTTTTCATATTAGAGTGGCAAACTGTTGTCATTTCATCATGATTATTTTGAAATTTCCTTAACTAATCAAGCATAAATGTTTGAGGTATTACAGCCAGACTAGGTATTGTTTAAACCAGAATTAGAATTGAAGGATAAGATACTGCTGTCCTATTTATTACTCATACTGATCCTTATGGACAGAGTAGACTTGCTCCTTAGAGTTTCCAAGGCCATGAAGATACATGGAAGAGAACTACCACATTTTCTCCAACATACTAGTCCCTTTGTTTTATATCTTAATGAAATAAAGATAAAATCTTTACGAACTTAACTGCTTCAACATCCTTAGGGAAGTTATAAACACATTCCAGTTAGTATCCAGAAGCCTTGGTAACATAATTTCTTAGTGCTTGTGTACTAACTAAAAAGTCAACCTACATGAACTCACTAACTACTCTTGGGGGAAAGGCCATTCTGCTTCCATAATGAAGGAAGCTCTGTGGGACAGTTGTCTACTATCCAATAGAGTCATTGTGATTCAGAATTGAGTTTTGGTTTTTGTTACTGAGTTTCCAGAGGATGGACATATTAATTTTATTTGATAAATATTTCCAGAAGTAGGCAGCCAGTTTTATAAATTGGGTTATAGAAGGCAGTATTCACCTTGTTGGTGGCTATTTAAAACCTAACAAATAGGCCATATACAATAAAGGCAGTATCAACCAAATTTCTAACTTTGAAAACAATTCTGGCTCCATAAGTTTTTTTAAACTATAATATTCAAACTTGCCAAATCACTTTTCTTTTAGTAAGCATGTACTAGAAAACGGCTTCACAGGAGAAAGATGGGCGCTCTCCTGTGAGATTGAAAAGCCACTGGAGTATCAGGAATGGCAACATATTTTAATAAGAACTTTGCAGCAAAATTATAAGAATACAAATTTCCACTTTGCTGAAGCTGACTAGTTTTGAAAATTCTATATGGATTACATCTCCACATAAAACAAAGGTCCTCACCACTGGAGGCCAGTAGGCAATATCCTGATAGATGGAGAAAATATTGAAACCATTGAGTTCACCTTACTTAGATGTATATATAGTCAGTACCCTTGGTACCAGCAGTCAAGAGATCAAAGGATGTGTTACTTTTTAACAAGTCTACTGTCAGGGACCTCTCCAAAATACTGATGAGCAACGATGTCACTTTGAAGACTTAAGGTGCGCCTGATTCAGGTGACTGATCTTTTTGGTCACTTGCTACACATCTGAGAACTGGACATTAAGTAATGGTGACAGAAGAATGGACTTGTGGTATTGGAGAAGAATATCCTTGACTATCTGTGAACTGCCAAAAGAACAAATAGGTCTTGGGAAATGTGCAGCCAGAGTGCTTCTGAGAGGCAAAGATGAAGAAGCTTCATCTCTTACACTTTGTGCATGTTGCTAGGAGAGTCTAGTCCTGGGAAAGGGATATCATGCTTGGAAAGGTAGTGAAGACAGGAAGACCCCCAATGTGATGGATTGACACAGGACTGCAGAAGTGGGCTCAAGTTTGTCAGAGATGATGAGTTTAGGACAGAGTTCAGATCAGTTCATAGGGTAGCTGTGAGTTGTTATTGATGACAGCATCCAACAGCCATTACATGCTGTAGCTGTACATTTTCTCCCTGAACCAGAGATGATTGAGCTTTACGCATCATACTCTTAATAGTTTAATACTAATGGTTTATTCAGAAAATTTAGTAAAATAACCTGCAGTTCTTATACTAATTTTATTACTCTAGTAATGCAGTCTCCCTTACAGCCTTTTCCCTGAATTAATATTTGGATTAGTAGGGTTTTACAATTTAGTTGTTATTGTCCTTTCATCTTTTATCTGTAAACATTCTTGGCCTTCACTTAGGTTCATTTTATGCTTCCTCAGTAGATTATGGTTACATAGCTTATACATTT
This sequence comes from Elephantulus edwardii, assembly GCF_000299155.1. Taxonomy (NCBI): domain Eukaryota; kingdom Metazoa; phylum Chordata; class Mammalia; order Macroscelidea; family Macroscelididae; genus Elephantulus; species Elephantulus edwardii. The sequence goes on along the minus strand of NW_006399779.1, from coordinate 11,030,077 downwards.
TATACCATTCTCTATAATTGTATGTCGTTGGGGCCTATCAGGTTCTGTAATGATCTTTCTCAATGATTGCATTATATTTTTTCCATAAATTATATATTGTGTTTTGCTGTTCATTATTGAGTTAATTTTGAAAATGCAGCAAACCTACTGCTGTTGAGTTGATTCCAACTCAGTGGATGCTACATCAGTAAAGTCTTCACATGAAGAGACTGCTCATCTTCCATGGAGTACCTGTTATAGTCCAGCCTCTGATCTGTGGAGTAGCAGTCCAACATTGTATTCTACCACCATGATTCCTTACTCTCAACAATCAAGACTTGACGCTTATCTATTTGGAAAGTAATAGTGTTCTTTCACCCTTACTGTTAAAAAGCTTATTGTTGAGTATTGTTAGAAAAGATAACAATTTCTACAACTTCATTTAGGCTTGTAGTGCATCTTCCAAATTTTAGATAAACATCTTCAGTAGTGTTCTTATTAATACCTGTCATTAATAATATGAGGAAAATTAATCCATCAATCATTGGACTATATATAGAAACTTAGCTATTAAGAACTGCTGTGAGCTAGGGAAAATAACTATCTTCATCTTGATGTACTTAGTTGACCAAATGATAATTTTAAGAATACGCACAGATGTATTTTAAATAATGTGATCTTTGGCTTTTAAACCATTTTAGGAAGTTGAAAAGATCACCTATATAAATAATGTGTGTATCATTGTTTTTAAATTTCGTGTATGTGAGAGAGACAGAATAGGAAATGTCACCAAAGTTCAAGGAGTAACTAACATTCATTAAAAAATGCAAAATTTAGTGAATATAAGGAGATTCAATGTTTGTTTACGCTGACACACATGCTTCATTTTTCTGTGTATAAAGAACATTGTCTGCATAACCATAATACTTTAGTCAAGTGTAAAAGGAACAGTAGTGTTCTGATATAACTTACTGGCTAGCTCAATATCTATGTTTGGAGCAGAGGGTGTTCCAAATCCATTCTGTTTCTAAAATCTATTTTTGTCAAAATAAAATCTCAAGTTTAATTTTATGTCATAATAGCCTTTCTTCTGTTACTCCTTTGTTTACATCATTTTACTGCACATAATTTATGCTGTCTCTTACCTCCCATTTAGCGGGAAAATGAATTTAAAGTCTTTACAACATGTGTAAATGGAAACGTCTCACTCTAAAGAATTTTAAGTAAGTGCTAACATTTCTGTGGATATAATCTAGAATTTACATGGAATTGAATTTCTTAGGTCATCGAGTTCTTTTAGGTTACATGTTTAAAATAGATCTTTAGGTACATTCATTTGTATAGAAAAAGTTTATTTAGAAATAAGGAGAAGTATGTAAATGGTATCTTTGAAATACTTTCCAGTTTTGAAGGGGGTTTGGTGTGTGTGGAGTATTATGCTTTGGAAAAAATTATTTACAGTTTTGATAGTAATTTTCTTTTGATTACTTAATGGTGATAGCTAACATCTATTGAGCCACACGTATTTTCCAGATACTAGTTATTGGTGCTTTGTACAGTTTGTCTGCACTTTGAATTGTGTAGGTGCTGCCTTAAAAAGCCCTGGTGGTGTGGTTCAGGTGCTTAATTACTAACCAGAGTTGGGTTCCACCCATCTTGATTAGAGAAAAATGTGTGTCAGTCATCTTCTGTAAGAATTGACTCAGTTTGGTTTTGTTAGAGATTCCATTTTTCTGAAATTAAGAGCCACTTTATAGTGTGCCTAAGTAACAACAGTGCAAGTTAACAAGAGGGATAAGTAGAGACTTCAGTGTTTCTTAACTTTAGGATCTAGTTTTCTGATTACTAACCACTACTCTAAAGGCTTCCTGAAGGTTTCGTGATTGCTCAACTTTTAGTGGAGAAGTTAGCACTTGAATCCACCTAACGAAATACAGGACGGGATTCCAGGTTAGGAAACACTGTAGGGAATTTTAACTATTTTATAGTGTCTTTGAGTCAGAATCAACAATAGAGTAACTATTAACCTTGTTATGTGACATCTGTTCAAAACAGGCTTATAGTTGACCTTCCCGCAAATTTTCAGAGGTAGTAAATCACATGAAAGATTGCTCATCTTTTCTGGTGGAGCAGCTGATGAATTCAAACTACATGCCTTTGGGTAGGCAGCACAATTCCTTACCCATTTGGCCACCAGAGCTCTCAGTAGTAACCTTATTGTTACATACTGTTTATTATCAGCACTGGTGGAGCACCTGGTGGATTTGAACTATGTGCTTTTGGCTTAGGAAAGCAACTTGTCACCTAAGCCACCAGAGCTTCCTTCTATTCACCTTGTTCTTGTTTTGTGTCATTCAGGCAAAACCAACCCATAGCTTCTCCAGCACCTGTAAATCACAAGGGAGGAGATTGCCAAGTCTCCTGCAGAGTAACTGGTGGATTTGAACCATGTGTCTTTCACATTGCCACTAGATAAACCAGAGTTCCCTACTACTGACCTTGTTATTAAGTGCTGTCTAGTTGACACATAACTGACCAGTGGGTTTTCAGAGGCAGTACATTACACAAGAGTAGATTGCTCATCTTTCTCTCACAGCATCTTGTGGATTTGAACCATATGCCTTTGGATTGGCAGTGCAATTCATTATTACTAAAGTTGAAGTGGTAAATAAGGGAGGTTAGTAGCCAAGTATTTTGGGGGCTGGGGCACTAAGCTCATTGATAACTTGTTATTTATCAGGATTTTTTAGTACATACAAAATAGTTGGCATCACATGAAGAAAATGGTTTCAGTGAGATTTTTACAAGTAGATACAATTATAGCATTCATGCAACTTGTGCTTTTTATAAAACCTAATATCTTGATTTATGCTTGCTACTGTCACAGGATAGAGCAGGGTTTAGGGCTGTTGTACATCGGGTCGCTGTGAGTCACAAGCAGCTCGACGGCACATAACAACAACTGTTCTGTGTACTTACACCCTTTGCAGATATCTACATCTTGTTATGTACCATCTAGTTGGAACTGACTTATAGTTGCCTTCTGGCAGGTTTTCAAAAGGTAGTATATTTCATAAGAGGAGATTGCCTAGTTTTCTCCTATAATGCACCTAGTGGATTTGAACTGTGTTCCTTTTGGTTGGCAACCCAAATCCTTATCCACTACCACCCATGGGACCTGGTGTCTTGTTAGCTCCAACTCCCTTTTGTACCACAGTCTGAAACATTACCCAGTTCTGCACCAAATGTGCTGTATATAAACCCATTGTTTTGCAACTACTTGAAGATTGTCTTCTCTTAGTCTATGGTATAATGTTCATCGACACCATAGTTCAGAGTCATCAATTAATCTCTTTTCCTTATTCAGCTTTAACATGCCTATGTTGTTGTGTACCATTGTGTTGGAACTGACAGTGCCTTTTCAAAGGCAATAATAGCATGGGGAGAAATTGCCTGTCTTTCTTTCACAGCATAGCTGATGGATTCCACAGCATACCTTTGCATTGGCAGCCCATTTCCTTCCACCAGAGCTCCCTGTGCATATGAGGTTATTGAAAACATCATGACTTTAGACCGCAAGGTGACAACATTTTTGCTTTTTAACATTCTAAAAGTTTTTGCATCAGATTTAATAATTATTTGATTTCTTGACTACTGCCTCTGTGTATTGATTGTGGATCCAAGTAAAAATCAGAGTTTTGGCAACTTCAGTCTTTTCCACGATGGTGTTGCTTATTAATCCAATTGTGTAGACTTTATAATAGAGTGTAATAGAATTGACAATTACAGTCTTTATTTAATCCTCAATAAGTCCTTAAAGTCCTGTAGCAGTTTGTGCTTGGCCCTTTTTACTTTCAGATGATAGTAATTCTGTACATGGAAAGGGGTAAGTCTTGGATATTTTTGGACCTTTAGGAAATTAATTCTTGAGTATTTTTTTACATTCTTCAAGAGTAATTTTGACCATCATTTATAGTAATTAGTGTTTATTATATTCTTAAATTAAGCTAATAACACTTAACTGTTAAGAATTTACATTTAGGTAGTATCTATTAGCCTTCCTATTTCTCACATTGATTGAATGATTGTTTTACACTGACATTTTCTAAATATTAGAGATCATTAAAACTTCATGACAGTAAGTTTAAGTGAAAGGAGCAAAATATGTAAAACTTAAAAGTTTGTGAAAAATATCTTGCAGGCTGTAGCTAATGAGGAAATTACATTTATTGAAACTGCAACAACCTTTTCTATTGTTTATCAGATTTTAAATTTAAGCAATTTTTTAAGCACTTCTCCAGTTTATAATATGAATACTTCCAATTTCACATAAATGATTGTGATGATTTACTTGAAATTGGCAAAATTTACTTAATTTACTTAAAAGGCAATATGTGTGATTCTAAGTAGACAATTTAATACGAGAGTTATACTTTATTGTATAGATAAAAGAATGAATCATTTTAGTATACTAGGAAGAACTTTACAAACTGTAGTTCATAATTTTTTTTTAGTTCATAACTTTTAAGGAAAGCCTCTATATGAAATCATGTAGAGTGTTAACAGATCGTGGCAATTTTTTGATGTGCTAGATTAAACACATTGCTGTTGAGTTGGAACTGATTTGTAACTGGCCCTTTAGTATGTTCTCAGAATCTATAGATTACACAGGAGATCACTCTCTTTTCTCCCATGGAGCAGCTGATGCGTTCACAGCCTTTGTCTTGGCAGCACAACTCTACTCACTTAGACTACCAGAGCTCCCAAATGGAGTACTGTTATGTAACAGTAAGTTGGAAAGACCCATAGCTGACCCTCCAATAGGTTTTCAGGAGCAATAAATCTCAAGGCAAGAGATTGCCCATCTTTATTCCATCAAACAGCTGGTGGATTGATGCCATGTGACACCTGGTTGGCAGTGCAGCTTCTCACTAGCTCACCAGAACTCCCTGAGTGGAGTACAACTAGCCCTTCAAATATCTTAAAATGATGAGTTTTAGTAGGATAAAAATGTGTATATAGATACAGCTGATCTATTTGTGTAGATTAAATTCGACTATGATTACCAAATGTGTTATGCTCTTTTCAGTACAATGTAATTGAATAGTGAATTCTCAGGTCTGGTTGTGTTTTGTTTTAGTGGGGTTTTTTTCAGTCCCCACATCATCTGCATTTCATCAGATTTTATGTGTCTAAGCAAGAGAAAATGTTATCTAGATTTGGCTTTTCACAAATGTATCAGAGGAAAATAATAGACTTGCCTTTCTTAATTTTAAAATTCATTAACCTTCTGCTACTTACTGAGTAAATATTAACCTTACTGTACTTCTGAGTAAATATCATACATGTAATTAATTTCATAGATGTCTCAATGAACAAAATCTACCCCTTGTCCTTTAAATTTACAATACCATATGCTTTGATGTGTTAAGGAAGGTCTCTGAAACAGGAATTCCAAATGGTGGCCTGAAATGTGAATGTACATTAGCAATAATCCCTCCCAAAAGGAACTGCAAGTGCAGAAGGCTACAACAACAAAAAAGCATCTATTAAGGGAAACCTTTACTACTTTGAAGAAAATGAACTTGATGGTCAATAGTTATTCTAGAATTTCAATTAAGGTTGGTATAAAACAACAAAAAGAATGAGCATCTGAAATTTTATCATCAAAACCCAGTATAGTACTTTGATAAGGAACTGCCAGAACTTCAAACTGGGTTTAGAAGAAGCCACGACACCAGGGTTGTCAGTCTTGATGTCAGTTGTATCTTAGCTGAAAACAGATTACCAGAAGAATATCTGTGTCTTACTGACTATGCAATGGGATTTGACTGTGTCACAAACATTGAGAAGAACAATTAATTATGCCCATATAAAATCTTTCCCTAGATCAAGAAGCTATTGTCCAAATGGAACAAGGGAACATTACATGGTTAAAAATCATGAAGGGTGTACTGTATGGTTGTATCCTTTATACTGTGGCTTCAAGATTGGATGAAGACTCAACAACCTGCATTATGCAGATGACACAATCTTGCTTGCTGAAACTGAGGAGGGCCCGAGGCATTTGTCTAGGACAGCAGCCTTAAATATGGATTTGAAGCTCAACATCAAGAAAACAGATTCTCATCACTGGGCCGGTTTGCAGCATCATGAAAAATGGTGAAGAGATTGAGATTGTTAACAGCTTTAGTTTGCTTGGCTCTACAATCAACACTCTTGGTACTAGCAGGAAATCAAAAGACAAATTAATTGCATTGGGGAAGTCGGCTGTCAGGGACCTCTAGAGTACTGAAGAGCAAGGATATTCTGGAGAATGAGGTGTGCCTGATCCAGACCATGGTTTTTGCAGTGACTTGCTATGCAGCAGAAAGCTAGGCAATGACTAAGGATGATAGGAGAATTAATACCTTTGAGCTGTGGTGCTGGAGAGAAGAGTATTGACTATACCAAGGACTGCTAGGAGGACAAACAGATTCGTCCTGGAAAGGCTGCTCCTTGGAGGCAAGGATTCTGAAGCTCCATCTGACACGCTTTGGACATATTGCGAGGAGGGACCAATCCTTGGAGAGGGACATCATGCTTGGGAGGGTGGAGGGACAGCACAAGAGAGGAAGACCCTCAAATAAGATGAATTGATTGATTCAATGACTATGGTAATGGTGATGGCTGAGTCACAGTAAGGTTGGCTCAGGATAGATCAGCTTTTAGGGTTGCTCCAAGTCACAGCTTGACAGCACGTAACAACAATGCATTTTGAATGCATGTTCTACCAATTCCATACTGCAGAAGTTGGTAAAAATGCTCAATTCATTTTTGGCTTTGGGAATTAGTGCATGTATTTTATTAATAGTAATTCCTTTTGTATATATGGGTAGTTATTACTCAGCATGTGATTGATATCTTGAAATATTCTGAGTTTAACACAATTCCTGTTCAATTTGTCATTCCTGGATTACTAGATTTTATGAATGTCCACTTAAAGATGGGATGGTACCACTCTTCCTCGGGTCACTAGTGTCTAGGATGTCAGTCTTTATGCATTCCATTTTATTTTCTAAAACTTAGTTTTCCTATATCCATGTATAATTAAATTTTCCCCTCATGTTTTAATTACTAATGATGATTTGTGTCTATTTCTCCTCATCTTCTGATGCTATATTATAGAGCTTTTTGGAGTTTGTTTTTATAGTTATACATAAAGCATTACATTTAGACTTTTTTAATTTTAAAGTATTCATTAAAAACCATAAGTTGCCTTTAAGTTGGGTTTTGTGTGTTTTGGGGGTTTTTTTGCTTGATATTTCACCTAGTAGATAGTCTACACCATAAGGTCTCTTCTAGCCACACTCACCACTTTACCTGTTTCAAAAAAATATTCCAAACACACTGACCAATCTTAGGGTTTTTGTGTTAGCTCTTGCACTTGCACTAATGATATTTATCCAGTCAACTGCTTGACAATTTTCTATAAATATTTGCGAAAGTAATACCTTCTCAATGAGTTCTCCTCTCCAGATATGCTATCCACTTTACCTATGCTTTATAATTTCTTTTGTACATTGATTGAATTTGAGTTAGTTGAGCTTATTTTGTAACTTTCATTCCAATATTAAAGGATTACCTGATTAACATTCACTCAAACACATTGCATAAGATTTAGAACAGAATCAGAACTTCACATTCCAACGGCTCTTTAAATGCTGTAAATCACATTGGAGAAAATAGACCATCTTTCTTCAGCAAATCTGCCAATGGATTTAGTCAGAGAGGTGTTACCTCTGGTTTAGCAGCATAACTGCCTAGAAATAATGCCATCAGAGCTCCCCTGCTAATTTACCTTCGTTTTTACAAAACATTTTTTTAAAAGTCTTTCTATAGTATGGTGAAAGCTAAAAACTAAAAATATAACTTGGAAGATAAATTCTCTGTTACAAAATTTTTAAAGCCTTTTACATTTAATAATTTGACTTTTCACATTTTTTTCAAATATAAATATTTGGTAGTCAGATTGAATAGAATGATGCCTACCAGAGCCATAAGCATTTTAACTTTCTACCTCCTATGTTGTATAAAATGCCAACACTGGATTGATAAATTTGTTGAAATAATTTGTATATCTGAAAAGAAATGTTGCCTGTGTTTCAATAATTCATAAGTTTTATATAGATATAATTTTTTAAAGTGAAATTAGTGTAGCTTTAATTTTTTAAAAGCAATTAATTTCTGTGTTAGCTCTTCACTATTTTATAATTTTAATTTTACTTTTGCAAATTAGTATTTCAATGAACATTGACTTTTCAAATTTTTCTTGACCTAGAATAGTTTCCAAGGTTTTTTCCTAACATTTTTAAAAACTGAACATTCTAAAATACCGTGAAAATTAGGTATGGTGGACTATATTCCTGACATCAGTTCTCACTAGAAATAACTAAGGCTAAATTAAATAAAAACTAAGGCTGATGAATGAAATTTTATTAATATCTTTAAATATTGCAGGATTATAGCATAGTATTTATATTTAGAACAAAGTGTAACATGAATCGAAAGTGAAGGTAAGATAAATAGAAGACCTAAACTGGTTAAAAAACTAGTGTTCAGTAACTAGAAATTGTGAACATAATACCTAGTTCCCAATCTCAGATAAGTAAAAAAAGTTGTGTTGATTTGAGGTACATTGGTTGGTGAAATGGTGAGCTAACACGCTAGCCCTTCTATAGATTTTTAATTCAAATATATATCATTTGGACATTCAAAAGTAACTTAAATTGATTTCAGAAAATGTTGTACCTGTCAGTGCTTGGTAGTTGCAATTTCTGGAGGAATGCTTCTTCATCGAATAACTTAGAGAATATTAAAAAATATAGTTAATCACCAAATAACCTCTGTTCACATAGTGCCCCACTGCATGTATGACTCTGGTCGTACAAGGTTCGCATTGAATTCAGAAATTTGTACTGGTTAGTGGGATGTATTAAACACCACAGCTTCACAAATGCAAATATGTCTGTTTTTGTTTCTTGGAAAGTATGTTGCCAGGCATACAATGGCACAGTGTGTGTGTATCATAATACCTTTATAGTAATAAACACTTTTATTCCTTGCTTCTGTAAATGCTGTACTATGTTTTATAAAAAATGTACCACATCAGTGACTTGGAGGAAGCAGTTTCTCATTGAGTGTGATAGCTTTATCACTCTGTTTAATCTTCTTTAGAAAATACTACTGTGTACCTTGGCTCCCAAACTCAACAGATCCAGTTTTAATGATAGCAAGAGGCAAAGGGAAACATCACAATTTGGAGATGAAATAAAAGGTGGGAAAACAGCAAATTCTATCGCTCATGATAAAGTCATGTCCTCATTCACAACCATCCTTTTTTAAAAAAAAAAAGTCTTCAAACTATAAAAATGATTGATGTCATGGAAAACTAAAGGGCTGACAAAAATACTAGAATGAAGTGGGGAAATTGCTAATGATGAAGATTGAGGTCCAGACTCCACATTGATGCTCACTGCTGAAACATCAAAGATGCTCATGATCTTGAAAATGCAAGACCAAACTACAATTTTCCCACAATGTCCCAAATAACATAATATGGTTTATAACTTGATATATGGCTACTAAGGACAAGTTTGATTTTAAAAAATCTAACCACATAAGGAATCTAGATATAGCAGAAATAGTTCTGCCAAAATTTAAATGAATTACCAGATTATGAGATTGATGACAGATTAAATGGAGAATTGAAAGAATATAGTCAGGTTTCTTTATGAGATGGAAAAGTACTAGAGTAGTTATGAGACATGAAAGATAAAAAATAATTAGCTATACATCAGAAACTACAGTGATAAAGATGGTTTTAGAGTTGTGGGGTTTTGTGGAAACAACCTGATGAAAGATGATAGGAATGGAACATTGACAACTCTGGGACAGTGGAAGCCAAAGCACAGAATTGTTGCCTTAATTTACTGAAGGAAAACATCTCATCAGAGCTCTATGTTCAGGGGAATACATCTTTCAACTACAGGGATTAGATAAAGACTTCTATAATAAAGGCTAATAAAATAATTTCAAAGTTACACCTGTAGAGGTTTTTTTTTAAATTTCCAATTGAAAGTGCAGTTATAGTGAAGAGAGAATAAGGAGATAGTTTAATAAGTGCTTATTAAAAGAAATTTGAAACTAAGCAGTCATTTTAGGAATAACAGGAATACGCTACATAAAATTAAGAAAACTAGAACTGAATAATAATATAAGTGCTATTTTATTTTCTTGATTGAAATAATAAAGGAAAAAAGTTGTAAAATGTAATTGGAATATAATTTTTATCTGAAATTGAGCGTGTTTGAGTGGAAGTATTGCTAAGATCTCGGAATATTTTAGGCTAAAGAATGCATTGCAAGTTCTTTTTTTAGAATGAAGCTATGGGTTGTTTCCAGAATCATTAATTAATGTTAATAGATAAGTAGAAAAGCAGACTTGTTATTAAAAAAACAGTAAATAAATGTAATCCTTTGACTTTGTATCCACTTCAGTGGAGAAATTTAACCCTTGTTTTGAAAAGTGATTTTAAGAAAGGCCAAATGAACTACTCAAGATACTGCCTGATCTTTAGCTAAATGGTCTTTCACCCAAAAAAAAATTCTCTTAGAATACACATTTATTAAAAAAAATAAATAAATTAGGCGAGCTCTGGTGGCCTAGCGGCAAGAAGCTGCATTGCAATCCCAGAGGTGAGTGACTCAAATCCGCCAGATGTTCTACTGGAGAAGGAGAAACAATCTCCTCCTGTACCAGTCAGATCCAATTTGAAGGTACACACACAAAAAAATAATAAAATTTTTTAAAAAAATTAGTTACTGTACCTAATGGGAGATTAACTCATTAAAGGAGAGTGATAATTTTTTAAAACAATGTCTCAAGTTCATGTAGTAACCCTGGGGAAAGTGTAATTTTTTTTTACCTGAAATCATTTTATTACAAGAACACCTGATGAAAGCTAAAATTTTAAGTAGTAAAATTTTAAATTGATATGTGTGAGAGATATTTTAGACACTTGAGGAAAATGGGTTGACTTAACTATTTGCGTACACTGAGCAGTAGAGAATTAATGCAATTTTTTTGACCAGTGGGCTATAAACTTGATTCTCTAATATTCCTAGTAGCACTGAGATCTCAAGCAATTATATATATATTCTCAAATTCTCTAATTTATCTTTTAGAAGTAATTTTGATATCACAGACCAAAACAAACAAAAAAGCAAAATATCCTACTATCAAGAAAAATGCATTTTTCAGCACAAATTTTGTAGATTGATTATTCTTAGAAAAGTAATCTTTGGCATGGTGTTGACATAACTTGTTGAATAAATGTAGGTCTGTTGGCCTAGTTAGTAGGGAGTTGTGCTGCCAATCCAAAGCCAGGTGATTCCAATCTCCACCTGCTTCCCATGGAAAAGAATAGACAAATCTCATGTGCAATTTACAGGGCTAGAAAATCTGCTGGAGGGTCAGCTATGAGTCAGTTCCAACGTGAGGGCAATAAGTGATAAAGGATTGTTGACGGGCGCCCTGTAATTTAGGTCAAAGTTTTTCAGAGTCTTAAACAGTATTTCCTAATTTATGTAGTAATTCTTTAAGTTTACTTAGGCAAGTGTGAAAATTTTATTTTTTTTAAGTGAACATGATTTTGTCCATGATTTAAACCATGTGAAGAGGAATTCACTGTCCTAAAACACAGCAAAAAGCCAACAAGTGTGTATACTATTGTGATAGATATTTTGGAAATAAGTAGCAGTGAAAATTATAATACCAGACTTTCCAGTAAAAATAATTTTGTATACATTATTCAGTTTATTTATCTTGCATAGATAAGCATATGTATTTACTACTCATTTTTAAATTCACTTCTTGTTTTGTGAGTATTTTTCCTTTTTACATATCATCCATTCCATGGTGTAGAGACAGCATAGTTTAATCATTCTGCTTTATAGTCAAAAGGTTTGCAAAATTACAAGCACTTGCCAAAAAACATCCCCTCACTTGTGAACAGACTATAGTAAAAGTTCAAGAATGTAATCTTGGGGAAGTTACTAAGCATCCTTGTGTCTAAATTGAATTAACTAGTAATAAACATAATACCTCAGTGCTGTAAATGTATGTGTTAATTTAAAACAGAATAATGCTTACAGACGTGAATAATTCTATAAATGATGCTTATTGTTGTGTTGTTCAGCACTGTAGAGACATAACTGATGCATAGCTGACCCACCAGCAGATTTTCATAGACAGTTAATTGCATTGGAGGAGATTGCCCATCCTTCTCCCACAGAGCAGCTCGCGGCCTCAAACCACGTGCCTTCAGGGTTGTAGCACAGCTTCTTGCCACTAACCACCAGCTCTCTCTCTACATGCAGCTTATAATAGCAATATAATGCCATTAATTGTATAATTTTTTTAGAGGTTACCTCAACTTTTAAATTTATAATCAATAGTTTTACTGTCAGATGTAGTGGTATTTTCTGTTCTGATTCTAAATTTTCTAAAATTCACAGGTCTATTTCCCCCCCCCCCCATAATATTCTCCTTTGGCTTCCTTAGATGTAATATTTTCCTTTATTGCTCTTCCTGTGTCTCAGAAGTACTCAAGGTTCTCTTGTTTTTTTTTTCCTTCTTTTTTTTTTCTTCTTTTCTTGTTTTGTAGTGGTTATTTGCTAGAAATGAAACCTTGTTTGTATATTCTTTGCTTTAGAGAATATACATAATGACCTAAGAAGTATTAAGTTTAGGTGTTGTCAAGTTTGATCAGTGGGTGTTCAAAGACTATAAATTACACGGCATGACGTTTTGCCCATCTTCTGTAGAATAGCTGATGGATTCTAACTGCCTCCTTTTGCATTGGCAAAACAACTCTTGACTCATTAGGCCACCAGATTCCCTTAAGTTTCATATTCGATAAATATAAATAATCCAGCTACAAATTATATATTTTTAAATTGTTCTTGATGAATACTATTGATTTATTTCTAAGTCATAGTGCTCCTATGAACAACAGAACGAATGCCTAGTTCTACAATGTTTTAAGGAGAAAAAGAAGTCTCTATGTATCGTCTGTGTCATGTTTCATTTTTCCCCCATGAAAATACTCCTCATTTTCCCCTCTATTGACTCCTCTTCTCTAAGCCTAGGCCTCTATCACCTCAATTAAGGATTACAGAAATAGCCTTTTAAATTATTGTAGTTGCCTCTTTGTCTCATTCCATGGGACTAAAACCCACATCTGTACCTGCTCTTCACCTGCATACTATAGACCAGCAAGCCTTCCTTTTTGTGCTTTCATCATCACCATTCTACCAGAAAAATCTGAGTGATTTTTTTTACCAAGGTTTTGTGTAACAGATTTAAACTCTTCTCAACTTCAACATAATTAGCCAAACTCTTTTTCCAGTATATTTTCTTGTGTCTTCATTGCTTAGAACACTTCTTAAACTCTTCTAATTTCATTTATTTGACAAATACATCCTTTTTTTTCTTTCATTTTTATTGTTGATTGCCGTCTAGTCAATCATGACTCATAGCGACCTTATGAACCATAGGCCTGAAGCCTTTCTATAACTATCGTCGTTTCTCCAGGTCCATAGAGTTTCCAAAGGCATGTGGTTTAGGAAATGGATGCCACTCCTGCTTCCAAACCTGTCTTAAATTGGGAACTCCACCAAACACTGTCCACCCTGGGCAGCCATTATGGCATTTGACCCCCAATGGCACAAGGTTCAGCTTTGCAGCAAACCCAGATTACCATGGTATTCTGTGGATACTGTGAAGCTTTCCCTAATCATTAGTATTATATAAAGTGTTATTATTTTATTCAGTTTATTTATAATTTAAATCCTGCCCTATATTATTTCCAATAATTATTTTCCCGTTTCAAGTTAGATGGAAAACTCTTTAATAGGATCCCAGCCCATGTCCCTACATGCACTTGCTAAATGCTAAGTCCAAGCATATACCACAGATACCTTTTCATTTCTTCAGCAAAGTATTTTATTATTACAGAGGATCAAATGAAGTTAATTTAGACCTGAAAGTAATTGTTTCCCTTGATAGTTTTTAATGTCATTGTTAAGAACATAACTCAGTCCCTATAATTTCCTGCTTTTATTTAACAAATACATTATGTCTATGACCCATTTAATAATGAGGAATACTGAAAGCTTAGGAGGTATCAATAAGCTTTGGCCAATTTATTAAATCTTAAGTTGCTGTTTTTGTGTACCATCGAGTCGGAACTGACTCAGCAGCTGGTTTTCATGAGAGAACACTGCCCATCTTTCTCCTGTGATGGAGCTGGTAGATTGAGATGGTAGGGTAGATTCTTACCACTAGGCCATGAGAACTCCCTAAATCTAAATTAGGGCATTAAAAAAACTGGAAATTACCATCAAGTGGAAACTGACTCATTACCTGACTCTTCAGTGGGTTTTTTGCAGACTGTAAATCAAATCAGAGGAGATAGTTCTTTTTCTTTTGCACAGCTGCTGATGGGTTCATACTCTCTTTGGGCTAACCACACAACTTGCTACAGACTGCCACCCAGAGCTCCCTTAGTGCATACAAGTGTGTAGGTATACATTCGAATCTATATTTGATAAGAAAATTATAAGTTGAATATATACTATATATGTAAGAAATTTTGGAAGCACAGACAAAACTATTATCTATGATGTTGCTTTCAAGATATAAAGCCAGCCATTTAAAAGTTTATTTAGTTGTTTCGCCAGCTGACTGCTATGGTTGTTATGTGCTACCAAGTCAGTTATGACTCACAGTGACCCTACGCACAATAGCTCTGAACCCTGACTGCCTCTACTAAAATAAAAGCAAAAAAGAGGTAGGGTAGTTAGTACTTGGTTTTGTTCCCTACTGCATAACCAGTGTTGTTTTAGTAATTAAAATGTTGGGGTTCTAACTGAAAGATCGGCTGCTCCCTGGGAGATAGATAAGGAAGTTTGCTTCCCTAAAAATTTGAAAGCACTCTAGTTCTTTAGGGGTATTATGAATTAGAGTTTACACAGTGGCAATGGGGACAGCTAGTACTAAGGAAGAGCCTTCAGCAAGGTTAGCATATAATTTGTTAATGAAAGAACTGCTTTATCTGGTTATATTCCTTTCGTGCTGTCTTTGCCTTGAAATTGGTTGAGTCATTTCAGCCACTTCAAAAGGTAGATCTTATTTCCAAATTCCTTAGAGTTAATAACATTTTTGTAATCTTCAAAGACGATCATTTTTCAGAGGATAGGCAAATAGAGAACAATAGAGAAGAGTAATGTGCGGGGAGTAAATTTAAAGGGAGTATATTAAGTAAATAATAGAAGATGATGTTCTTATTTTAGCTGTTTTCACTTTTAAGGACTGGGGTTAAACTTCAATGATTAAAAAAGTCAACTTTCTCCCTGATAAATTTAAGTTAATTTAGATTGAGTGCCTTAGATCCCACAACAGCATATATATTATACTTTAGGCTAGGTAGAATGTGGTCCTGCAGTTCATTCGCTGATCGCATTGATTGTTTGCAA
>NW_006399779.1:11012631-11014259 GCF_000299155.1 Elephantulus edwardii | reverse complement strand
AACTCTATGAACTTTGATAAATGTCGATAGTTGTTTTGGGCTTCAGGACTTTTGTTCTTAGGGTAACTCTGACTCATATTCTACTTGAAGGCAATCAACGACAAACATATTTATAAGCATTTAGTTATAATAGCATGGTTGTTGTATAGAATTGTATAATGTATGTAGAAATAGATTTTTCTTTAAGTAGTCTTAATTTTCCTCCAAAGAATTACGATGTCAGATAGGTTCATTTATCAAATATATTTTAAATAACTTCAAATATATACAGTCACTTATTGATACTTTTAACTAAAGATTTTGTTTTTCTTTAAAGTTTATTTTTTTATTATTTTAACAAAAGCTTAAAGAAAGATTTTTATTCATTCACTGTTGCATAGTTTCTTCTTCCCCCTACCTTCTCCCTCCAGCAGTCTATTTTGCAATCCTCTCTTCTTCCATATTGTTGTCAAACATATAATGTCTAATCATATATTCCTTTCAGACAGTTCTTACCTCAGTCTGTTCCAATATAGTGTTCATTATCTACCTCCTCCGCCTATAACTAGAGATTTTTAAAGCAACATTTTCCCCCCTGATGTTATATGAGACTTTAGTATGTTAATGAAAATAATTGAATTTGAGATCAGTTAAAAGATCCATGTGAAAAGATTTCTCAAGTGTAAATAAAATGTTAATTTTATAGACACATAAAATTATATTAAAATCTTCATTGAAAGAATAAAGTAGGATAATGAAATTATTTTGTGAACTATGATATATATATTAAATTGTAATTTTAACAACAGTTTATAGAAAAATTGGGTTTTCATTCATTGATTGTTGCATATTTTCCTCTCTAACCACCCCAGTTCACTTTATTAAAAAAAATTCATTTATTTTTACATAATTCCACCCCACCCCACTCACCCAGTCAACTTTGCTATGAACCTCTTATTTTGGACTGTTGTCATACAAATAATGCCTAGTCATAATCCTTTTAAAGAGTTCTTTCCTTCATCTATTCCAATGCAGTATTCGATATTTATCCCTTCTTTTTTTAGTTTCCCCCCAACTCCCATGTCAGTCCTGTTTTTGTGAGTGGTATTATGCAGTATTTGTCCTTTGGTGACTGAGATATTTCACTCAGCATAATTTCTTCCAGAATCACCCATGTTGTGTAATATTTTATGAGTTCCTTGTTTTTCAGTGCAATGTAGTCTATTGTGTGAATACACCACAGATTTTCTGTCTATTCATTTGTTGATGGACACTTGGGTTGCTTCTGTCTCTTTGCTATTGTGAATAATACAGCAGTAAACGTGTGTGTATGTGTGTGTGTGTATAGTTGTTTTTAATCTCCATGTAAAAATAATCCAAGTTAAAGGGGCTGCCTAATCCAAACTATTAAGTGGATATTGTCACAGTCTTCTAATAAGATTTAGACTTTACAAAATAATTCACTGTAAATGTTCAAAGCAGAGTTTTAGTTTCAAAAGGTAACCTTTGATCAATGATTGGAAGTTAACAAAGTATTGTTTGAAAGTATCATAAACAGAGCTTAGTGTTTATTTAAAATAGGTTGTATTTGTTTTTCTGTCACTAAAATAACCACCATTTTTAATATATTTAAAGCTTTTCATAAATTC
>NW_006399779.1:11004290-11011120 GCF_000299155.1 Elephantulus edwardii | reverse complement strand
ATATAAAATAATGTATATACATATATATTACATTTATATATACATATATATAAAATAAAAACCTCAAACCTATTGCTATCTGTCTAGTAGACTCTGACTCATAGTGACCCTAGAGGACATTATAACTACCTCATTGGGTTCCTAAGACGTAAATCATTATAGAGGCAAACTGCTATATTTTCTTTCTGGGATTCTTCTGGTAGGTTCAAACTGCTGATTTTACAGTTACTGTCTGTGCACATTAGCCACTGTGCCACCAAGGCTCTTCACGTATGTGTAGATATCTTTTTTACTTATATATAAAAATGAATTCCTATATAAAATTCTATCTTTTTGTTTTACTTTTCTTTTTCTCCTCAATATGTGCTATCTCGTCCACTGACTGTGACCATGTTTACAATCTTCTGTGTATATTCTCTGCTTTTCTCCATGCTCAGACACTCCTACCTAAAGGTATATATGTACATATTGAATTTCATTTTAGTCAGTGTTTTAGAATAATGGGTTATATTGTACATGTTTTTATTATCTTGTTTCATTCAAGAAGATCTTTTAGAAGTCCAGGTTATATTTATCACTCTAACTTTATTATAAATAGTAAAATGTGTGTTTATAATGTAAAACATACACCATTTCATTTTTCACATGTACATTTTATTGGCATTAATTGCCTTTATCATGTGCAAGTATCACTATGTGTTTACAATTTTTTCCATCATCTTTAACAGAAACTCACTATCCTTTAAGCAATAATTTTCTCCCCTCTCTTCTGTACCTAGAAACACTATACATCTGCCAATTACATATTTTATGTAAGGGGGGGTCATACAGTATTGATCCAGTTAATACTGACATTTTCAGGACATTTTCAATGTTTACCATATTTTAGGTGAATATGTATCAGGGCTTCATGTCTTTATGACTAAGTGATGTTGTATGTATATGCTACATCTTGTGTATGTATTTGTCTATTGATGGATATTTAGGTTATTCAGTGAGCACTAATGTATATGCTTCTATTTGACTTCATTTCTTTTGAGTATAATAGCTAGAAATGGAATTGCAAGGTCCTGTGAGATGGTTTGAAAGGATTACAGGAGCAGTGGATTTAAACCATCAGAGATTGTGAGGGTAGTAGTGCAGGAATAGGCAAGGTTTTGTTTAATTGTACACAGGACAGGTTGCTATGTTGTTGCAGCTTTCTAACATGGCACCTAAGACCACCACCACCAATAATCATTCATGTTCTAATCTAGCTTTTTACAGGAACATAATATTGCATAATGTAGATACTGTATTTTGATTGTTTTTTCCCTTTAAGCCTCAATTTTTTTAGTGGATACTTCAGTAACTTGCTTTGCTAATTTGTAGTTAATATAATTAGTATAATATAGTATAATTAATATGTTGTTGTTGTTATGTGCCGTCGAGTCGCTTGCGACTCATAGCGACCCTATGTACAACAGCCCTAAACTCCGCTCTGTCCTGTGCCAATCGCACTGTCTCTGACACTTCCATCCCAATTATCCCAGACACTGAATCAATCCACCTCATAGAGGGCCTTCCTCTCCTGCGCTGTCCCTCCACCCTCCCAAGCATGATATACCTCTCCAGGGACCAGTCCCTCCTCACAACATGTCCAAAGTATGTTATAGAATATATATACATATATATATATAATGTAGTTAATGTACTTCAGGTAAAGAGTAATAACTTCTGTGATATGGTGATTTTGTGGCATAGATCTCAAGATTAGAATGGCTAGTCAAAAGAGATTTTCTTTTCCTTGCCTTTACCTAAGAACTTTATAAAGACTGTAACACTTCATATGAGAAAACAAAAATCCTCACCACCTGACCAATAGGCCACATCATAATAGATGAAGAAAACACTGAAATTGTCAATGACTTAATTTCACTTTAATACACAATCGAGTCCCATGGAAGCAGCGGTCAAGAAATCAAGATTTGTCATATTAGGTAACTGTGCTGTCAAACTCTCCAGTGTTCTTAAGAGCAATGATGTCAATTTAAAGACTAAAATGTGCCTAATCCAAGCCATTATTGTAAGAATTGATTGCCTTTCAATTGTAAACTTGGCAAGAGAGTTTAGATTATCCCACAGACTGCCAAAAGAACAAAGAGGTCTAACCCTGATGCTCTGTAGAAGCAAAGATGGTGAGCTTTTGTCTTACATACATTGGCATATTGTCAAGAGGTGCCAGTCATTGGGAAAAGTTAACATACTCGGAAAAGTAGGTCAATGAGTGGAAGACAGTCACTAAGACAGATTGACACAGTAACTTTAACAATGGGCTTTAGTATGTTAGGGATTGTGAGGATGGTCCAGAATAGGGACAAAGTTCGTATCTATTGTCCATAGAGTTGCTATGAGTCGATTTAACAGCATCTAACAACATTCTGTTGGGTATAAACTGGTATCTATTCTTTATATTTTACATTTTGAAAGTACATATGTCTATGTAGTTTTTAAATAACCATTTGGATTTTCTCTCCTAGATAGTGCCTATTTATATTCTTTCTCAGATTTCCTGATCGGTACTTTTTATTTTAAGAACTTTGTATATCATCTGTCATCTGTCTCTAGAAAGCTTGAGATTTGAATTCTTCTCAGCCTAATCTGTTTTCCTTCTCTTAGCCAGCCAGCTCCGTGTAAGATCTTGGGCTCTTTGGTAGTCTCAAAGGAAAGGTCTGATGAAACAAATCCTAATAATACGTGGAGACCCTCCACTACCTTCCTCTCTCCCTTGCTGTTATTATGGGCAATAAGCTTGGCCTCCAAAAAGCTAGGGAGGAGCTAGCCAGCTAAGTTTTCCCTACTCTTAAACTGTCATTATGAATCCTTGGGGCAAGTATTCAGAGCGTATTTTCTGCCTATTCCTGCTCTGTAGCTGTCATTGTAGAAAAAAATATCAACTTCTGTGACTCTAGGGACTGCCAAAACAGAGCTGTAATGAACACACTGAAAAAGGATAGGATATCAAAGGATTCAGCTAACAGAAAGACATAAAAAAACTATTGGAACAGGACCCCAACAAAATAAAATTGTTTGAGAGAGCTAGCTGGAACAATGTAATGTGAATGTGATACAATTAAAACTGTAATTTTCTTAAGCCTTTTTTATGCTAAAACCCATTATTTTGATCCAGATGGAAACAAAAGATGAAATGGGAGAATTATGGTCATACAAAGTTCCCTGGAGAATCTAGTGGAAGAAACAGGTCAAAACCATAGAAAAACTCAAAGAAGTGGTGAAAATGAGGCATTTTGAAGATAGAACCAGGAGAGTGTAACATCTGAATTATAGGAATTCTCAGAGATGAAAAAGAGGCAGTAATTTTATTAAAATGTTGTGTGGGGATTTTTAAAGATTTTATTTATTTTCTTGTGTACTGTCAAATTGAATTCTACTGGCACAGGAGGAAGTTGCCCCATCTTCTCCAGAGGAGCATCTGGTGGATTCGAACTTTTGTATTGCAATGCATGTTTTTACCACAGGCCACCAGAGCTTCCTAATAACATGTTTTTTTAACTGAAAAACAGGAGTCTAGCTTGAAAGCATGTCGAGTACCATGCAGTATTAATGCTATTAATAATAAGTGACGATCCAGAGGACTCGCTTTGTGTCAAGTAGTATTTTACAGTCTTTATATTTATTAATTTATTGAAAATCCACAATATGAAATAGGAATTATTACCTCCTTTCACAGGTTAGATCGGTGTAGCCAGAATGTAAACCCTGTATGTCTGATAACAGATCATTGACCAAAAGCTACCTCAGAAAGAAAAGACAGTTTTTCTACAAGGTTGGCACTGAAAGCAAAGAAGAAAGTTCCTGCTTTTCCCAAAACTGAAGCAGAAGGCAACAAACATTAAAAAAAGATCCACACATCACCCACCTTCTAGTGGCCTAAGACTCTTTGACTCCAGAAAAGCACCCCCAAGAGAAGCACGCTTGACCCATTATGCTATCATCAAGATTCCCCAACTGTTGAATTAGCCATAAAAAAGATAGACGTTAACAACACATTTGTGTTCGAAGCCAACAAGTATCAAATCAAACAAGCTATAAAGAAGCTCTGTGCCATTGATGTGACCAATGTCAACACCTTGATTAGGCCTGCTGGAGAGAAGCAGGCCTGTTTGACTTGTTCCTGACTGTGATGCTTTGGATGTTGCTGACAAAATTAAGATCATCTAAACTGTCTAGCTGGCTAATCCTAAATGTAAATTTAATGTAAATTCTAAATATAAATTTTTCTCACTCAAGGGAAGAAATAAATCAAGCTATTGAGCTAAACAGAAGATTTCAAAGGGCAGCATGGGAAGAAAAGTAAAGGATTATAAAATGTGCAAAAAGCTGGAGTCAGAAAATCAAAGGGGCCAAACTTGCTCAGCCTTTCTTAATCTCAAGGAACTGAAGAACAAATTCAAACCTCAAGTTGCAATACTTAAGGATGCTTTGGACAGAATATTAAATTATCCAGAAAGTATTAAAAGAAGATGGAAGTAGTATACAGAGTTATTATACCAAAAGGAATTGCCAGACACAGAATTTCATGAAACAACGTATGAGCAAGAGCCTGTGGTGATGAAGAAGTTCAAACTGCTCTGAAAGAAGTGGCAAAAAACAAGACCCCAGGAATTGACAGTATACCAGTTGATATATTTGAACAAACAGATGCTGCCCTCGATGTACTTCCCAAGTTGTGCCAAGAAATCTGGAGGACAACCACCTGGCCACCTGACTGGAAGAAATTATAAAACAATATGATTAATATCACCTGCTGAAGTGACTGGAACAGCACATCAACAGAGAACTACCAGAAGAAGTGCAGCCTGGGTTTAGAAGAGGCCGTGGTACAAGGGACACTGTAGTTAATGTGAGATGGATCTTGGCCAAAAGCAGGGAATACTAGAGGAATGTCTGTGTTTCATTGACTATGCAAAGGCGTTCGACTATGTGAACCACAGCAAACTGTGGCTAACTTTGAGAAGAATGGGAATCCCAGAACACTTGATTGTGCTTATGCGAAACCTGTACTTGGACCAGGAGGCAGTCATCAGAACAGAGCACGGAAACACTACATGGTTCAAAATTAGGAAGGGTGTACACCAGAGATGTGTCCTATCTCCATGTCTTTTCAATCTATATGCAGAACAGATTATCGAGGAGGCTGGGCTCTATGAGGAGAAATGTGGCATCAGAATTGGAGGTAGACTCATCAACAATCTGCGTTGTGCTGATGACACAACCCTGCTTGCTGAAACTGAGAGGAGGACCTGAAGCACTTGTTGAAGTTCAAGGACTATAGTCTTCAGTATGAATTGAAGCTTAATATCAAGAAAACAAAGATTCTCACCACTGGGCCAATTGGCAACATCATGATAGATGGTGAAGCGATTGAGATTGTTAACAGCTTTAGTTTGCTTGGCTCAACAATCAATTTTTGGCACCAGCAGCCAGGAAATAAAAGGACATACTACATTGGGAAAGTCTGTTAGAGACCTCTACAAAGTACTGAAGAGCAGTAATATCAATTTGGAGACTAAGGCGCCTGATACAAGCCATGGTGTTTGCCATTACTTGCTATGCATCAAAGAGCTGGACAATGACTAGGGAGGATAGAAGAATTGATGCCTTTGAGCTGTGGTGTGGGAGAAGAGTATTGAATATGCTAGGGATGAAGAATAAACAGGTTCATCCTAGAGAGGGTGAAACCAGGCTGCTCCTTGGAGGCAAGGATTCTGAAGCTTCATTTGACATACCTTGGACATGTTGTAAGGAGGGACCAGTCCTTAGAGAGGGATGTCATGCTTGGGAGGGTGGAGGGACAACGCAGGAGAGGAAGACCTTTGATGAGATGGATTGATTCAGTGACTGAGGTAATGGGGGTAGCTGTGTCAGAGACGGATTGGCATAGAATAGAACAGGGTTTAGGGCTGTTGTACATAGGGTCACTATGAATTGCGGGCCAGTCGATAGCACATAACAATAACAACAAGCAGGGGGCAAAAAATAAGGCACAGATATGTTCTGACATATCCTGGTAAAATTTATGAACTCCAAATATCAAGGGAAAAGGTCCCAGAGAGAGTGAGCTTACTATTTATGGGTGAAAAATTCAGCTGTTCTCAGTTTTGCCTTCTGTACTACTTGAAACCAGAAAAAATTGGGAAAACATCCATACTGGGAGAAAGTACTACAAGATTAAACAACCACGATAAATATTGTCAGAGTGAAACAGATTTGTTAACATACTATAATTTAGTAATTAATCCCATCCCCTATCTTATGGAAAAAACCAAAAGGAAAATTGCCAATGGTACTGAAGAAGGAAGTGGAATCTGCATTGAAGGCATTGGCAAGAAATAAAGCCCCAAGAATCCATGAGATACCAATTGACTTGTTTTGATTAACAGATGTAACCTTGGATGCACTTACCAGTTTATGCCAGGAGATTTGGAGGACAACTGTTTGGCCAACAGATTTAAAGAGATCTGTATCTGTTCCCATTCCCAAGAAAGGTCATCCAACAGAATGTGGACACTATTACTATCACATGCAAGCAAAATACTTCTGAAGATGTTTAAAAAATGGTTAGAACAGTACTTAGACAGGGAACTGCCAGAAGTTCAAGCAGGATTTAGAAAAGGCCAAGGCATCAGGAATATTATTGCTGATGTGAAATGAATCCTGGATGAAAATAGAGAATATCAGAAAAATGTCTATTTGTGCTTTATTGATTATGCATAGGTAATTGTGTACATTCTCACCACTGGACCAATCGGTAGCATCAGGATGGATGG
>NW_006399779.1:11001698-11003130 GCF_000299155.1 Elephantulus edwardii | reverse complement strand
TTGCTATGCATCTGAAAACTGGACAGTAAATAAGGATGACAGAAGAACTGATGCCTTTCAGCTGTGGTATTGAAGAAGCGCTCTAAACATCCCATGAACTGCCAAAAGAACAAACAAATATGTCTTGGGAAGGGTGCATCCGGAGAGCTCTTAAGAGGCAAAGATGATGAGACTTCACCTCACATACTTCGGGCATGTCATGTTGTTAAGGAGGGTCTATTCCTTGGAGAGAGACATGATTCTCAGAAGGGTGAAGGAGAGGAAAAACCCTCCATGAGGTGGACTCTACTGCTACAATGGGCTATAGTATGTCATGAGGTCTGAAGATGGCACAGGATAGGACAGGGTTCGTATCTTTTATTCATTGGATCACTATGAGTTGTACTAGATAGCACCTGACAACAACAAGCTTGGTCATCTCGATTGGTGTAACTCTGACTTTTTCTGGGTTTATACTTCCTCCACAATGCTAACTTTCTCTTGGAAATCTTTTCAAACTTTTATGTTCCTCCTAAATGTTTTATATCATTTATATCAAAACCTGTTATAATGGTCTATTTCCTCAGCAGGATTTTTCTCCATTCTTTGAGGGAAGAATAGATCATGCCTGTCTTGTTTACTGCAATAGCATAGGTGCCTAGTGCCATAGGTCTAGTGCCTAACACAGGTACCAAAAATACAGTAAATTGATTTATGAATGAATGTTTACCTGAAGTTAAAACTCAACTGTTTTTTTTTTCCTTCCACTCTTACTCAGATCACTCTAGTAGTGATAGTCAAGGAAAAGAAAACTTTTCTTTAGTGTTTGTCTTTACCAGATAAATAAAGCCCTGTTTAGGCTGTTGTTGTGTGTTGTCAAGTTGGAACTGATCTAGAGCTGACATGGCAGTGGTTTTCAGAGATTGTAAACTGCATAGGAGGAGATTGCCCATCCTTCTCCCACAGACCAGCTTGGTGGATTCAAATCGAGTGCCACTGAGATTGAAGCACAGTATATGTTTCTGTAACTGTGTCTTTATATAATTTTAAATACAGGAAGGTTTTAGCATAATTAATCATAGAAAGCTACTAGATAAAGAAGTGAATTTGAAAGATTGGTCATAAATATTTGGCAAAGTTTGATACTCTAAACAATGATGTTAAATTTATAATCTTTGTTTCTGTGACGTTAAATTTATAATCTTTGTTTCTTTGCAGATTAAAGCTAAAAATTATGACAAGGTTGAAAAGGTAAGCCTTAAATGTTCTTTATATTTTATGTTGAATTTTTAATTTAAGACTTAATATATAAAACATGGGGAACTTTGGTGGCCTAGTGGCAAGAAGCTCCACTGCAATGCCAGAGGTATGAGGTTCGAAACCACCAAATGCTCTGCTGGAGAAGGAGGGGCAATCTCCTGTACCAGTCAGACCTGATTTGACAGAACACACA
>NW_006399779.1:10968553-10999909 GCF_000299155.1 Elephantulus edwardii | reverse complement strand
CACATAACAACAACAACTGACAAATTATGAGGATGATTTTGATTATCTAAAATTAAAATAGGAGGGAGTTCTTTTATTTAAAAAAGGTAAATTCATAGAAGGAACTGAATTTGGCTTTTTAATGTTTTATTTCACTCGTACAAATGAAGTCTGTTTCACTACAGATTCTGATAATGCTTTTTGTGTTTATAGCTCTTTCAGAGATGCCTTATGAAGGTTTTGCACATTGATTTATGGAAATGTTATCTTTCATATGTCCGTGAAACAAAGGGAAAACTACCAAGTTACAAGTAAGTTAAATCAGGACCGTAAGAGTGCAAGTCACTTTGAGTCATACCGTAAGCCCCCGAAAAACTCACAATTTCTTTAGCTCTAGGTGGGACGAAGTGAAAAGTTCACCAAGCAGTTAGTACACTTTGGGCAAGATAAAATGCAATTTGTTACTTAACTATTTTTTAAGGCATCTTTCAAACTCTATTGTTGTATAATTTACCTCCTCTTTATTATTTATAGCCATCTACCATCTTAAAAATCTAAATAATGAACTTTCTTAGTGCTGATTTTATCTATTTATTTTATTACTATAATATTTTTGTTGTGATTTTGGCTGAAGTTTACATAGAAAATTGTCATTAGGTTCCATCGAGTCAAATACCGCTCATGGTAACCCTATAAACAACAAATCTGAAGTCTGTCCTGTCCCGTGCCGTCCACATCATCTCTGACTTAAGCTCATTGCTGCAGTCACTGTGTCAGTCCATCTCCTTGAGGGTCTTCACCTCTTTTGTTGACCCTCCACATTTTCTTTTTTTTCCTTTGTAAAATTTTTTTTTATTATTTGTGTGTGTGTGTTGTCTCTCCTTCCCTGGCAGAGCATCTGGTGGATTCGAACCACGTGCCTCTGGGAATGCAGTGCAGCTTATTGCCACTAGGCCACCAGAGCTCCCCAACCCTCCACACTTTCAAGCATGATGTCCCTATCCAAGGAATAGCCTTTCCTAGCAACATGCCCAAAGTGTAAGAGATGAAGCTTTGTCATCCTTACCTCCAAGGAGCATTCTGGCTGCACTTTTCCCAAGACATGTGTAGATACTCTTTTTGCAGTCCATGGGATATTAAAGCACTCTTCAACACCACAGCTCAGGGGCATCAACAAGTTGGGTTTCCATTTATCAGCTTCTACACATATTGTTAAATGGCATTGCTTACATTTTAACCCTCCCACTGTGTATTGCCATTCTAATTCTTTCCATTCTTGTCATTTTCTTTAATTCCCTATGCTCATCACTTTCTCATCTTTGCTTTATGGTAAATGTTGACCGTTTCATATGGCTGATTTTTAAACAGAGCACAGTCCTCACACAGCATATTGTTTATGTACTATTTAGCTGAAAGATGGCTTCCATGTGTCATTTCATTAATTAGCTGAAAGAATCTTTAGGGCAATCGGTTCCTCTAGTCTACCAGATCAGTAAGTCTGGGCTCTCTCTCTGTCTCTCTGTCTGTCTCTGTCTGTCTCTCTCTTTCTCTCTGTCACTCTCTCTCGTTGTGTCGTTGGTCAAGACAGGCTAGTGGTAGCCAGGCACCATCTAGATCTTGTCTCAATGAGGCTGGTTATTATTCTTTAGATGTCTTGAATCTTTAGTTTTCTTTTTTAAGGTAAAGACAAAGTTCTACCTTAGATCACCACTCATAAGCTGCTTCATTTTTTAAAAAAAATATTTATTTATTTTTAATTTTGCGTACCATCGAATTGGATCTGACTGGCATAGGAAGAGTTTGCCCCTACTTCTCCAACAGAGCATCTGGTAGATTTGAACCATACGTCTTTGGGATTGCAGTGCAGCTTCTTGCCACTAGGCCACCAGAGCTGCCTTTATTTTAAATAA
This sequence comes from Elephantulus edwardii, assembly GCF_000299155.1. NCBI lineage: Eukaryota > Metazoa > Chordata > Mammalia > Macroscelidea > Macroscelididae > Elephantulus > Elephantulus edwardii. The sequence continues at coordinate 10,998,020 of NW_006399779.1, read as the reverse complement.
AATTTTTATTTCATACTGGTTTGGTTTTTCTGAATGGATCCTTCCCATTTCCTTTACCCACCCCTTCCTCCACCCGTCACATTGTGCAACTCTATGATTACCACTACGACCACCACCCCCTGCCCATCCTCACCCTTTGGCTTCCACCCTCCCCACTTGGATCTTCATACATGTTTTACTAGTTATCTATTTCTACAATAATGGTCTTATACAATATTTGTCCTTATGGGACTGAGTTAGTTCAGTTAACCTAGTGCTCTCCAGGCCCTCCCAAGTTAGGTAGTAATTTACAAAATCATTGCTCTTACATGCTGCATAGTATTCCATCATGTGAATGTACCATAATTTCTTAATCCACTCGCTTGCTGTTTCCATGTCCTTGTGGTGGTGAATAATGCTGCTAAGAACATTGGTTTGCAAGTCTCCATTTGTATCAGGCCTAATTTCCTCAGGGTATATTCCTAGTAGTAGAGTAGCTGGGTCACATGGAGTTTCTATGTTCAACATTTTGAGGAAACACCAAACTGTCTTCCACAGTGGTTGCACACTCTCCAGACAAACTAGGATGTAAAGCATAAACTTAATGAGCTTTGTTGTGCCAACTGACACAACAGGTTGTTTCACTAGACTTAAGTCCGAAGCCTTCAAACCTAGTAAACTAATCCCATGATATGCTTGATTATGTCTAGGAGATCTGTAACTATGCCCTTTATTAAACATATATGCACTTTACACACACATTTATGAATTTGTGTGCCTTTGAGTCGAATCTGATTTACAGCTGACTCTCCAACAAGTTTTGATAGGCAGTAAATTGCACATGAGGAGATGGCCATCCTTCTCTCACCATTTATGCTTATGCCTACATATATGCCTATATGTGCACTCATATTGACACATATATAATTTCTTAGACACATACATATCTACTAATATAACCACTCACATTTTGGGGTGTTTTATTTTAAATCTGTATACGATTGGCAGAAATGTCCCTTATTCTTATGTACTTCTTAGTGTCATTTTTTACCTCGGTCAAGTTGTACACACTTCACACACATTCAGTATTGCCTTTCCCATCACCAAAATTGTAAGTGTTTACTATCTAGATAATGTTCCTCCTCCTAACACTGGTAAACACTAATGAATATTGGTATTTTTTATATGCCTGCTCTTCTCATAAAAGTATGAGCATATGACATTTGGATTAATTAATTTCACCCAATATAATGTCCTCCAGATGCATCCACATTATAATATACTTTGATAACTCATGTCTTTTAAAAAAATAATTTTTAATAAAACTTTTAAACTATCTTTTGTTACACATGTCTTATAGTAGAACCCTTTAAGAGGCAATAGGAACAATAATAAACACATCATTTCTTGCCCTGTTGGTTCCTCCCCATAACTCATTATTTCTTTATAACTGTATAGGTATGCCTTTGTATGTGTGCACTAAAATTTGTTTATCCATTTAATGGTGGACAAGATTTTTTCTATATTTTTGCTAATATAAATAATGTTACAGTTCACTAGGTTTACATATCTATCAGTGCTACTGCTATTAAAGCTATAAGGTATTTGCTTACCTGAGAGTATGATTATTGAATCATACGGTCATTTATATCTAGTTTTTTTAAGCATAGTACCACATTGTCTTCCATAATGTACCCTTTTACATCCTCATCAATATTGGGTTCCAGTCTCTCCCCCTATCCTCACTAACATTTGTCTATGTTTTAACCATTGCCATTTTTACAGAAGTGAGTCTAAATGCCCATTTATATAAAATTTTTATATAAAATAGCAGAGAACTTATTTCATTTTATAACTTGAATTCTGTCTTTATGTTCTTTTCCTCATAATCCTTTATTGTGTTACTTTAAAACGAGTTCTTTCTCCTTAAATTTGTAGAACTTTAAAGTTCTATATTCTTAGACATATTTTATTTCCTTAACCAGGAAATCAGATATTTCCATATTTAAGTCTTACATGGAGGAAATTAGACAATTTAACGAATGAAATATCTGTGAAAAGTTCATAAATGAAAGACTTAGCAAGTGCCTATAGATCATATAATCAGAAATTATGATTATGTTTTAGTTGCAGATACATTTTAATATTATATAGCTTTTTCAAAAAAGCCCCATATTTTTCACTTCATTTCAGAGAAAAAATGGCTCAAGCATATGACTTTGCACTGGATAAAATTGGAATGGAAATTATGTCATATCAGGTAGAGTTAAAATTTATATATCTGTATCTATTTAATACCCTCAATAGATTTGAAAATACAAAAAAATGCCTTTTTAAAAAAAATAGCTTTTTTAAAGTTTTTTTTTTAATAACTTTTAAAATAACTTTTTTTTTTTTAAATTGCTTAGATCTGGGTGGATTACATCAACTTCTTAAAAGGCGTGTAAGTATTTTTTATACTTTTAGTTTTTGTGTAAAAAGTTTATTTAATCATAATATAATTCAGTTGACAACATTTCTTACCCAATTTCAGAGAAGCTGTTGGATCTTATGCAGAAAATCAGAGAATAACTGCTGTCCGAAGAGTTTATCAACGAGGTTGTGTTAATCCAATGATCAATATTGAACAGCTCTGGAGAGACTATAATAAATATGAAGAGGTAAATTAGACCGGAAGTGATGTAGTAATGAAAGAACCACTCCTGATATTTTCACAAGATTTTGTGATCTTGTTTATTCCAAACCAAACTAAATCTACTGCCATCAAGTCTATTCCAAATAATGGTAACCCTCTGTTGAGTTTCGGAGTTTGCCTGTCTTTGTCCTGCAGAGTGGCTAGTGGATTAGAACTGCCTACTTTTCCATTTTATAGGGTTCATAGGCTTTCAAAGGACTGTTATTACACAAGTGGATGACCAATCCTTCTTCCTAGTCTGTCTTAATTTGGGAGCTCTGCTTTAGGACCTCTGACAGATAAACCTGTATCCAAAAGAGCTAATGATGGACATCCAAACATATATGCATCTAAGCTGTTAAGAACAACAACATGCAAAGACACTTCCCTAATATAAAAACTGACAGATAAATTTGGCAATTCCATGTTGTTCTTCCACACCTTCCTTCTCACCAGCCCTTCCCCTAACCCCTCCACCTTACCCCTACCCCTGAAGTCTCTAACCTACTTTAAATATGATGACTCAGGCTCCAGTCATTCCTGACCATAATCTGGATACTCCATAACGAAGATAGGCCTAGGGGCCTCCAGATTTCCCAGAATACATCTGGGCACTGAGTCTGGGTGCTGCAGTTCCATGTGGCTCCCTATCCCCGTGCAACTCTGGGCCCCAATGCCCTGATTCTCAGTGTTGTAAATGATTTCATTTTGCTTGGATCCACAACCAACATTTTTGGTACTACCAGCCAGGAAATCAAAAGACAAGTTGCATTGGGAAAATCTACTGTGAAGGATCTCTTCAGAGTATGAAAGAGCAATGATGCAGTTTAGAGACTAAGGTGTGTCTGATCTAGGCCAGGTCTTTTCAGTTCCTTGTTATGCATCTGAGAGGTAAAAAGGATGAAAAAAGAAGAATCCATGTCTTTGAGTTGTGGTGCTGGAGAAGAGTATTAACATAGATAGTGTGGACTAAGAACAAATAGGTCTATCCTGGAGAGGATAAAACCAGGTTGCTCCTTGGAGGCAAGGATTTTCAAACTCTGTCTCACATACTTTGGGTATGTCACCAGGACATCATGCTTCGAAGGGTAGAGGGTCAGCACAAAAAGAGGAAGACCTTGGATGACATGGATTGTTGCAGTGACTGTGTCAATAGGGTCAGGTGTGTCTGAGTCAGTGAGATTAGCTCAAGTTAGGGCAAAGTTCAGAGCAATTGTTCATAGTCCACTTAATGGCACAGAACAACCACCACCTTTCCATTGGCAGCTCAGCAAACCACATACAATGTCACCAAAGCTTTCTGTTCATTGTTCTTGTTGTATACCCTTGAGTTGGACTAAACCATAGCCAGCCCTCTGACAGGTTTTCAAGGAAGTCAATTGTATGTGAGTTGATTGCCCAGCTTTCTCTTACAGGGTGACTGGTGAATTCAAATGACAGCTTTGGGTTGGCAACGTAACTTCTTACCACTGAGCCACCAGAGCTCCCTTGCTGTACATTAGAGTTGAATTCTTTTCCAGAGACTATTCTGAGAGATTCGCTGTCCAGCTCTCAGATGCAAAGTGAGTGACTAAAAAGACCATGGCATGAATCAAGCACACCTTAGTCTTCGAACTGACATCATTGCTCCTCAGTAAGTTGAAGAGATTCCTGACAACACATAAGGATGACAGAAGAAGAATTGGTGCCTCTGAGTTGTGATGTTGAAGAAGAGTGCTGAATATCCCCGGCACTACTAAAAGAACCAATAGGTCTTGGAAAATGATGAAGCTACAGTGTTCCCTAGAGACAAGGATGGCAAAACCTCATCACACATATTTTGGGCATGTTGCTAGAAGAGACTTTTCCTTGGAAAGAGACATCATGCTTGGAAAGGTGATGGTAAGCGAGAGACAGGAAGACCCTCAACGAGATGGATTGACAGAGTGATTACAGCAATGGGCTTGAGTGGGTCAGAGATGATGAGGATGGCACAAGATAGGGCAGGGTTCAGACCTGTTGTTCATAGGGCTGCTATGAGTAGTACTTGACTCTACTTAATAACAACTCTGAGAGAACTATAATTCTTACAAAACTATTTTTACTCACTTGTAAACCATCACTAGGAGAGTTTATTCCTTGGAGAGGGACATCATGCTTGAAATGGTAGAGGGACAGCAGAGGAGAGGAAGATCCTTATCCAGGAGGATTGACATAATGACTGCAGCAGTGGTCTTGAGTGTGTAAGAGACTGTAAGGATAGCTTGGAATAAAACAATGTGCAGAAGGTCAGGGACTGCAGCCTTCAACATGGATTGAAGCTCAAGATCAAGAAAACAAAGATTCTCACCACCAATTGGCAGCATCATAACGGATGGTAAAGAGATTGAGACTGTTAACAGTTTTAGTTTGCTTGGCTCCACAATCAATACTTTTGATACCATCAGCCGGGAAATGAAGAGACGAATTGCACTGGGAAAGTCAGCTGTCAAGACCTCCCCAGAGTACTGAAGAACAATGATGTCGGGCTGGAGACTAAGGTGCGCCTGATCCAGGCCATAGTCTTTGCAGTTGTGTGCTGTGCCTCAGAGAGCTGGACAATGACTAGAGATGATAGAAAGAGAATTTATGCCTTTGAGCTGTGCTGTTAGAAAAGAATATTGAATATACCATGGACTGCTAGGAGCACAAGCCAGTTTGTTTGTCCTAGAGAGGCTGAAATCAGGCTGCTCCTTAGAGGCAAGGATTCTAAAGTTTCGTCTGAAATACTTTGGGCATATTGCAAGGAGGGACGAGTCATTGAAGAGGGGTGTCATGTTTGGGAGGGTGGAAAGACAGCACAGGAGAGGAAGACCCTCAATGAGATGAATCGATTCAGTGATTGGGGTAATGGGGTTAGGTGTGTCAGAAACAGTGAGGTTGGCACAGGGTAGAGCAGGGTTTAGGGCTCTTGAACATAGGGTCACTATGAGTTGCATACAACTCAATGGCACATAAAAACAACAACAGATCTGTTGTTTATAGGGTTGCTATGAGTACTTCACTCAACAGCACCTAACAACAATAGTAAACCATACTTGTGTACACAAATACACACTTTGTGATTAACCAGTTATGAATTCTTTGTGAAATTGTTTTTCCTGTGCTGATGATCAGTTGCAGCAAATCTCATTTACCTAATTACAAGAATGTTATTGTTATTATTGCTAATTGCCATTGAATCAGTCCTGACTCATGACTCATGGCAACCTATGTGTGCCAGTAGAACTGCTCCACAGGACTTTAAAGCATGTAGCCTTTCACAAGCAGATCACCAGGCCTATCTTCCTGGGTGCTTCTGAACAGGTCAGGCTACCAATGTTTTGGCTAGCATCTGTGAGCATAACCATTCACACCAGTCAGGGACTTCAATTACATGTGTATTGACTTTTATTTGTAAGATGTAGGCTGCATCTTTGTTTCGTTAGCATGATGCTTTACCCAGCTGAGCTATTCAGCTCACAATGGTCATCATACTTGCCACATTAGTTGTGTCATTAAAAGGACATTTCTCAATGTCTGTTATGATGCAGAAGTATGTGTTCTGCCATTATTAGTTGAAGTAATCTGTAGAGGTCAGTTAGAATCGGGTGATTGACTGTGCTTTTCAGTTCAACTATCTCCTTGTGAGGAATGGTTTAGTGCTAAGGAATTGCACTGCTGAAGGAAAGGTATATCGTTTGAATCGATCAACTTCCCTGTTGGAGAAACATAGACGGTCTCCTCTCATGAGATTTACTGCCTCTGAAAACCTAGTAGAAGGTCAGCTATGAGTGGTTTCCAACTCATCTGAACACGACAGCAATCTCCTCACTGATTTACTCTATCTGTAGTTGTCAGAAGCTAAGATTTTCTGTAGTGTCCTTTTTTTGTTTTTATCTCCTCTGCTGTTTTCTTTTGGTTTCCTTAGAAACTTCCTAGAGTCTGAGTCTTGTTCTTTCAATTGCAATTCTGTAATATAGGCACCCTATTGATGTAATGGTAAGGTATGGAGAAGAGGACATGTTCCATAATCCTATCAATAGGTCTCAGTCTTTTAATGTGCTTATTTATGTCCTTGAGCTATGATCGTTCAATTGCTTTTTAGCTTGTTTCTTTCCTTTATGTAAGATAGGAAGGCTATGTACCTGAGACTAGGTAATTTCTCTTCATCTTCAGCTCTCCATTGTCAGTTGTTGTTATTTACCACCAAGTTGGTGCTGACTCATAGTTGACTCTCCAGTACATTTTCAAAGGCTATTAATCGCATGGGACGAGATTACCCAGGGGGCAGTTGGTGAATCTGAACCGCATGCTTTTGGGTTGGCCATACAATTTCTTACACTAGGCCACCAGAGCTCCCCAAGTCAGGTTCTGGTAATAACATTTCCTTTAGGGCAGGTGTTTGTTTATGAGAGGACACATTTCATAACTTTTTTCCTCCTCCTGACGGAAGCGCAGTCTTTACTCTGAGAACCTGGTGCTACTCTTGACAGTTAAACACACCAAAAGAAGTGTGGGACCATACTAAGGCTGGGCTCATTAGAGTATATCTCAAGCTATTTCAGTTATCAATTATCCTTTATATTGCTCTACCAGTTGCTGACTCTAGCAGTGGGTGGTTGGGTTTCTTTGGTTTTTTTGTCTGGGGTTTGTTTGGTTTTTTTTCTCGGTAAATTATAATATCTATTTTTTTAAGACTCATTGATGTTTCAGTTCATCTTTTTCTTGTTGTAAAGATGGAAGAGCTTCCAAGTTCTTTCCTTGTTAGCCTGAAAAATGGATGTCTCTATTATCATATAGTAAGCTGTTTCCTCACAGACATGAATATTTTTTCTGAAACTTTATTCTTGAGATTTGAAGACCTCCCCTAAAGAGTTGTTTTGTGTTGTTTTTAATAGTTGTTTGTATTGATCAACATTTAGAAAGTTGTTAAATGACATTTAGTTCTGCTTCATAGTGACCCTGTATACAACAGAACAAAACACTGCTTAATCCTGTGCCCACCTCACAGTCACTGCTGTGTTTGAGCCCATTTTCACAGCCAGTGTTTCAAGCTACCTTGTTAAGGGTCTTCTCTTTCACTGACTCTTTCTCTACTTAGCACATTCTTTCTACTTAGCATATTGGAAGTTGAAATGGAGAACTTATCAAGATTCTGGTTATCAATTTTTTAAAGGATAAAAATTATGAAACCTTAGATTTTGTCTTTAAAAATAAAAATTATGAAAACCTTAGATTTTAACATATGTATCATTCAGAAAACAAAACCATTTTCCAAAACAAGAACAGTTCTAGTGAAAACACTGGCATTGCTTTATATTTTTTCAGCTCTTTAAAAAAAAAAATTAAAATTTTTGTTTTGTAGTAGTTTACTTTTTTTATTATTACTAAATTTAATTAGTTTTAATGAACATTTACAGAGATTTTGGGTTTTCATTCATTTATTGTTGCACTGTTTTCTCTACCCTCCTCCCCAGTTCGTTCTTCTCCCCGCCACCGCGAATTTCTGTTTTAATTGTCCAGTTGCCACAGTGCTTGTCAAAGCCAGTTCTGATACTAGTTTACTTTCAAAATTCATATACATTGTTTTTCACACCAGATTTTTCCCATTTCCTTTACCTAGACCTCCCTATGAGTAACCACTCTCCCAACCCCACCCATCTTCACCCCTCTGCTCCCACCTTCCTCTCCTTGGACCGTCATACGCAGGCTATAGTAATGGTCTTAAACAGTATGTCCTTTTGGGACTGAGTTCACTTAGCATAATGCTTTTCAATCCCTCCCAAGTTAAGCAGTGATTTACAAAATCATTGCTTCTGGGTATTGCATAGTATTCCATTGTGTGAATACACCACAATTTTTCAATCCATTTGATTGTGGTTGGATATTTGAGCTGTTTCCATGTTCAAAAATAAGGAACACTTCACAAATTTACATGTCATCCTTGTGCAGGGACCATGATAATCTTCTCTGTATTGTTCCAATTTTAGTATATGTGCTACTGAAGTTAGCACTGTTACTGTCTTTTAATGCCTAGATTAATAGAAGACAAGTAGCTTCTCCTGTTTCTACATACAGTCTGTTAGGATATTAAACATCATATGGCCTCCAAAGACAATAACTGAATTTTTATAGAAGAAACAAAAGGTCCTGGGGAGCAGAGGTCCTTAGAGTACACTTCAGGAACTTGTAGAGAGAAATGATAATCTCTCCTTGCTCTTGTGGAATTTTTTTAAAGCTATACACTCAAAGTTAGAAAGTGGGCTTGTGTGTGTGTGTGTGTACCGTCAAATCAGATCTGACTGGTACAGGAGGAGATTGTCCCTCCTTCCCTGGCAGAGCATCTGGTGGGTTCAAACTGTGCGCCTCTGGGATTGTAGTTGCAGTTCCTTGCCACTAGGCCACCAGAGCTCATGGGTATTCATCTCTATGATTTTGTATGTCATTCTTTAGTTAAGAGTCTTATGTGAAATGATGGATCATTTTCAAGTAATCCAATATCCTTAGAAATGCCCAGTATTTACTGCTAGCACATAATAGATAAAAGCAGCTTCTCTTTGATTTCTGAAGTTTTTCATACTTCTGAAGCTTAATTTTACTAATCAAAAATATCTTTTAAAAATGAAGATTTTTACACAAATTCAATAAATGAGTAAATTAAGTACATTTTGCTAACTAGACATACTTAATTTTAAAAATAATATATTTTCTTTGTTTTCCTCCCCTTAGGGTATCAATATTCACTTAGCTAAAAAAATGATTGAAGATCGGAGTAGAGATTACATGAATGCTAGGCGTGTAGCAAAGGTATGGAATTCTGGAATTCTGTCAGGCCATTTAATTTAATCTCTTATTTTTTGGAAAGCTTTCCTTTTATGATGTCATTCTTGATATTTTCAGGCATTAACAGTCTTAACTAAGGTCAATCAAATGCAGCTTCTGAGAAAATGATACATTTGGAATGCAATATTTTTTTACAGATACATTAAAGGATAAAATAGAATAAGTTGAGTTCAGAAGAAATTATACTTCCAAAATAGAGAAAATGAAGATAAAGGATAAAAGTTTCTACCTAGGAATTATGGAAGTAGTTCTTATCCTTTCATCATATCTGCTCAAGTGAATACTGTATTACTGTGTGATATTAAAACGAGTTTATAGTGTATGTATATCTTGCCATCCATTGATCTGCTTAAAAATATGTTAGGAAAAATAGCCTAATAGTATTAAGTATAAAAATTTTGAACAGATAGCTTCTCCAAGGATGTCAGTAATGATGTCACTAGATCATCAGTTCTTGTTACTATCCCAACTTCCCTGAGTTCTATTATCGCCAGCAAAAAACTCCTCCGGTGTTTAGCTCATTCAGTCCTAGGAACCCGTTCTCATGTGAGTATTATTTTTCTAGCAAGTACTCACTCTGTTATTGTTCTTCCCATTCTTTTATAGTTTTCAAATAACATTCAAGTATTATCAGAAAAGAATGGGTATTTTGAACAAAGTACTACAGACTGATCAAGTCCATCCTATATGCTTGAGTTTTTCTACACTTACCGTAGAACTCTAAATACTTATTGTCTAGGAATATGAAACAGTAATGAAAGGCTTGGACCGCAATGCTCCCTCGGTGCCTCCTCAGAATACACCTCAAGAAGCCCAGCAGGTGGCTATGTGGAAGAAATATATACAGTGGGAAAAGAGCAACCCTCTACGTACAGAAGATCAAACTCTTATAACAAAAAGAGGTAACAAGTTTAGCCCTCCTGTGGCTCCAATTACATATATGTTAGAGCAGTTGATACTGTTCCATAGATCACCAAGGCTTTTTTTCCCCCATAATCTTTCTTAAATATTTATCATATTTTTGTATTGGGTAATTTCTACAGCTATATTTTCATGTTCACTGACCCTTTTTTTCTATTCTATCTAATCTGCTGTTAAGCTATTCAGTTAATTTTTCATTTTAGATACTGTACTTGATCTGTTCTAGATTCTATCCTAAATTTTTGTTTTGTTTTGGGGTTTTCGTAGTTAATTTTCATAGTGTCCATTTCTCTACTGAGAGGCCTTGTCTGTTCATTCATTATGACCATCTCTCTTCTTTATGTCTTTGAACATATTTATAACTGTTGCTATCAAGTCCTTGTCTGCCAATTCCAACATACGACCCTCTTGGCTTGGTTTCTTTTTGATCCTTTTTATCTTGACTGGTTACATTTTCCTATTCTGTCAGTTGTGTAGACATTTAAAATCTTTCTTTTGGATATAGTACAAAAGTACAGATGATACATTATAGAAATTCTCTCTGAAGAATATTGAGTTTTATAGTAGTGAAATTAAATAACTGGCAGATTACATTCACCTTGAGGAAGGTGGTTTTTATACTGTTAGGACAGATATATTTTTTTGTTTTACCCTAAACTCCTTAATTCTGGGCCACAATTTTTATACCTAAGACTGAACCTTTTCGGAGTTTCAGTAGAAATGTAAGGTTAGAAAGTACTCAGATGTTCTTTCTTGACTAATCTCAAATTCTGTATTTTGTCTCCTCTCTTGCAAAGGGCTGCTGCTATAGTTATCTGTTCACCTCTTTCTTTTATATTAAATTTTCTTTAGTTTTTCAGCTTTGTTTTGTACTGAGTCTTTTGTATTCTCCTCTACACATGTGAATTTTAGGGCTAGCTTATGATTTGAGGACATTTATACACATTTCAAATTCTACTCTCTATGGTTCTTCCCCCATCCGCAATTTTCAGATGCTTTTGTATATAGTCCAGAATTCCATCCTCTCATACCTCAAGCAAGTAACACCACAGTTTAATTCTAGCTACCTTAGAACTTCAGAGATCAGAATGTACCCGTATTAGTTCTTAGGACTGCCTTAATTAATGGCTCATAACTAAGTTACTTAAGACAACAGAAATGTTTTCTCTTACAGTCATGGTGCCTAGAAGTCTGGAATCAAAGTGTTAATACGTTTATGTTTCTTCTGAAAGTTTTAGGGGAGAATTTTTCCTTCTATCTTCCTAACTTCTGATTGTTGTTTTGGTTGTTATGTGCTGTCGAGTCACCTGACGCTTATAGTGACCCTATGTACAATAGCTCTGAAGCCTGCCCTATCCAGAGCCAATCTCACTGACTTTGACACACCTACCCCCATTGTCCTAGTTACTTTATCAGTCCATCTCATCCAGGGTCTTCCTCTCCTGTGCTGTCTTTCCACCCTTCCAAGCATGATTTCCTTCTCAGAGGATCAGTCCCTCCTGGCCACATGCCCAAAGTATATAAGACAGAGTTTCAAAATTATATCCTCCAAGGAGAAACTTGGTTTCACCCTCTCCAAGATAGACCTGTTTGTTTTCCTGTGGTCCATGGTGTGTTCAAGATTCTTCTCCAGAACCACAATTCAAAGGCATCAATTCTTCTTCTGTCCTTAGTCATTATTCAGCTCTCTGATGCATAGCAAGTAATTGCAAAGACCATGGACTGGATCAGGGGTAGCTTAGTCTCTAGACTGACGTTGTTGCTTCTTAGTACTCTAGAAAGATCCCTAATAGCAGATTTACCTAATGTAATTCATCTTTTGATTTTTTGATAACTTCTGATAGTTCCCAGTACTCTGTGTTGGTTTTGTCTTGTAATGCCTCACTCCAATTTCTGTTTACTTCTCCACATCTCCATGTATTTCTTCTCATTATAAAGACACAATTACTGGATTTAGGGCCTGTCTTAATCTGAGGTTGCTATGAGTCGGAATTGACTTGATGACAGTGGGTTTGGTCCGCTAAGACCTTTACTTGAGTAGATCTGTAAAAACCCCTTTCCAAATAAGGTTATCTTCACAGATACTAAGAGTTAGAACTTGAATATACTGACAAAAATAATAAGGATTTCACCTAGTGTTGGTTCCTAGTTTACAAAAGTTGAATCCTATTTCTATCTGTTGTATATAAGGATGAGTCAGAGTCAACTCAACAGCACTTAAAAGCAAAACAGTACATTAGAATACATGAAGTTCCCATGCATCAGAATCCACTTGATAGTAATCAGTTTTTCCAATGCCTTCAAATAGCAACTTTTTATATTATTTCAGATTTATGTTTTTATTTTCACGGTGGTTTAGTTTGATACAATAAACTATTCTACCACAGCCAGAACTAGAATTTGGAATCCAGCTTACTCTCTGGTTCTTTCTTTTTTTTCCCCCCCTCAATCCTTCAGCTGTTTTTGTATGTAGTACAGAACTCCTTCCTCTTGCACGTCAAACAAATAACACCACAGCATTTGACTTTTTAATTCTAGCTATCTTAGAACTTCACAGACTAGAATGTACCTGTATTAGTTTTTACGGCTGCCTATTGTTATTGAGAATATACACAGCAAAGCATACACCATTCCAACCACTTCTCCATATTCAGTTCAGTGACATTGATTGTATTCTTTTAGTTATTCAGCCTTTCTCATCCCTATTAGTACCAATTCATTGCTGTGTTTCCTAACTAATATTTTGAGTTGCTGAGGCTTAGTAGATATTCCGTCTCTGTGCTGAGAAAATCATTCAAGAAGCTGGACTTGATGAAGAACACTGGGGCATCAGCATCAAAGGAAAACTCAGTAACAGTCTGTGTTATTCATATGATATAACCTTGCTAGCTGCAAGTGAGGACTTAAAATTCTTGCGGAAGATCAAAGACTGCAGAATTCAATATGGATTATATCTCAACACCAAGAAAATAAAAATCCTTACCACTGCACCATTAGGCAACATCATGATAGAAAAGACTGAAGTTGTCAGTGATTTCATCTTGCTTGGATCCATAATCAACACGTTTTACCAGCAGTCAGAAAATGAAAAGATGTATTGCCTTGGGGAAATCTGCCGTCAAGCACCTCTCCAAAGTGCTAGTGAGCAATGGTGTTATTTTTCAGACTAAAGTGTACCTCATTCAGGCCATTATCTTTTCAATTACTTGCTGTGCATCTGATGTTGGACCATAAAAAAGTGATGATAAAAGAATCATCATTGCCTTTGAGTTGGGGTTTTGGAGAAGAGTACTGAATATCTCATGGACTTCCAAAAAGAACAAATATGTCTTGGACAAAGTACAACCAGGATGATCCTCAGAAGCAAGGCTAGGAACACTTCATCTTGCATACTTTGAGCATGTTGATACAAGGGGGCATTCCTTAGAAAAAGATATCATGTTTGGAAAGATAGAGGATCAGCGAAAGAGAGGAACATCCTCAGTGAGATGGATTGACAAGGTGTGTCGCAAATGGCTCGCGTGTGTCAGATATGATGAGGTTGGCATAAGGGTAGGGGAAGGTTCAGATTTGTTGTTTATAGGATCGCTTTGAATTGTATTCTACTTGATGGAACCTAACAACAACAGTGGGAATAGAGAGTTGTGCTGCCAACCCAAAGACAAGCTTGTCAAATCCACCATCTGCTCTGCAGGAAAAGGATAGAGGATTTTCTCCTCTGCATTTATAGTCTCTGAGAAGCTACTGGAGGGTCAGCTCTGAGTCGGCTCTGGGAGTGAATGAACTGTCAATTTGATCCCACACAGCTGGTTATTAAAAAGGCATCATGCTCACACAGACCCTTTCCCCCCTACTATTTAATCTAAAAGGAGCTCTGGTGGCATAGTCCATAGGGAGTTGTGGTGCTTACCCAAAGGTAGCACCTCTGGCAGTTCAAATCCACAAAGGCTCTGAGGGGAAAGATGAACAATCTACTCCCTTGTTATTTATTGTTTTAGAAACACTGGGTGGTCAGCTATGATCAGTTTGGATTCAACAACATTAACTGAGCTCATCTGTTGTTGGATTTGAAAACTTCAGACATTTTTTCTTTAAGGTTTAAAGATTATTCTAAAGCAGTAGTTTCTAATATTCATCCAACATCCAGTGTTCCAAACATTATGGAATTCTTGAGAATTTAAAATTCTGTTCTACGTTTTCTACCAATTTTGATCAGGGTTTTTCTGTAGAATCTTTTTTCTTTATATTCTTTAATCATAGTGTTCAGTGATGGTACTAGCTAGATGAATAATCAAGTTCTTCTGAGCCCATGGCAAAAAAGGCAGCTGCTCCTAGAACAAGTAGCCTGTGATGGCCCATTCCTGTTCTTGACTCCTCCTTCTTCTGCTCCAGGTAATTGTTGTCTCTTAGGTGACTTTTTTGCAACCTTTTAAGATCCAGGCACCACACAACTTACTTATTTATATGTTGTTGTTGTTGTTGTTGTTAGGTGTAAACCTATGAACAACAGATCTGAACCCTGCCCTATCCTGTACTATTCTTATCATTCTGACATAATTGAGCCCATAATACCCCTATAACTAATACCACAAATGAATAGCTTTAACAAACACATTTTTTCTCTCTCACCGTTTTCGAGACTAAAATCCAAATTCAGGGTATTGGCTATCGGGGTAAGCTTCTTTTTTGTCTGTTAGCTCCAGAGGAAGGTCCGTGTAATTTTTATCATTTCTGCTTTTGTGTGATTTTCTCATGGCTTGGCATGTACCTTCCCCTTGTCTCTGCTTCTCTCACTCATTTAACACCTTATATCTCAATAGACTGACATAAGACACATTGTGCACTCATTGACAGAACACAAATATATTCCTGCATGGGATTATAACCACAGGCATAGAGGTGGCAATTTACAACACTATTCTGGGGACACACAAATAAATTTATAACAACAAACTAAGAGATATAAGTACTAAACAGGTTATTGACCCAGTTACCTTTGCCTCTGCTATTTCGTGTCTGTGCCTGCCGCTCTATTCCATTTTATTTTTTATCAGCTTTATCCCTATTTCATGTTTGCTTTTGCTGTTGGTTCCTTAGTGACGTTTTTCTTGAGTCCCTAAACTATGTTAAATTCTGTAGCTATAGGTTTTTAAGAACTAACGCCATGCAATGAGTTGCCGTTGAATTGGAATGGACCCACAGCTGACTCTCCAGCAAATTTTCATAGAGTGTAAAATGCACAAGAGGAGATTGGCCCCTGCCCCCTCATTGGGTTGGTGGCACAATTCTTTACCCACTTGGCCAACAGAGCTCTTCTGGATGTTTAAGAGTACTGGATAATTTCCTTTGAATATTGCTTTATTCTTTTTTTATTCCTTTCTCAGTATCTGTCTTTCCATATACTTCAGACTTTTTGGGTTATTGTTGTGTACTGTCGAGTAGGAACCAACCCATCACTGACCCTTAGGTGACTTTTCAGAGGCAGTTAGTCACATGCAAGGAGACTGCCCATCATTCTCCCGTGGAGCAGCTAACTTCAAACCATGTGCCTTTGGGATTGCAGTGCAGCTTCTTGCCACTAGGCTTCCAGAGCTCTTCTGAATTTTTAAGAGTACTGGATAATTTCCTTAGCATACTGCTTTTTTTTTTATGATTCCTTTCTCAATATCTGTCTTTCCATATGCTTCAGATTTCTTGAGTATAATTCATAACTGTATCCACTGTGCCTTTCAGATTTCTTAGCATATGGTTAGTGCTTAAATAATTTAAGAAATGACAATGAATAGGGCTTGGGTTGTACCATACTACAGTTTTTCTAATCATCATTCATTATTGAGGATTCTTTTTTAGGCTAATAATTTATTTGTGATGTTTTCTTTGGAAATTTTACAAGAAATGTTTCTTTTAATGAGCTGTTGTTTGTGAATGTCTTTTTCTAGTTATGTTTGCCTATGAACAATGCCTTCTCGTTTTGGGCCATCACCCTGATATTTGGTATGAAGCTGCACAGTATCTTGAGCAGTCCAGTAAACTGCTAGCAGAGAAGGGGGTGAGTATCTCCCCTATACCTAGAGCAGCTATTTTAAGTATTTTCTTATATGCACATAAACCAAATGGAAATATTTCTATTTATACATACTTCCATATAAATATAAAGCTGAAATTTTGTTAATTTTCTTTCAGTTATATTAAAATGATTGCACTAGAGGCTTCATTGATTTTTCTCCCCCAGGATATGAATAATGCCAAATTGTTTAGTGATGAAGCTGCTAATATATATGAAAGAGCCATAAGCACTTTATTAAAGAAGAACATGCTACTTTATTTTGCATATGCAGATTATGAAGAGGTAAGTGAAATGTTTAGAACTTATAATTTGGTTTTTTGGTTTCTTTGAATTTTTTAAAAAAAATTTTATTTTATTATTTTGTGTGTGTGTGTACCGTCAAATCGGATCTGACTGGTACAGGAGAAGATTGTCCCTCCTTCTCCAGCAGAGCATCGGGTGGATTCAAACTGCATACCTCTAGGATTGCAGTGCAGCTTCTTGCCACTAGGCCACCAGAGCTTCCTGATATGGGGTTGTTTTTTTTTTATTTTTATTTTTTTAACTGCAGGAATAAACTTGGTTTCCATCTCTTCGTTAGCTTCATATATTCCTTATGTTAGACAGATAATGCAAACTGAGTAGTTATTAGTCTACAGTTCATACTATAGTTAAGCTTTTAAGCAAGTACCATTGCGTGGATTTCTCAATGCTCTTATCTTACTTGTTTATATATTTATATTCCTCCTTTTGCCACATTAGAGTCGAATGAAGTATGAGAAGGTTCACAGTATATATAACAGACTTCTGGCAATTGAAGATATAGACCCTACCTTGGTGAGTAGTTTTAGAAATCTTTTCTTCATCTTTACTGTCTGATTATTTTTTTAATACTATATTTATTTATAGTAAAATTCACTTCTGTTGATATACAGACAGAAATTGCAATCATGTGGACATCATCAAAACCTTCATAGAAAGCACTTCCAGTAATTCCCTTAGGTAGCTCTTTGTAGTTAATGAACCCTTCCTCTCCTTAAACCTGTCTCCATTGGTTACACTCCTTGCAGAGTTGCGCTTTTAACACTTCTTAAACCTTTAACATTGCTATTATTGATCTATTTCCTGCCAGATTTTTAAAAAAATCTCTTTTATGCCATATAATTATTGTCTAATTTACATATTTTTTAAAAAGAACTAAGAATGGGAAGGATCAGCGTCCCAGAAGCTTGCAGCAGGAACTCACTTTATCCTGAATTCTGGTCTATAGTAGTAGTTGTTTTTTCCCTGTTTATATTGAGAGCCCATCTATTCATTAATCTCAGTTGTTCTGACTTTCATAGACATGGGTTTTGTGGCAAGCTCTGGTGGCCTAGTGGTAAAAAGCTGCACTGCAATCCCAGGGGTGCGTGGTTTGAATCCACCAGATGCTCTGCTGGAGAAGGAGGGACAATCTCCTCCTGTACCAGTCAGATCTGAGTTGATGGTACACACACACAAAATGAAAAAAAAAAAAAAACAACAAAAAAACCCAAACACAAAACACTGGGTTTTGTGGTTTTTTTTTTTAGTGGGACTTAATGGTTTCAAAACTAACACTTGCCGGCAAATCAGGACAAGTTAGTTACCCAACTCACAGAACAGAGTTGTTGTTGTTGTTGTTGTTGTGTACCATTGAGGGTATTGACTCATTGTTGACCCTCCAGCAGGTTTTTAGAAGCAGTAAACTGCATAGGAGGAGATTGTCCATCTGTCTCCTATGGAGCAGCTGGTGAATTCAAACTGCCTGTGTTTGGATTGGGAACATAACACCTTGTCACTAAGCTACCAGGGCTCACAGAGTTATTAAACATTGCATATTTTTTCATGTGCTGGCATTGTGTAGGTGCTGGATTTTAAATGGGTCATAAATAATTTACCAATCAAATTATTCACTCAACAAATCCCATTCTGTGGTCTTAGTGGACTTTAAAAGTAATAAACCAAGAAAATGTGAAGCTAACACTTATTGCTAAACATGTTTATTAAAATCAGCTTCTTTTATTAAATAAAACATGGAGATTTGTAGATGTGGGCATATACTCAGTGGACTGTTTTCCAGTAGTTGCACTTTTTTTCACCTTTAAGATTAGCTTACATGTTCTGGAATTAGAAAAGTGGTAATGATTGTTCAGCCTTTGGCATAAATGTGCAAAAACAAAAACTTGAAATACACCTTTAAAAAGGTGAATTTTATGTTATGTGAAGTACATCAAAGCAGTAACAATAATTTGTGTACATGTCTAACTCCACAAAATATCAAGTTTGTGGATTTAAATTAGGCAATTTATTGAAAATCTTGCTTTCTAATTTACTTGGTATTTAAGATTATTATTTTAATAGGAATAAAGTCAGCCTATACATGCTAGAAGGATAACATTCTGCCCAGTTTTTAGATTCCATAGTGATTAACAATTCTTTTTTTTTTCTCCATAGGTGTATATCCAATATATGAAATTTGCAAGGAGAGCAGAAGGTATTAAATCAGGAAGAATGATATTTAAAAAAGCAAGAGAAGATACAAGAACCCGCCACCATGTCTACGTAACTGCCGCACTCATGGAATATTACTGTAGTAAGGTAAGAAGGAGAAGGGCTGTGCTGGCACTGCCCAGGGTGAGTGGTTCTCTAGGACAAAAACAGGTAGTCTCCTCTCCTTACTGTTAGAAATCTGATGGAGGGTCCATTGTTAGGAATAGAAACTGACTCGGCGGCAGTGAATGTTGAAAGTAAATGTTGAAATACACTTGTGTGTGTTTGTGTATATATGTGTACATGTACACACACACACAAAAGAAGGGTAAAATAGTTTTCTTCATCTGAGATACATAACTTAAATGAAAGATAGTCCTGGTTTCTGTCTGAGCTTTAATTATTTTCTTTTGTAAAGGAAATGTATCTGTGTGAAATTATATGGCATTTCCTCCAAATCCTCACTGCATAGTAGTTGATGGCTTCTTATTATCACCATGTACATCAAGTCAGAACTGACGCATAGCAGACCCTCTAGTGGATTTTCAGAGGCAGTATACTGCGTGGGAGGAGACTGCCCATCATTCTTCCATGGACCAGCTAGTGAACTCGAACTGTGTGCCTTTGAGTTGACAGTGTAACTTCTTAAGTTTATTTATGCCTTTTTACCCTGTACTATCTAAACTCCCTGCACATGTTTGTAATTATGATAAAATATGTATAATAAATCTTTTGACACTTCAATTCTTTTAATACGTACTATTCGATGACAAGAAACTGTTGACCTAGTGAACAGAGAATTGCACTGCCAACTCAGAGGTAGGTGGTTCAAATCCACCAGCTGCTCCTCAGGAAGAAGATGAGTAATCTCCTCCCATGCAAACCTGATGGTCAGCTATGAGTCGATTCTAACTCACAGCCAATGAGCATTTACTGACATTAATTATTGTGCAGCCATCATTCCAGTCAATCAGTATCAAAATTTTTTTCATCACTATTAACAGAAATTCATTGCCTCTGAAATAATAATTTACTGTTTTTCCTTCTCACCCACTTTTGGTAACCACTGAATGGTAATTTTTATTTAACATGGTTTTCATTTTCATTCTTATGTATCTCATCATATTTAGATGTTGTAGGTTTTTTTAAAAAAAATTCACTGTCCTAGAGTTAGTTCCGACTCCTGGCAACCCTCCATCAGGTTTCTGAGGCTGTGAATTTTTCTGGAAGAGGCTGCCTCTCATCTCCTGGTGTATTCGAACCATTGATCTTTAAGTTAGCAGTCTGGAACATAATACATTATGCAACCAATAGTTTTAATATTCTCTTGAACATCTTGTTAGAAATTCATGGAAATCAGTACTTTACTCTGTTTACCACTTTTTAGGACAAATCTGTTGCCTTTAAGATTTTTGAGCTAGGGCTCAAGAAATATGGAGACATTCCAGAATATGTCCTGGCCTATATTGACTATCTCTCTCACCTCAATGGTAAGTAGACATTACAATCTATAAGTTACTTAATATTAAACATTAATGTCATTCTCTTAAATTATATCACTGGCTTTATTCCTTTTCAAATGCATTATAATGTCACACACTAGATTTGAACTATTGTTATGCACCCTAGAAATATCTGTGGTCTGACTATCAAACATGAATTTGTATTGAGTAATGGTAGATATTTTCTGACTGTGAAGAATGATCTTTAATATATCATCATTATTGTTGTTGTTGATTATCTTCGAGTTGAGCACAATTCACAGCAACCCTATGAACAAAAGACCTGAATGAAGCCTTTTTATAACTATTGTCATTTCTTAAAGTTCATAGCCTTTCCAGAGGCATGTTGTTTAGGAAGTGGATGCCACTGCTGCTTCCAAAATATATCGTTCTGGAAAGGGTTAAACCGGGTGGCTCCTTGGAGGCAAGGATTCTGAGGCTCCATCTAACATACTTTGGACATGTTGTGAGGAGAGACCAGTCCTTGGAGAGGGACATCATGCTTGGGAAGGTGGAGGGACAGCGCAGGAGGGGAAGACTGTCTATGAGGTGGATTGATTCAGTGACTGGGGTAATCCGGATGAGAGTGTAGAGGCAGTGCAATTGGCACAGGACAAAGCAGAGTTTAGGGCTGTTGTACATAGGGTCGCTATGAGTTGCAAGCGACTCAACAGCACATAACAGCAACAACAACATAGCAGTCAGTTTAGAGTTGGGAGACACACAGTTATTTATACCCATCCTTGATGAGTCCTGGCAAATTATTTCTTTTTTCCTAGAGTGAAAACAAGTGTTTTCCCAGCAAAAAACCCCAACAACCCAAAGCACAAACAAGCCACCAAAACTTAAAAACATCTTACTTATAAATTACTGAGGAAGATTTCAAAAAGAAATATTATGTTTATTAGCATCTTATTTCCCTGTTCTAATAATGGTCCTGCTTTATTTAATGCCAGGCATTGTGCTAGGTGATATATATTCTAGTTACCTATTTGGAGATGTAAAATTTTTTGACTAATGATATGGCTTAAATGCTGGTTTAGGGAAGAGATACATAATATGTGCTATGTAAAGGATTCTAGCATTGTATACACCTAAATAGCATTTTGAAAGATGAAACCTAAAATGTTATTTTGTATTTCAGCTTAGTGACTCTACCCTCTAGAATAAAGGCTTAACTACGAAAAGTAAGACAGTAGGGCATTAAAATGATCTTTTTTTTTCTTAGAAAAAAATAAATCCACGTCTGTTACCAATTTTAATTGTCTCCTTATGTTTTAATTACTCTCATGCATATTTATATTGTTATTCTAAAAATTACGATTATCCTTACATGAACACTCTTTTTTGTGCTAGTCAGTGATTAATAGTTCCTTTTTTATCTGTTCATCCATCTATACAACATTTATCCAATACTTATGAGGACCTGGGAATACAAAGGTGACTAGGACTCCATTCCTACCCTCTGTGAGTCTAGTGAAGAAGCCCTGGTTCTGCTATGGTTAAAACATTTGGCTGCCAACCTCTGGTTGGAGATTTGAACCAGTGATTCTTCAGGAGATAGACGAAGCGGTCTACTTCCATAAAAGATCTGTAGCCTTGGAACCCTCGGCAGCCAGGCACATCTCCCTGTTCCGTGGGGTTGCTGTGAGTCAGAATCCTCTCACTGGGAGGGGATTTGGTATTTGGGGTGATGAGTCTGCTCAGAGTGTAAACATATTACATCATTATTTAGTGTTAATTCTAATGTGAATTCTGGAGTTAGGCAGACTAATTACATAATCTTAAACTTGAATTTTTTTCATCTATAGAATGGTCCTAATAAGAATCCCACCTCTCAAAGCATTGTGGAGAGGATTAAATGACTTTTTACACATGTTTGACTCCTTTGGAGTGTGATAAAATGCAGCTCTGCAGGACAGAGTAAAGCCAGTCCCATCAGGCTTCCAAGGCTGTAGATTTTTACAGAAGCCACTGCCACATCTTGCTCCCAGAGCTTCTGGTGGGTTCACACTCTGACCTTTCATTTAACCAAGGTGCTACCAAAGCTCCTCCAAATGGGATAGACTGTTAAAGATTGTTTTACATTATTGCAAGTGAAGTATGTATGGAAGGGCTAAACCATAAGTGAAAAGACTGCTTCTCTTTATTGTATTATTTTCAATAGGAGACCCAGGTCATTCACTAAATCTTTCTCACCGAAATGTTTCCTCATCCTTAAAGATTGGCTGTGGTAATAGTTACCATTCTAGATAAGATTTTTGCTAGGATTAAATGAGGTAATGCATATGTAAATACGTTACCTTGTAGAACAAATTTTTAAAAAAATATTTAATAATTTTTCATATTCTAGAGGACAATAATACCCGGGTTTTGTTTGAAAGAGTTTTAACGTCTGGAAGCCTTCCTCCTGAGAAGTCTGGGTAAGCTTTGTGAAACCGTGTTTGTCGAGTTCTGTCTTAGTAATGGAATTGTGATCCAAAGGGATGAATACTAGCTGAATGTAATTTTGAGCACAAATTTCTCTTCTTTCTCAAGACTTCTTTTATGGATGCCTAGCAATATTCTCAGACCCAGTTAAGATTATTTTTTTCTTTTTTGAATAGTGATTATAATTTTTTTACAGATAGTGAAATATAATTTACTAGAAAATATTTTAATGCTTCTAATTTACTGTGTGTGTGTGTGTGTGTGTGTGTGTGTATCCATATCCCTAGAAATTGGTATGAAGAAGTTAAGATCTATGATTTTTAACTTTCATATTTGACTTTATGTCCTGGATTTATGCTTTGACTCTGCCACTTTTATCAAACAGGAAAATAGCACTCTGTGGTGGTTTGGTGGAAAGGCTTTGAAGTGTTTTGAGTTCAGATTCCTTCCTGCTCAGGCACCTTGACCTTTGCCAAGTTCATAATCCTTATGTTCTCATTGAGTAATAATAATGCTTACCGGTACAGGATCTTTGTGATAGCCTGATGCTGCGTACTCAATGTATGTACTGAGCAACATTTAATAAGAATCTCAGAACATTTATTTGGGCTGTTAAAATCATGGTGAGCCTCAAAAGTATTAGATTTTGAAATACATTTTTATCCATATAGTGGATGAAGAATGCATCCTCCTTTTTAACTCATACTACTATAAGTTCAGGAGAAATTAAAAATATTTTTCAATTTCCAAAAAGTTCTTCCATGTATAGTTTTTATCCTAAGTTCTGTCTTACTGACCACAGGGATAGGAAGACATGCTAAAAAAAGTAAAAGGAAAAAAGAAAAGGAAGAGGCTTAAGTTCTGAAGAAGTATGATATTAACCATTTAAATTACTTAACAAAAAAGCAAGATAAAGCAAATATGGTAAAATAGTAACAATTACCTAGTCTAGCTAAGTATGATATACACATATTGTGTTTTGTTTAAAGTTTGGAAATCCTTAAAACCAAGAGTTTTGTGTTTTATTTTAAGAAAAGAGCTTTTTATAATTAAGGGAAATTTGCAGCTGTTTTTATCAGATCAAGTATTATTTACTTTCTTACAGAGAAATATGGGCCAGATTTCTAGCTTTTGAAAGTAATATTGGTGATCTAGCCAGTATTCTCAAAGTAGAGAAAAGACGGTTTACAGCATTCAAAGAAGAATATGAAGGCAAAGAAACAGCATTGCTGGTCGATAGGTACAAATTCATGGATTTGTATCCCTGCTCTGCAAGTGAGCTCAAAGCACTGGGCTATAAGGTATGTACATAGGATCCAAATATGTAGTTTCTCTACTTTTCAGTCTTTCAGGATAATTCATGTATAACCTTCATTCTAAAACAAATTCTGAAATAAAACTTACCTACTTTTAGACTAGACTTGCCAAAAATACGGGAAAAGGATCAGGGACTTGATTTTATGAAGCATTAAGAATCAAAAGTAGCTAAATAAAATGATTCCTGGCAAATACTTTTCTTTCCCTGAAATTGTCATTTTCTTAAATTTTATGCCTGTTGTAAAGAGTGGTAGAAAGAGGAAAAGAAAAGAAAATTCCAACATCTTGTATTTTGAATCATCTTCAATGTTATATTTTTACTGTTTATCAAATTGGTGAAAATGCTTAAGCAAAATATAGTTTCTATTATTTATTTTATAAGATATAATAAGCATTCTTCCTTGCTCTCATTGCGGTTGTCAGAATTGACTCATAGCAAACCCTCCAGGTTTCCCGGTCTATAAATTGAACAAGAGATTGCCCAGCTTTCCCTTGTGGAGCCAGTGGTGGATCTGAACCACCAGTGAGGCACCATCTTTGGGTTAGTTGTGCAAGTCTGTACAGACAAGGCCATCAGAACTCTCTATTAGAGTTTGTTAAAACCATACCACTCCTTGAAGAAGCTTCTAGGAACGAATAGAATACTTCTACCCAGATTACTGAGATAAATCTAATACCTGGATCTATTCAGGCCAGGGGAGAGTAATATTTATATAGTTTTTCTTAAGAAGGAATCCTATCCTCTGTCACCTTTTGATCTTTCTATGGTGTGCAAAAAAAAAAAAGACCAAACAGGAAATTCAAAGGGAAACCATATGCACAAGTGGTCCAGGTATTCGCTTTAAGCCAAACATCATTAGGACATTCTTGGTCATCAGCCTCCACTTTTTCACTACCCTCACTCATCTAGACCTCACTTTGTATTTGAACCAATTTAAAATGTTTGAGGAAACTACCCATACTTATGTTTCAGAGTTCTCATCAGTGGAAGTCTCAGTTTGGTGCCAGTCTCAGATTCCTATTCAGAATCAAGATGCTCAGGGCAGGGCAGTTTTTGCTTTTGGCTAACTAATTCCCAGTGAAATAGTAAAGAAATTAGTATTTCCAAGTAGAACTATCTCTTGAATGTGAATTCTCCAACCTGCATAGAAGTGTATAGACATATGTGCATGAAATAGAAGAAAGCGGTTTCCCTATGTAATAGCCAATGTAACCTACTGCATTTGAGAAAACAAGTGTCCTTTTATCATTGCTGGCAGATTGACACTGGGTTACTTTGGGATAGATCAACCTCTCTTTGAAGATCTATTTCTTCCTTTGATAAACCTTGTTGTTTTCAGCCAAAGTGATATAATGCTAGTCTGAAAAGAAGGTTTTGTAGTCAGAGAAGCCTGGTTTCCTTATTATCTGTGTGACTCTGGAGAAATCAGTCTTTCTTTGAACTGCAGTCTTTCTAGAAAATGAAGATGCTATAACTTACCAAGAGAATGCTAGGCTAGGTGCCTGACAAATAGTGGCTGCCTATAATCATCCCGCCCTTCAACAGTACATTGGGAATAACTTTTTATCTCACTAGTTCTTTACCTAATGTTGAGATTCTCATAAAGTAGCAAAATCTTGTAACTAGTTTATGCTAGGGTAAACTGTGTTTCTGTTATTATGGAACAGAACCTTCACTTAATCCAGATTCTCATCTTAAAAAGCTTCTATTGTAAGAGTATCTAAATATCTAAACTTTTAATTTTTCTTCTAAATTACTGTTTACTGCCTAGTCTGAGTTTACTCATTAAAAGACTACTTATCCTACTAATGTGCTATTTGACAACACTGAGTCTAGTGATCTTAACTGGGGAAAGATTTTTGACAACACTGAGTCTAGTGATCTTAACTGGGGAAAGATTATAAAACAGAATCAGTGATTTAATAAGTCTTTGGAGCCTTGTAGCTTTCCCTGCTGAATATTTAAGCACGTTTGCTATTCTTAAAATTCTTGCTGTCCCTACGCTCTTTTCCTCCTGCCATTTAATCTGTTATTTACAGTGTGCCCACAAAATTATAATACTGCACATGTATACTCCTAAATCCCCTTTTCAGATTTAGGATTCTTCTCTTCTGCATTTTCAGGATGTTTCTCGTGCTAAGCTAGCTGCAATCATTCCAGACCCAGTTGTAGCTCCTTCTATAGTGCCTGTTCTGAAAGATGAAGTGGATAGAAAACCAGAGTACCCTAAACCAGACACTCAGCAGATGATCCCATTTCAGCCACGGCATTTAGCACGTAAGCCATGACTTTAGATCTGGTCCTAAGACCTGAGTTTGTTTTCTGGTTTTAAATTTATTTCATTCTAGAGGCATGGGGACAAAGTAACATAACATTTCCATTGAAGGTTAATTATTAGATTTAGGTTCACTATGACAAGTGGCTCATCTGTATAATCTTTGAGCCAGGATGTACTCAGAATCTCTCAAAACGCTCAGTGATCCAGAGTATAGTCACCTACCTGGCAGTAATACCTGAGTGTTTTCAGAAATGCTCTTCCATACAGACTAGCTGTAGAGCTGAAAACTTCTTCCAATTTGTTATTTGGCATCATTAACATTTACTGTTGCACTGTGGCCCCTCTGGCTACTGACTGAACAAAGTGCTTTAATTATATTGTTAATAAGTGACTTTAGATTCAATTACTGAACAAATCTCAGAAGAGACAAAAACTAACTTTAGTTCAGCCACTGGATGGTTTTATGGAAGTAACTCATCTACTTTTCTGCTTCCCTATGACCATAGGGTTGAGGCTTTCACTGTCTTACCCACATGAATTTTTTTTAAGGCCAGGTAATCACTGAAAGCAAGCAGTGTGTCCTGAAGAAAGCAACACAGACATCACAAATATTTATGTACAAATCAACATTTATAGTTTCCTAGGTCTGTGGTGGCTATCCTGTTTAACTCCTGCTCCTCTGGCTCTTCTAGCTCCAGGCTTACACCCTGTTCCCGGTGGAGTGTTCCCAGTGCCACCTGCAGCAGTAGTTTTAATGAAACTTCTCCCTCCTCCTATCTGTTTCCAGGTTAGTATTTCACCATTTTTATAGGTGGTTTTATTTTTTATAGTAGTTGCATGCTATTTCCTTCATTTCATTGGAACAAAAATGCCTGCCATTTTAACTTGTCTGAATACTTTGAATTAAATTTATTTGTATTGAAATAGGGTCCTTTTGTACAAGTGGATGAATTGATGGAAATTTTCCGAAGATGCAAGATACCAAATAGTAAGTAGTCAAAGTTCACTCTCAGGGTGGAATTTCCACTGTTCCCTCACAGTCATGAGACACTGCAATTCACTGCCATTAAAGTTTCCAATACCAGGCAGCCTGGAGAAGTACAGTGAAATCTAAGAGTAATCTAAACTGTGTTTGACAGATAAAAGCCAAACATTAAGTAAAATGTCACGGACTGAATAATTTTAGCAGCTCCTTTTGTCTTTGCCTTTAAAGTATCCACTCTAGTACTTCTCCTTCACACTCCTTCACAATACGTATTCCTTCAAAGTAGCATTGTTTCAGACATTCTCAAGCTTTCCTTTCTGTTTGAACAGCTGTGGAGGAAGCTGTAAGGCTCATCACTGGCGGGGCCCCAGAGCTAACGGTGGAAGGAAATGGCCCAGTAGAAAGTAATGCAGTGCTTGTGAAGGCTGTGAAAAGGCCCAATGAGGATTCAGATGAGGATGAAGAAAAGGGGGCTGTAGTGCCTCCTGTCCATGACATTTACAGAGCACGGCAGCAGAAGCGAATTCGGTGAGGCAGGCTCAAAGCCTGAGTTGGAAGGAAAAACTCTGACCCAGGATTCCCTTTTTTGCCTCTTATGTCATATGTTTATAAGAGACAACGCTTTGTTACAAGGATCTTTGAAACAAAGTTGTATTGTCATTGGTGCCTCTATCATATGGTTCTTGGAAAACCAACCAACCTGTGGGACTTTTAGACTATGGAACAGACCATGCTCTAAGCAAAATCAGGTTTTCACAGATGTGAGAACAGTATACATGGGCAGAACCACATTTTGTTCCCTCTTCAAGGGCGTCTGTATGTGTATGTGCCGCTTGAAGATTTGTGAATTTTCAACAGTTTTATTTTAAAAACTGTACGGCTTATGATTGTAAAGCATTTTATTACATTTTCTGAAAAAGTTGTTCTTGGTTTGCTTCTGTAGAGTCCTGCCTTATTGTTTGTTTTTATTTATGGCAGAATGTATGGAATCTGTTTTGTAGTTTAAAATTTTAAAACAATCCTTTAAAAAAAATAAAAATCTCTCAAAATGGCATGTCTCTTTCTTCTTCCTTCACGGAGATTTCATTTACTGCTGCCTTAGTTAATGGTGTCCAGCGGAGACCACTGAAAAACAGGGATCACACCAATATAAGGACACCTCATGTTTACTGTATACACACGTACATTTGTCTGGGGGGGATGGGGGCGGTGTTGGTACTGAACTAACAGGAGATATGAGTGATCCATTCTTCAGAAACAAATATTTCCAAAGTCCTCAATACATTTTTCTCCAATTTTGCTGGCAGATTGAGATATTTTGTAATCCTTCATCTTCTTAAAGGCAAAATATATCTGGAGATCTCTAGCCCATCAATCACTACATTGTTCACACATAAACATATGTTGAAAGGTCCTTGGGTGTTCAACTAAATTTTTTTTTTATGACCTAGGCATACACAGCATTTAAAAAAGAATTACAGTTTACTAAATTCTAATTAAAATGAACAAACACTTAAGCAAAAGAATTCAAAATACTAGTCTTTTGTTGTCTGGTACCAACATTGCCTCCTCAAACTAATTTCTAGAAAAACTTAGAAATCTAATTAAACTTCTGGTTGTTAATGTATCGTCAAGTCAGAACCAATCCATAGCTGACCCTCTAGCAGGTTTTCAGAGATAGTAAATTTGACAAATGTCAATAGTTGTAGAAGGGCTTCAGGCCTTTTGTTCATAGGGTCACAATAAGTCATGCTCGCCTCGAAGGCAATCAACTACAACAACAAATCCCACAGAAGGGAACTGCACACAGCTTAGTATCACTAGGAAGTTTTAGTTCAAAATAAAAGATAAAATAAGAAAGAGCAGGAAAGTATGGTTATAAAACTATCATATTGGATACATAATTTAGGTCATGTTGAATTTGAATCCAAGTGTGATTAAATGTTAATCCTTGTTGTTGTTGTTGTTGTTGTTGTTGTT
>NW_006399779.1:10914044-10966978 GCF_000299155.1 Elephantulus edwardii | reverse complement strand
TTAGAGACACTGGTCAAAAGAAAAATGTCAGCAGTCGACGTTTTTGGAATCAAAGAAGCCAGGAAAGCTTAAGATACAAACTGTCAGATCATGGGTTGGACAATGGAAGATATTTTCTGAAGGGACTTGGTAGATGAGAAGGGTTATCCTGGTGGAGGGTGGAGCTGGGAATGTTAATCCTACATTTGAAAATTAGCTGATTAATTCCATAAAATTCTTGTAAGAGGAGTTATCTTAAATAATTTTCTAAATTTTTATGTAGCAGGGCATATTTACATAAGTTGGTCACAAGCATATTTAGTTTCCTGTATTTTCCCATTAATGCTGAAATTTCTTCAAAAACTAAGTCCAATCAGATGGTTTGAAATACTGATGAAGATCATCCAAAATGGCTAGAACAGTATGTTGACAATAGAACTGCCAGAACATCAAAACTGGGTTTAGAAGAGGCCATAGTACCAGGGATATCACTGCTGATGTCAAATGGATTCTGGCTGAAAGCAGAGAATACCAGAAGAATGTCTACTTGTGTTTTATTGACTATGCAAAGGCAATTCACTGTGTGGATCAGAACAAACTATGGGTAACATTGAAAAGAATGTTACCAATTAACTATGCTCATGGTGAAACCTATCCCTAGACCAAGAAGCTATTGTCCAAAGCAAGGAAACACTATGGCTTAAAATAAAGAAAAGTGTGTGCATCAGGGATGTAGCCTTCCTCATATTTATTCAATCTATATGCTGAGCAAATCATTCAAGAAGTTGGACTTAAGATTCGTCAACAACTTGCGTTGACACAGCCTTGCTCATTGACCATACGGAAGACTTGAAACACTTGCTCCAGAAGATCAATATGGATAACATCTCAATGTAAAGAAGACAAAAATCCTCACCACTGGATTAATAGACATGATGATATATAGGAAAGAATGAAATTGTCAATGATTTCCTCTTTCTTGAATCTACAATGCCTTGGTACCAGCATTTTAAAAAATAAGATAGGTATCATTAAGTCCACTACAACTCATAGCAGCCATCTGAGCAACAGACTGCCCTATCGTCCCCTATTCAAAGCCAACTTCACAATCAAGCCTTTAGTCATTGCATTAGCCCATCTCATTGAATGCCTTCTCTTTCAATGACTACTTTTCCTGAATGATGTCTTCCCAAGTACTAGAACTTACCGACAAATGTGCCTGAAGCATGTGAGACCAAGATTCATCATCCTTGCCTCTAAAAGAAACAGTCGATCGATAATGCACATTACACTCACACAGATGAAAGAAGACTGAAAGGAATGTATGATTAGGCATTAAATGCATGATAGCTAACAATCTAGAACAAGAAGTGGATTGGGGGAGGGAAGGAGGGAGGAAAATGTGCATCAATGAATGAAAGAAAACCCAAACTTTGTGTAAACTTTCAATACAATCACAATTTTTAAAAAAGAAATCAAAAGATGTATTGCATTGGGAAAGTCTGCCAAAGACCTCTCCAAAGTACTAAGGAACAATGATGTCAGTTTAAAAACTAAGGTACAGAGGAACTCTGGTGGCCTAGTGGCAAGAAGCTGCACTGTAATCCCAGAGTTCAGATGGTTCAAATCCACCAGATGCTCAGCTGGAGATGGAGAGACAATCTCCTCCTATACCAGTCAGATCCGACGTGATAGTACACACACAAAAAATAATAAAGTAAGTTTTTAAAAAAAATCAAAAAGCTAAGATACAACTGATCCAGGCCATTTTTCAGTCATTTGCTATGCATCTGAGAGCTGGATAGTGAGTGGGGATGACAGAAGAATCGATGCTTTTGAGCAGTGGTACTGGAGAAGAGTACTGAAAGTTCCATGGACTGCCAAGAGAACAGACAGACCTTGGAGAAAGTGTAATCAGAGTGCTCCTTGGAGCCATGATGGAGAGGTTTCATCTCCCATACTTGAAGCATAATGTTAGGAGGGGTCACTCCTTGGAAAAAGACAATCATGTTTGAAAAGACAGAAAGTCCCTCAAAGTGATGGACTGATAAAGAGACTGCAGCAATAGGCTCAAGTATGTCAGAGATGAAAAGGATGGTACAGGGTAAGACGGGTCAGATCTGTTGTTCAGATGGTCACTCTGAATTGTATTCATCTTGACAGAACCTAACAACAACAAAGGGCGAGTAGGAGTTGAGTATAAGCTGGGCAGTTCTTTTATTATTCAGGGACTGCTTGCAACTGTTTATAAATTCTATTTCTAAAGCAAACGTGGTTAAAGGTGACAGGTCTTCCCTGACTGGCACTCAGTAGTTCACTGTATGCTGAATAACTGTCAGTTGTCATGATGTCAGAGTTGGCTCTGACTCATATGACCTTGTGTGTAACAAATCTTTCCCTGTCCACCATCCTCATCAAGAAATAAATAACCTTACAATTCTAAGGCCACCTAGTGGGTGAGGAATTGTGCTGCCAACCCAAAAGAAGATGGTTCCACTCCATGGGGCAAAGATAAGCAATCTCCTTGAGATTTACAGCCTCTAAGAGCTTGCTATGAGTCTATGAACTTGTCTATGATTCTGACTTCACAGCAATATGTGAGCTGGTAATTAGAAAAGGCTAAGGAAAGGTCTTCACATACAGTCAGCCTTGGAGGGATAGAGGGTGGAGGAGAGAGGAAAAAACAATATGGGGTTGATTAGATATTTTGATTCTATTAATCAATGGCAATTAATTTTATAAAACAGTGAATGAAAATCCACCATGATTTGTAAACCTTCATTGAAAAAAAAAAAAGAAACAGTACTCAGGCCTCCATCTTCACAAACATGTTTATGCCTGTAAACACGTTTAAGGAGCCCTGCTTCTGTAAGCCATTACATGTTGCACTGCTAATCAAAAGGTCAGTGGTTTAAATCTACCAGCTGCTCCACAGGAGGAAGAGGGACAATCTCCTAAGATTTACAGCCTCAGAAGCCTGATGGAAGCATGTCAGGAATCAACAGTGGTAGGTTTTTAGTCCCTGGGCGCACACATGTTTAAGCACTGGCTGCTAACCAAAAGCTCGGGCTGGAGTTTGCCCAGCGGTGCCTTGGCAGAAAGTCCTGGCAAACTACTTCTGTAAACTAACCCCAGAAAACCCTGTGGAGCACAGTTCTGCTCAGACACACGTACAGTTGCCATGAATCAGTGTGTCTGAGGGCAGCTGGAGAAGAGCTGCCTGACCCTTGCTCTGTGAAGTCATTTATGGGCCCTTAAGATGTCCTGCCTTATGGGAGTGTCTGTGCCTGGAGGCAACTCTAAGATACTTCAGTCAGTCCCAACCTCCGCAGGGACTGATGACTAAAGATGTTAGGTCAGTTTCCATGAGGGGCTCCAGACTAAAGGCCAGCTGCTCAGGCAGACTCTGAAATTTCTGGCCAGTAATATTGCACATCATCAGGCATTACCCCTGAGAGGCCTCTTACGGGAAAGAGCAGCTGGAAGCTTCAGTCTGTGCCCCTCCCAGGCTTTGTGCCCTCGGCATTTCTTCTTTGGTTCATTCTACTTTGCAATTTATCTTTTCACTGCAATAAAGCTCTAAGTACAGCACCTTCCTGAGTTATGTGAGTCATTTTAGCAAATTATTAAGCCAGAATGGGGTTATAAGGGCTCCTGGATTTGTACCCAGCTGAAGTGAGAGCAGTCCTGGGAAGCCCCAAATTTGTGGCTGGTGTCTGAGGTGGGACCTGTCACCTGACTTTGTAGTTTGGCTAACTTATGGTTATATGCCATCAAGTCACTTTCAACTCAGAGACCCAACATACAACAGCTTGAACCCTGCTCTATCTTGAGCCAGTTTCATTGTCTCTGACACACCTATCCCCATTACCCCAGTCAATCCATCTCATTGAAGCTCTTCCTCTCTTTCTCTGACCCTTCACCCTCTCAAGCATGATGTTCCTCTCCAAGGACTGGTCCCTCCTGGCAACATTCCCAAAGTATGTCAGACGGAGCTTCAGAATCTTTACCTTCATGGAACAGCCTGGTTTCATCCTCTCGAGGACAGACCTGTTCTCTTAGCTGTCCTTGGTATATTTAATACTCTTCTCCAGCACTACAGCTCAAAGGCATCAATTCTTCTACCATCCTTAATCACTGTCCAGCTCTCATGCACAGCAAGTAATTGCGAGGATCACCTTAGTATCTAGACTGACATCCCTGCTCTGCAGCACTATGGAGAGGTGCCTGACAGCTGCAATTCATCTTTTGATCTCCAGGCTGCTGGTACCAAGAGTGTTGATTGTGGAGCCAAGCAGCATCTTTTATAAAACATTTACAAAATTTTGAAAAGAATCCATTCCAGGTAACTAAATTTGAGGATCACTGGTGGTGCAATGCTTAAGTGCTTGTTTACGAACTAAAAGGTGAATGATCTGAATGCACAGCTGCCCTGCAGGACAAAGATACAGCAGTCAGCTTCTCTGAAGGCTGTGTGTGCCATCTCATAACCATAGCTGACCCTCCAGCAGGTTTTCAGAGGCTGTAAATCACACAGGAGGAGACAGTCTATCTTTCTCCCACAGAGCTGGTGGATTCGAACCATGTGCCTTTGGATTGAGAGCACAATTCCTTACCACTAGGTCACCAGTGCTCCTTCCCTAGAATACAGCCTTGGAAACCTTGTGGAGCTTACTGTTGACCCTACCGCTTAGGGTCCTATTGGGTCTCGATGACTTGGAATCAACTTTGCAGCAACTGGTTTGGTGTTAGGATAACTATACTTCCAAAAACGGATGGGGAAAACCCCATTTTTCTTAGAATGGCTAGTAGATTCGAACTGACAGCCTTTCAGTTAACCGCCCAATAATTAAGTACCACACTACCAGGAATCCTTTAATTAAACTTGGATATCATGTTATTGCTTAGAATGAAATGGTATTCAAAATAAGTGCCAGTTTACCAAGTTTGAGAATAAAAGTAAAGAAAAATTATTTAGCA
This sequence comes from Elephantulus edwardii, assembly GCF_000299155.1. NCBI lineage: Eukaryota > Metazoa > Chordata > Mammalia > Macroscelidea > Macroscelididae > Elephantulus > Elephantulus edwardii. The sequence goes on along the minus strand of NW_006399779.1, from coordinate 10,962,019 downwards.
GCTTCCTACAGTTCCTTCTCCATCAGAACTGGCCAAAGTTCCTCTTTGAGCAAAAAGAGAATTACACTTTTAAAATAAGAAGCGTCATAATTGTGAGTGCAAAATAGGGAGAGAAAAATCAACTACATAAGAGTGTAGTGTCAGAGGAGGTGGACTCAACCAGGTGGACTGACACAGTGACTTGGGGGTGTCAGACTGTGAGGACGGCACAATATAGGACAGAGTTCAGATCTGCTCACAGGGTCGCTGAGAGTCGTACTCAACTCGATGGCACCTAACAACAATCCATGAAGTGGCTTTAAATATGAATCAAAAAGGCAAACATCTATGAATATCATAGAAAGTCTAACATAAAGACACAATTGCAAATATTATTGTAGTTATTTATTTGGAGCATATTTTTAAATGAGATTGTACCTTTAAATATTATCTTTATTGTCCACCATCCACTACCATTCATTCATCCATCCGTCTGTTCACTCTGCTATCTATACAGTCACATAACCATGAAGATGGGATGGGTGGAGGTGGATGCCAGGAGGTAGGGAGAGGTAAGACTGCAGCTCTAGTGGAGGCTCTAGTGGAGGCGGGTGACAGGATGGGAAGACAATATCTCCAAGTCTGGTAAAGGTACTTGACTGAGGGAAGCAGGGCACCCAAAGTTGAAACTACCACTATAACAGACGTGCACCTACAGGGAGAGGGCTGTAAACTCTCCATTATTATCAGAAAAGCAATTTATCCTCTTCTATATACAAAGTATTTAGTACCCATTATCCTATTTAAGCCTCACAGCAACAATGTGAATTAGTAGTGTTTCCATTTTACAGATGAAAATACTGAGGCTTGGGGGAGGGAGGAGAATATCATACAACCAGTAAGAATACAATAGAAGCCATACTCAAACCCAGAACAGCCTCCAAATCAGGTGCTTTTTTGCACAATTCTATCATAGTCAAGTTAGACTTATCACAAAGCCAAAGTTGAGAGGAAGTTTAGAGATGGAGTCTAGGCCTCTCACTGATAGGTCCCCAGCTAGTATGTAACAGTGATGGGATCACATCCATAGTTTTCTGACAGCCCCCAGGCTTCCCACTCTGTTGCTGTGCCTCAAAATGAAAAGAAATGCAAACATACATTTGGATCAAACAATTAAACAGCTATTCCTTTCGAAACTACAAGGAACCTGCTGGCAATACCACCTCTCTGCTTCCTCCCAGGATCCTGAAGGCTTTGGAGACATGTAAACAAGCTTCTCAACAAAAATGAGGCTTTGAGGAAAATTCATTCAGAGCTGGTGGCCAACATATGAACAATATATGCCTGTTACATCAAAACTGTTCACTTTCTTCACAGAGAAAAAGTTTCTTCACAACGGTTAGCTATATTGACTCAGCCATTATAGAAGTGTAGTCCTTTCTGAAATATATTTATAGTTGGCTTATAGTTGCAAAAATAATCAGATTCAATTCACCCAGCATTTTCTGAGCACAACTAAGTGACAGCCACTGCTCTAGACATTCATTCCTAAGACTAAATCCAAGAGACTTAGTGATACTGGCCTCATTCCATGCAAAGGGCAGGCGAATCAATTTAGTAACTTCATGAAAAGACACATAAAGAAGGGAGAAAACAGCTCCTAGCGGTGACATACAGCCAGCAAGCCTTTCCCTGACTATTCAGAGAGAGCCGCTGGCCTTTTTGAAAGAGCTTCCAGGTTTCTTTTAGCTTCTCATGCAAGATTTTTTTTCTGTGGTGGTAAATAAATGCACCATCCACTTCTGACCACCCCCACTGGACAACCCCACTGGAGCATGATCTATGGGGACTGGGAGACAGCAGGCACCCCTGACATAGCTGTCCTGCCTACAGGGCTAGAAATTCTTCAGCATAAATGAAACTGGATCCTGGGGCTCCTGGCTGTGCTTTCCCCCTTAAATCATGGGCACACACACTTTGTTTTATAGGACATATTATCTGGAGGCCCAGACTATGCATTCACAGTTATAGGAGGTGTCAGGAATTCTGGTCCCTGAAGCAACTTGGATAAATGTTGTTCAAAAAGATCTCCCAAATTTTAAAAATTACTTTCCTATTCTAGAGATTAATAAGCTTGGGCTCGATTACCTGAAAATGTGTCAATCTGCTTCAGGAAGCAGATTCAAATATGATTTAATCAACAAAACCTTGCATTCTATTAGCGTGACTTTTTCCCTAAAAATTCCAGATGTTTCTCTTTTCATATACACATAGGAAAACATTTTCTCCTTCACCCTTGATGCTTCGGTGTCAATGCATTCCCTTTCTCCAGGTCCCTTAAGACACAGCTGCCACCATCCAAGTTACGGAGTATTTTATATGAAAGAAAACTCTCCTCTCAAACAAAAGAATCAGCACAGACTCTAGGGCCCTGACTGGGCCAGGCAGAGCAGGGGGGCGTGCCTTGGGGGAGCAGTATACGGAACAACCCTCCAAATGTAAACTACCTGGAGGGATGACGAGTTGGGGCTGTGGGAGAATGGGCACACGCCATGACTTGGTTTCTTTACTCTTGGGGGGCTGCCAGTCTACAGTGTCTGAAAGAACATCTATCCAGACTGCAGAAAGGAGAGGTTCCAGCTGCTGTAACTCTGACGCAGGGAAGGACTGCACAGGTAGCCCACTGGTTAAAAGCCGAATGTTACCTATAAAACTCAAGATAACAAAGAGCTTCTATGCTTTGTAAACTTGCACTCATAAATAAAAGCTCACAAGATAGGATTCAGTGCATATTTCAATAAGTCTTCTCAACAGCCACATGCACTATTCTTCCCTTCAGAATCAGTGCCATTTAAAGTGAAATGCACTAAACAGCCATTTTCCAAAGCGAATAGTCGGGAAGAGGAACTCTGAGCCGAGTAAATAATGCTGCTGAGAGGAGCACACGGGTTAGGACTTGACCAGGCTCTTACTGAGGATCGCTTCATAGTAGGGACTGAACACCATCTTGTTATAGTTGACCAGGCGAACAAATTTAACAGCAATTTCTTCCAGCTCTTTCTGAACTGGACTCAATCCACCAGGTACTGCAGGGAATGGCTTCTGATGGCCTGAGGCAAGGTAGGTTTCCAAGAAAGTGAAGATTCGGGAATCTGCAATGGAAAAGAAAATAGGTGGTTGTTTCTCATTCTAGGTCAATTTACAAGCTTTTCATTATGCTTCAGCTAGAAACCTCACCTCCTGAGGAAGTCTTTCCTGACCATCCCCCTAACAGAGTACCCTTAGCACCTTATTTCTGACCGATGATTCCACTTAACAATGTGTCCCTGTCAAGATGGGGTTTCATGACATTGGAAATCTTGCTCATCTTGTTCTTCTAGCTCTCCCTGCACCCAGTACAACCCCTAGCAAGCCTGGCCACTGGAGACCACAGAAGAAAAGAGGGAAGAACAGAAAGGCAGGCACTACAAGGCCTACGCCTGACTCCTGATATTGAGCTTCTCCAATAATTCTTTCCTCTACAAGTTCAAAAGACAATCCACTGTAGGTGTGTGAACCACCTTGCCCACAAAGCTCACATCAAAGACTCACAGGCTGCCTTCTTCAGTGCTCACAGTGAAGGACCAAGGCCCCTGAGAAGCTGTGAGCTTCTCCAATTCTGAGGGATCATTTCAGTTAACCACTTCTTTACTTATTTCCCTCTAAATGTTTTTGGCACACTCCTGTGCATCTTCACCCAAAAAAGACTTAAATGAGTCCTTCCTTCCTGCAGATTTTACTACAAAAGTGAATGCTGCTGCTAAGTTACAGTAGAATCTCATCCAATTCACGGTGACCTTACGTACGTAGAACTAAACTGCCTCGTAAGGTTTTTAAGGCCATAACCTTAAGAAGCAGCTAGCCAGTTCTGCTTTCTGAGGTAACACTGGGTGGATTTGAACCACCAATCTTTAGACAAGTACTCAAACTCTTAGTCAGTTTTATAACCCAGGGCTGTAGATCAACATTTCTTCTCTTTGTTTTGGCCTTTGTTCTAGTGCAAGTCTCTGAGTCTCTTCTGATGTCCATTTTAGTCTTTTCTTTTCCCCCTATGCTTTCTTCATGAGTAATGTCCTTGATGTCATCCCATTGATCTGGTTTTCAGTCATTATGGTCAAATACATCAAACTTATTCTTGAGATAGTTTTAAGTTCAGCTAGGAAGACACAAGGTCATATTTTGGCTCTCAGGGATTTTTCATTTTCTTCAGCCTTAATTTGAACTTGCACATGAGTAACTGACACTCTGTTCCACGGTCAGCACCTGGCCTACGTCTGACTCCTGATATTAAGCTTCTCCAACGATTCTTTCCACAAATGTAGTGTGGAATTTGAAGTGAGGTATAGGCATATAATGCTATTTATGTTTTCTTTTTTAAATGTAACTGCAATGAATAAATCATAGATTGTACAAAATTCTGTAATTCAGTGCCCAGCCTCATTTTGATCAGGGAAGAAATAATGAAGTAAGAGATGAACAGAGTTCAAAGGGTAGCTCAAGAAGACAACACAAAGGATTATAGCAAAATGTGCAAAGAGCTGGAATGAGAAATCCAAAAAGGAAGAACATGCTCTCGGTGTCTATCAAGCTGAAAGAACCGAAGAACAAACACAAGTCTCGGGTTGCAAACTGAAGTACTCCATGGGAAAGTTCTGAATGATGCAGGAAGCACTAAAAGAAGATGGAAAGAATAGACCCATCATACCAAAAAGAACTGGTCAACACAGAACCAATTCAGGAAGGAGTGTGTGTTCAAGAACTCACAGTACTGAAGGAAGAAGTCCAGGCTTCACTGAAGGCACTGACAAGAAATAAGGGCCCAGGATTTCATGGGCTAACAAATCATATGCTTAAAAAAATGCAGCCATGGACATGCTCACCATGCTGTGCCAAGAAATTCGAAAGACAGCTACCTACCTGGCCAACTGACTGGGAGAGATTTATATTTGTTTCCATTAAAAAGGGGCGAGTGGGGTGATCCAACAGAAAACAGAAATTACTGAACAGTATCAGTATCACATGCAAGTAAAAACTTGCAGAAAATAACTCAAAAACAACTAGAACAGTATAGTAACAGGAAACTACCAGAAAGTTAAGCTGGATTTAGGGATTTAGAAGAAATCTAGCAACAAGGGATGTCATTAATGATATCAGATAGATACAGTCTGAAAGCAGAGACTATCAGAAAGATGTTTACTTGTATTTTATTTACTCTGCAAAGGAATTTGACTGTGTAGGTCATAATAAATTATGGATAACATCGAGAAGAATGGGAGTCCCAGACATCTAATTATGCTCACATGAAACCTAGACTGAGACCAAGAAGCAGCTGTCTTAAATAACAAGGGAACACTGCACGGTTCTAAATCAGGAAAGGTGGGCATCACAGTCACATCCTTTCTCCACCTGTTCAACCTATATGGTAAGCAAATCAGTTAAGAAGCTGGACTATATGAAGAAGAATGTGGCATCAGGATTGAAGGAAGACTAATCAATAACCAATATTATATAGATGACACAACCTTGCTTCGAGACCTGAAGCATTTACTAAAGAAGATCAAAGATTACAACCTTCAACATGGACTATGTATCAACAACAAGAAAGCAAAAATCCTCATCAATGGGCCATCATGAAAGATGAAGAAAAGATTTAAGTAGTCAACTATTTAGTTTTACTTGAATCTACAATCAACATAGCAACAGTCAAGAAATCAAAGATGTGGGAAGCTCAGGTAATCTACTGGCAAGAAGCTGCACTGCAATCCAGAGGTGGACGGTTCGAATCCACCAGATGCTCTGCTGCAGAAGGAGGGGCAATCTCCTCCTGTACCAGTCAGGTCTGATTTGATGGTACACACACAAAAAATAATTTTAAAAAAATTTAAAAAAAAATCAAAGATGTGTTGTACTTGGTAAAGATGCTGTCAAAGAACTCTATAAAGTATTAAAGAGAAAAGATGTCAGCTTAAAGACTAAGGTGCACTTGATCTGAACCATGGTCTTTTCAAGTGCTTCATAAGCCTGTAAAACTTGGCAATAAAGAATTAGAAGATCAAAGAATTGATGCCTTTGAATGGTGGCACTAGGGAAGAGTATTGACTAGCCATGGACTGCCAAAAGAACAAGCAAGTCTGTCCTGGAGGAAGTGTAATCAGAATGCTCTTTAGAGGCAGGGACAGTGAAATCTCAACTCACATACTTCAGATGTGCTGTCAGGAGGGGCTTTGAGAAAAACACCACACTAGGAAAGGTGGCAGATTAGAGAGAGGACAACCTATGATGATAGAGACTGGATCACAGGGGTGTAGCAGGATCGGGCAAGGTTCCAATCTGTTGTTCACAGGGTCATCACCATGAGTAGTAAGTCAGTCGACTAAATTCATGTAACAACGGAGACTTAAAAACAACAGACACTTTGGCATTGAAGGGATTTCCCCAACCACAGGTTCTCCCTTCCCTTCCCTGGAGAGATGCTAATGAGTTACTGGTGAGTGCACCACCTTCTCAAGTCCAAGTGACTTAATTACTCTCCAGGCTCACAAACACCCACAACCCCATGTTGGTTCCACCACACCTGAGGGCACATCCCACTTGCCGGCCTCTGATGCGTACCCATGATCCTGCGAATGCGGTTGTCCCGACTGGCCAGGGCCTGGATCTGGCCCTTGAGCATGGTCTCCTTGTCTGTGGTGAAGGGGGTGAACCCGCACAGGGAAAGGCTGCTGCTCACCTCCATGCAGACTTTGTCCCCAATATCAGTTAGAGCATCCTTCAGATGGAAGGAGCTTGAACAGAGAAGGGGAAGAAAGAGCCTATGAATAGAGCGCACATTTAAGCAGTTCATACATCCAGAGACTGAAGGTCATATCAACTATTCAATGGAGCTGTGTAGACAAGGGAGAATGTGCTCCCTTTTCCAGCCTCCCAATCCCCCAGGCTCTGCTCTTCTGACTGGGGAGGACCTTCTTTCACTCCTTCTGAAAGAAACAGCAGTGAGCTGGAGAGGGCTCTGATCATACCAGGACAGAGCCAAAGCATGATATGCTGCTGGCATCTGTGTGGTCACCGAGTGTGACTGAGACTTAAAATCATCTTCAAATACCTCTGGAGTGCAATGTATGAGCAAAACATAATGAATCAGAAATTGGGGGCTAAGGTCTGAAGTGAAAGAAAGAATTTCTATTGGATACTCTTGTACCTTTGACTAGTGAAAATAATGTTTAAAAACTATTTTAAATAAAACTGAAAGCTAGAAGTTAAAAACATTAAATTCAAATGTTGCTGTCCAGTTGGAGCCAATCTTTCTCCCACTGAGTAGCTGGTGGATTTGAACCATGTACCTTTTCACTGGAAGTACAGTTTCTTACCACTAAACCATCAGAGAGCTGGGCGTGTTTGTAGGGTTTTTGTTGTTTTTTTTAAAAATTGCTCCCCAGCTGTGCTTTTCAAACTCTGAGTTGCTGTGAAATAAATTCAGTAGGTATCAACCAGTACTTTTTTTTTTCCACAAAGGAACAGAAAATATCAGGCTGCACTAAGTGTAGTTAAAGTAAGTTTCATCTTATAACACTTTTCATTTCATTTCCCTGTGTGTGTAATGATGTGCGTGTGCGCTCACAGAGGAAAACACGTTTCTTATTGTGGGTCCCGATTTCAAATATTACAAGCCTAGACGCCTTGCTAACCCCAGCACTGACTCTAGCTTTGATCTGCTGAATTAATTCTGTGGTACTCACCTAGTGAACAGACAAGTTTGAGTGTAAGGTTTCTTCTAGGTTCACAGAAAGGGTCCCCGACCCTCCCAATTCTACCTTACAACGGGAGACCTTCACCCAGTCGGGTCGCGGCCACCCACTGCCTCCCACACAACCATTTCCAAGTCCACCCTGCGACCCTCAGCCACTTACGGCAGATGCATGTCTGTCAGCAGAACCTTGACAATCATCTTGAGTTTCTCTGCAAAGTTGGCTTGGCTGACAATTCCGGGGGCCACCATGCTGAACGTGACCAGCAGCACAGCCCCCAGGATGGTGAGTTGCTCCAGCTCCAGCTGGAGCTCTTGGAAGCGGGACTGATCCATCAGGACTGTCTGGAATGAAGAAGAGCCATCACTGAGTTGTGGATCCGAGCGGCCAGCAGGAGGCAGGGCAGCCACAGCACTGCCACAAGCCTTCCCAGTTTCTGCTAAGATTGTCTTAGAGACATTCCAGAGCAGTAAGAGCTGTGCGTGAATAAACCACCTTAGAGTTCCTCTTTCATTAGAAAGCAAGCATACTGCACGCATCTGAGAGCAAATCTGGGTTGCCTCCCTGAATAGCAGGAGGAGTACATCCAAGTTTCTTCAACATCTAACCCTATGCAGAACAAGGATTCCTCCTTCTATCAGCAGTTTTAAAGATGATCGTGTATGTAATGTGGTTGGCAAAGCCAACACCCCACAAATAAGAGTTAAACTATTAGGAGGAGTCACAAGTGGGTAAGCGCTCAACCACTGGCTCAAAGGTTAGCAGTTCAAACCTGCCCAGCAGCACCTCACAAGACAGGCCTGAGGACCTGCTTCTGAAAGGCCCAGCCTTGAAAACCCTGAGGAGCACAGTTATACTGAGACACACAAGGTCACCATGTGCCAAAATCAACCTCACAGCAACTAACAACTGCAACATATAATTTTTGTTATTATGCACCATTCAGTTGCTCGTGACTCATAACGACTCTATGTACAATAACTCTGAAACCTAACCTATCCTGAGCCAACCTGTCTCTGTCTCTGACACACCTACCCTCATGACTCCAGTCACTAAATCAATCCATCTCATCAAGGGTCTTCCTCTCTTTTGCTGTCTCTCCACCCTTCCAGGCATCCAAGGACTGATCCCTCCTCACAACATGTCCAAAGTATGGCAGACGAAGGCTCAGAATCCTTGCCTCCAAGGAGCAGCCTGAGTTCACCCTCTCCAGGATGAACCTGTTTGTTCTCCTGGCAGTCCATAGTATGTACATTCAACACTCTTCTCCAGCACCACAGGTCAAAGGCCTCAATTCTCTTTCTAATGTCCCTAGTCACTGTTTAGCTTTCTGATGCATAGCAAGCAACTGTGAAGACTATGGCCTGGATAAGGCACACCTTAGTCTTCAGACTGATGTTACTGCTCTTCAGTACTCTGGAGAGGACCCTGAGAGCAGACTTTCCCAATGCAACTTTTTTTTCTGTCTTTTGATTTCCTGGCTGCTGGTACCAAGGGTGCTGACTGTGGAGCCAAGCAAACTAAAGCTGTTAACAGTCTCAATCTCTTTATCATCTATTGTAAGGGAAAGAACACCCATATACCCAGCTAGGACAGCCTGTTCCATCCCACTTTGGTCAATACTGTCCAAGTTTTAAAACTCAAAGTCTTAAGTCCTGGGAGGAGGCTGGACTGGTGGAGACCACGGGGAATTGTGTTGTGGCTTGGAGCAAGAAAGATGGGCAATCTCCTTCTGTGCAATTTACAGCTTCAGAAACCCAATGGAAGATCAACTCTGAGTTAAGTGTGACTCAAGAGCAGGGAGCTGAAATTTTTTAGTGCTGAGAACTTCAGCTGGTCAACCTATACAGATCATTTAAGGGAAAGAGGAGAACACTTCTTCTGAGCAGACACTATACTTAACTTATCTAGGTAGCTCCCTCAGCATCTGGAACAAAAGAGACTCTCAATAACTGGTAAATGAATAAACAGAAAGCGAATTAAATAACAAGGATAAAATGTGGGAATGACAGAAAACAAGGAAGAGCTACTTTACAAAGTAGCCAATGAGAGAGTTTCCATGGCTGCTTTTTCCATGTTGCTATTCACTCCAGGAAGACATTTCTCGATGCTACCATACCAAGTGATTGAAAAGACCACGACCTGAATCAGGTGCACCTTAATCTTCAAACTGACATCAATGCTCTTCAGTATGTTGGAGAGGACTCTGACAGTGGCCCTAAACAATTCATCTTAACTGATGACTGCTCGTACAAAGGGTAAAGATTGTGGACCCAAGTAAGATGAAATCACTGACAGTTTAAATTCTTTGTCTATTTATTATGGTGCTGCCTATTGGCCAAGTGGTAAAGACCTTTGTTTTCTTGATGATGTTGTTGTTGTTGTTGTTATGTGCTGTCGAGTTGCTTGCGACTCATAGCAACCCTATGTACAACAGCCCTAAACTGTGCTCTGTACTGTAGCAATCACACTGTCTCTGATACACCCATCCCAATTACCCCAGTCACTCATAGAGGGCCTTCCCCTCCTGCGCTGTCCCTCCACTTTACCAAGCATGATGTCCCTCTCCAATGACCGGTCCCTACTTACAACATGTCCAAAGTATGTTAGACAGAGCCTCGGAATCCTTGCCTCCAAGGAGCCGCCCAGTTTGACCCTTCCTAGGATAAATCTGTTTGTTTTCCTAGCAGTCCATGGTATATTCAGTACTCTTCTCCAGCACCACAGCTCAAAGGCATCAATTCTTCTTCTACCCTCCCTAGTCATTGTCCAACTCTCTGATGCATAACAAGTGATTGCAAAGACCATGGCCTGTATCAGATGCACCTTAGTCTTCAGAGAGACACCATTGCTCTTCAGTGCTTTGGAGAGGTCCCTAACAGCAGACTTTCCCATGGCAATACATCTTTTAATTTCCTGGCTACTGGTGCCAAGAGTGTTGACTGTGGAGCCAAGCAAACTAAAGTTGTGAACAATCTCAATCTCTTCACCATCCATCCTGATGCTGCCAATTGGCCCAATGGTGAGAATCTTTGTCTTCTTGACATTGAGCATCAATCCATATTGGAGGCTGCAGTCCTTGACCCTCTGCAGCAAGCGCTTCAGGTCCTCCTAGTCTTTTCAATCACGTGCTATGTATCTAAGAGCTGGGCAATGAATAAAGATGAAAGAAGAATTGATGCCTTTAAGTTATGGTGTTGAAGAAGAGTACTGAATATTCCACAGACTGCCAAAAATAAAACAACTATGTCTTGGAAAATGTGCAGCCAGACTGCTCTTTGGAGGCAAGGATGGTGAAGCTTTGTCTCTCATACTTTGGACATGTTGCTAGGAGAGGTTATTCCTTAGAAAGGTGAAGGGTCAGCAAAAGAGAGGAAGACCCCCAACAACATGGACTGACAGAGTGACTACAGCAATGGGCTCAAGTGTATCAGAGATCGTGAGAACAGCACAGGATAGGACAAGATTCAGGTCTGTTGTTCAAAGGGTTGCTATGAGTCATACTCAACTTGACAGCACCTAATAATAAGAAAAACAACAATCATGCCAACGAACTCTTCTGGCTTACTGGTAGAGAACTGCACTGACAATGCAAAGGTATGTGGTTTGAATCCATCAGCGACTCTGTGGGGAAAGGATGGGCAATCTCCTTTTGGGGGATTAACTGCCCTTGAAAACTCACTGCAGGATCAGATATGGGTCAGTTCTGACTTGACAATACACAATAACCACCACCATGCCAAAGTGTGGGGTGAGGATAAGAGAAGAGCAATGGCTGAAGGGCTGATTCAAGTACTCACAGGTTAATCAAATGATCCCAAGGCTTCATTTGCTGTAAGAAATATATATCAAACCAAAACAACTATGAGATATCATCCCACCCCAGTGAGACTAGCAAAATTTAACAGAACAGCAAGCAACAAATGCTGGCGAAGCTGTGGAAAACCTGGAACCCTTATTCACTGTTGGTGGAAGTGTAAAATGGTGCAACCACTGTGGAAGGCAGTATGGTGCTTTCTCAAATAGTTGCACATAGAGATACCATTTGACCCATCAATTCCACTACTGGGAATATACCCTAAAGAGACCATAACCAACATCCAAGCAGATATAAGCACATCCATTTTTATCGCAGCTTTGTTCACAATAGCAAGGACTTGGAAACAACCTAAGTGCCCATCAACAAATGAATGGATAGAGAAGCTGTGGTATATTCACACAGTGGAATATTATGCTGCATTGAAAAACAGGAATTCATGAAATATTATTCAAAATGGGTGACCCTGGAGGACATATGCTGAGTGAAATATGTCAGTCACAATGGGACAAATACTGCATGGTGCCACTGTTGTAAAACAGGACTGACATTGGAATTGTGGGGAGACTGAGAAAGATGGGTTCAATAATGTATACTGCATTGAAACAGATAAGGGAGAAAACTGTTTAAAAAGGGTATGTGATTAGGTATTATTGCCATGACAGGAGTCCAGAATGAAGGCTGCATAGTGGAGTTGACCTGAGGGGAAGGATTATAAAACAATGGGGGAACTTTTCTTTTACTTTTCAAAGAGAAGAGTGTACTGGGGGGAAGAATGGACAGGGAGAAAAGTGCAACAATAAATGAATGGAAATCCAAAGTCTCTGTAAATTTTCATTAAAATTAATTTTAAAAAATGATAAAAAAATAAAGAAATGACAAAAAAAGAGAAATATATATCAAACCGAGACATTGACAATTTGAGATCTTAACCCAGCATGCTTCTGAAGAAGCTAAAAACAAATTCTGAAGATTGAAAACCCTCTGTTGCTGATAAGTCTGCTGAGAAAGGTATATTTGTTTTATTATTAGTCTTTTTCATTTCACTTCTTTCCCAGGCAGTGTTCTTGCTTTCTCAAATTCTAACCTCTTCAAAGGACACAGTCCTTGAGATTGGGGTGCAACAGACTTCCAAGATCAACCTGAACAGCAGACATCTGTCCCCGGAAAAAGAACATCTTCCCCCAGCTGAAAACTTTTAGAGAAAAATAACAACCTGAGAGTTGCCCCTCAGGAGAGAAATGCCATTAGTCAGAAAGAAGCATGAGCACTTCCTTTCAATGGCTCCCTTGTGACCTCTTAGATCTTCCTCTTACCAAAACAGAGAACTCAAGAAATGAAACTTCTTGAATGTAAAAATAAGGAAACTTGGTTTTGAGGCTGATATTTAGAGAAGCAGCAGGATTTGAGGCTACAGAAGCCTGTGTGCCCTCAAAAAAGTGAGGCAGCTATGGTGGTGGTTTCTACCCACTAAGACAAGTCAGACATCACGCACCAAACAGGGGACTCCCTTGTTAGTCACCTGCTTAAAGGAATACTACAGCTAGAAGTGATGACTATGAAAAGCACGAAAAGGAAAATCTGCACCTCAGCATGGAGAAGAAAGAAATTTCTCTTGATAATGGAAAAGCGCCACAGCTTTTGTGGTTGTGGTTTTAATCAAGATGAGTTAAATGGAAGAAAAGTGCCCACCACACGGCGAGATGCTCAGACATGGCCAGGAGCATCCAAAGACGATGCAGCTGCTATGAGAAACAGTCTGAGGGTTCTTCAAAGTTAAACACAGAGCTACTACATTCCACTCCCATATATACCAAAGAGAATGGGAAACACTGTCACACAAAAACCTGTACAGGAATGTTCACAGCAGCATTACTTATTAAAGCCTAGAAACAGAGGGGAAAAAAGAAAATGTCCATCAGCTGTTGCATAGATAAATTAAAATGGGACATGTCCATACAAGTGATTATTTTCCGGGTATAAAAAATACTGGTAATGCTACAATGTAGGAGCCTTAGTGGCCCTCGGCGGCTAACTGAGAAGGCCAGAAGTTCAAATCTACCAGCTCCCAAGTCCTATGGGCAGTTCTACTCTTTCCTCCTATGTAAGGTCACTCTGAGCCAGAACTAATATAATGGTTGTTGTTGTGATGTGCCGTCGAGTCATTTGCGACTCATAGCGACCCTATGTACAACAGCCCTAAACCCTGCTCTGTCCTGTGCCAATTGCACTGTCTCTGACACACCCATCCCGATTACCCCAGTCACTGAATCAATCCACCTCATAGAGCGTCTTCCCCTCCTGTGCTGCCCCTCCACCCTACCAAGCATGATGTCCCTCTCCAAGGACCTGTCTCTCCTTACAACATGTCCAAAGTATGTCAGATGAAGCCCCAGAATCCTTGCCTCCAAGAAGCAGCCTGGTTTAACCCTCTCTAGGTTGAATCTGTTTGTTTTCTTGGCAGTCCATGGGACATTCAATACTCTTCCCCAGCACCACAGCTCAAAGGCGTCAATTCTCCTTCTATCCTCCTTAGTCATTGTCCAACTCTCTGATGCAGAACAAGCGATTGCAAAAACCATGGCCTGTATCAGGCGGACCTTAGTCTCCAGAGAGACACCGTTGCTCTTGAGTACTTTAGAGAGGTCCTTAACAGCAGACTTTCCCATCGCAATATGTTTATTTCCTGGCTGCTGGTGCCAAGAGTGTTGACCGTGGAGCCAAGCAAACTGAAGATTTGAACAATCTCAATCTCTTCGCCATCCATCCTGATGCTACCGATTGGTCCAGTGGTGAGAATCTGGTATGCATAGGAATCAGATCGATTACATCTGCGGAAAAAAATGCTGGGGAAGCTCACTATCAGCTGTGAAAACTAGGCCAGGAGCTGATTGTGGAACAGACCACCAACTACTCATATGCAAGTTCAAGCTGAAGTTGAGGAAAATTAAACCAAATCCACAGGAGCCAAAATATGACTTTAATTTCATCCCACCTGATATAATGGAGACAAGTTTTTATAACGCCACCTATCATAGATAAGTCTTGAAGACAGGGAATGTGACAGGAGCCAAACACATGACACCATTTATATGAAGTGTCCACAACAAGCAGAAACTCAGACTAATGAGTGGATTTGGGGCTGCGAGGGGCTGGGGGAAGGGGCCTAGCGAGTGACTGCTAAGGGACAGAGGGTTTCTTCTTGAGATAACGACCATGTTCTGGAAACAGTGATGGTAACGGCTGTAGCACTTTGCAAATATTCTAAAAACAACTGGATTCTAAGTGTGAAAAGAGTATAACTGATGATATGTAGATTATATCTTAAAGCTGATATATTAAAAACAAAACAAAACAAAAGCTCAGCAGTACAAAAGAAAATCAGCAGTTGTAATGCTCAGAGGCACTTACTTCAGGGAAAGGTCTCTGGAGGTGATCCCATTTCAGAAGCTTGAGGTAAGCATGATTCTGGACAGCGACGGGACTCAGCATGGCAAAGTCCTCAGAGCCAGCAGCCCCTCCCCCTGCTGGTAAGGTGTTTTTATACTTCTGACTCATAAGTTCATCTGAGGCTTCTTCTAGCCACTGGGTGACAAAGTCCAAGGCATCTGTGAAAAAATAAGACTACAAACATTAATATGACACTTTGGAGGTCTGTTTCCTGGAATTAGTTTAGGGAAGATCACCCAAGTAAAGTATAAATTGTGAACTTTAAAATCAAATAGAACGAGATGATCCTGTTTTGTGCTGCTGAGTCAGAACCGATACACAGTTGACCTCCAGGGGGTCATCAGCGGCTGGAGGACACTGTTTTTCTCCCTTGGAGCAGCTGGTAGATTCAAACTGTCCATCTTTGGGTTGGCAGTGCAATTCTTTAGCCCCTGGGCGACCAGAACTCCCTAGATGATTACAGCATGGTATAATCTCTCTGAATATATGATTCTTAATAGAAAGAAATTTGCACACACAATGCTCACCTCAAAGGCCGTCTTGAAGATTAAATAAGATAATGCATATTAAGCACTACCTAGAGTCATGAACTATTAAAAGACAAATCCGTCCTTGATGAAGTGTAACCACAGTGCTCCTTACAAGCAATGAGAGTGAAACTTCACCTCCCATAATTGGGACATGTGTTAGATGGGGCCCTGCCTTGGAAAAAGACATCAGGCTTGGAAAGGTAGAAGGTCAATGAATGAGTGGAAAATCCTCAAGATGGACTGACCCCAGGATTGTGACAATGGGTGGGAGCATATCGGAGACATGAGGATGGGGCAGGACAGCGAAAAGTTCCCATCTGTTCACAGGGCTGCTATTAGCTGTAGTCAATCTGACAGTACCTAACAACAACTCAAGACTTGCCACGAGCCAGATGGTTAATAGATACTAGTCCTCTCCCAACCTGACCACTTCATGACATGTGATACCTCAGGTTGTAAGATGGCAAAAATTCTTGCTCAGAGATGGATGGCATGTGTTTCCCTGGGTAAAGGATCCACTGTACTGGAGCGGAGGCTTTTTCCTTGACTAGATCTTAATCTGGGTCCAGCCTGGTTTACTTTCTGCCTTACAGGAAGTGAGCACTGTCACGTGTTAGATATACTTTACATGGCTCTTGGAGCACTGTCCTGGTGAGACCCTGAGGTACTTTTAATCTGCCATCATGATCCCTAAACTTTTCCAAGCTGAGAAAACCATGAGGGACTCTGAGGGACACAACAATATGATGCTCTTGTCCTCATTATTGCAGAGAAAATTGCCTCTGCTGGTGAAGTCCTGCCTCCTTAAAACAATGCATGGACCAGGGTCACGGCTGCAGCCTCCTTTCACTGCTGCAAGAGGCTGCATGTGCCGGCTGCCAGCCCACTGGCTCTCCGTTTGGCTCTCTCTTTTAACTCTTTGCAAACAGCATTCTCTGTAACTCCACAGTTTTGGGAAATCTTGGCTTTTATTCTGTGAGTAAGTGTGAGGCTCTAACCATTCTACTCCAGTACCCTGGATTCTGGTACTTGGCTCTCTCCTAAGACTCTTCAGCTCATAAAACTGAAGACTTACTTCTCCCAAGAGGATGTAATGGTTGCAATTGTGAGCTGTCTGGTCAATAAATTCTGATTTTAAAATAATACGTAAGATTTGTTTTCACATGTATGAAACAGGGTTTAAAAAGTGTGTCTTCATGTGGTTCAAACTCACCAGATGCTCTGCTGGAGAAGGAGGGGCAATCTCCTCTTGTGTCAGTTGGATCCAACTCAACAGTACATAACAACAACAAAAAAAGTATGCCTTCCCCACAGGCTTACTATGTGTGAAGAAAACGCAATAAATTACATACAATAATCCTGAAGGCTTCAGGAACTGGGATGTATTAGTTGTTCTCCTGCTCAGGAACTACCACTTGTCCTCTGGTCTTTGCAGCCTGCCTCCTGACCTCTAGCACATTTACCACCTCTCGGTATGAGGCTGGAGGAACCAACTGCTCAGACTATCATTTTCATCTTGAGACCAGCAAAGGTACAGGCTTAAAGGGCATTTATAATCTCAATTATCCCAGAAGACAACAAATGTCCCAGAACATTAGAGGTTAATGGAGAGGCCAAAGCGAATCCTAGAAAACCAACTGGGACTGTTCTCCTGCAGTCATTTGAGAAGGTCATACAAAGCGAGGCTCTTTCTTGGGTGTGAAGCCAGAGGATTTATGGACACAAACAAGCCAAGTGAGATTTCCTGCTCAACAGCACACGGAGAAGAAAAGGGAATTAAACTTGGGCACAATGAGCTTGTTCTGTTTCTAACACCAAGATCAAGAATTGTATTTACCTCAAATTGTGCTTACATTAAAAACTTATTTAGTTAAACAAACAAAAAAAAAAACCCACAATACAACACTAAACCATTTTGTTTTGTACTTCATTCATTTTCAATTGTACGTTCATATGCTAACTCACACACTTCTCCTTATGTCAATTCTGTTTCCTTTCCAACTCTAGATATATTCCAAAGTTTTGTGTTTTCACTTCTTCAAATTACACTACTGGCATGCTCAAATACGACTTTTGTTTCTAAAAAAGCAACAACCATTATGCACTAAGCCATAGTAACTAAACTGAAAAACCACCACCAATAAAAGAGTGCCATTAAACATACTTGGCTGCTTCTCCAAATACTCTTGAAACTTCTTCCTTTCATAATCAACTGAATGCTGCATGAGATGTGGCCGAATGCTCGTGATAGCAAAGTTTAGCATGTCCACTTTCATTAGATCTAACACAGAAAATATTTCCCTGAAAGGAAAAAAGTAAACAGCTTTAGACCCAGGCACTTATAAAGTATGATTTTAAAAGGATGAAGTAAGCTGATTTGAGAGACGTCCTCTTATTTTAGAAAGGGTAGCAAGAAAAGTTAGAAAGGTCATGAGAAAAAGTATAAACCACGAACTTAAGAATACATATAAATTTAAATAAGAATACATAGAAATTTAAATGTTTTAATCACTCCCTTCAAAGAACCACAATCCCCTTCCTCCCTCTCACCCCTTGCCCACTGCCATTCTGTCCCTTGAACTCATTCCCTGGCACAAAACATCATCATCTGTTCACAAGAAAACAGAGTTAAGCAGTTAACCAAAAGCCTAGTTCTCAGGCCTATGTTATCATAAATATTCTCTAAATAAACATAGCCACAATCACATACATTTAAAAATAAATATTCAGAATGAAAAGAACTTATTTGAGCTATATATCCATTAATAAAATTGTTGATCCATTAATAAAATTGTTGTTGTTGTGTAGCATCTTATAGCTGGCCCTCCAGTGAGTTTTCAGAGGCAGAGTCAGAACCAGCCCATAGCTGACCCTCCGGCTAGTTTTCAGAGGCAGTATATCAAACAGGAAGAGAATGTCCACCTTCCTCCAGCAGAGCAGCTGGTAGATTCAAACCATGCACCTTTGTGTAGGCAGTGCAACTCCTTATCAAATGTCTTGTGTCTCAGTTGTATTGTTTATGCAGAATTTCCACATTCTGAGGAGGTAGGCATGGCCATAAGAGTGAAGTTATCACAGTATCTATTATGAAACCTCAGATGTTGCTGCTGTTTTTGTTGTTAGATGCCATTGAGTCAAGTATGATTCACAGGGATCCTATGAACAAAAGATCTGAACCCTGTTATATCCTGTGTCATCCTCACATTTCCTGACACAAGAGTTCATTGCAACAGTCACCGTGTCAGTCCACCTGATTGAAGGTCTTCTCCTTGGCCAATCCTCCACCCTTTCCAGCATCATGTCCCTCTTCAAGGAAAAGTTGCTCCTAGCAACATGCCCAAAGTATGTGAGGCAAAGCCTCATCATTCTTGACCCCAAAGAGCACCACTCTCTCCAAGATACATGTTTGCTCTTTTGGCTATCTGCGGGATGTTCAGTGATTTTCTCCAATACCACAGCTCAAAGGTATTAATTCTTTTTTGTCATCCTTATTCATTGTCCAGCTCTCAGATTCATAGCAAGTGATCAGAAAGACTATAGCCTGAATCAGATGCACATTAGTCCTCAAACTGACATCATTACTCTTCAATAATTTGGAGAGGTCCTTAACTGCAGATTTTCCTAGGGCAATGCATCTCCTTATTTCCTGACTGCTGGTACCAAGAGTGTTAATTGTGGATCCAAGCAAGATGAAGCTGTTGACAATTTCAGTCTCCTTTCTGTCCAGTGGTAAGCACACTTGTTTTCTTGACATTGAGATGCAATTCATACTGAAGATGCAATCCAACCTCAGCTAGTTCACAGTAAATAATGTGCTTATACTGTATTCATTTACTCTGGCTGCTATAACAAAGTACCATACACTGTGTGGCCTATAGGAGAGAACTGACTGTCTCAATGCAAAGGCAGTACACTTTCAGGGTGCCAGTCAGTCACCTTTCCTAGGAAGGCTCTAGGGGAAGACCTTTTTTTTGTCATTCCATGCTCTGGTTGCCCCAGGCATCACTTGCAGCTTCAGCAGAACTCAACAGCAATTTTCCCTCAGTTTCTTTCTATCTCTGGGTCTCCTCCTTTCATGTAAAGATACCACTCACACTGGATAAGGATTTGTCCTTCTCCTGTCTGACCTTGGGGAGCTCTGGTGGCATCATCTGTAGGCAGTTACAGTGCTAATCAAAAGGTGGTGCCTCTCTGGCGCCATGGAAGAAAGACGGGAAATCCTCTCCTGTGTGATTTACAGCCTCCTGAAAAACCCGCTGAAAGGTCAGCTGTGAGACAGTTCCAACTTGAGTTTTGAGTTATTTGACTTATAGTATGAAGCTCTGGTAGCCTAGATACAAAAGGCTGCACTGTAATCTCAAAGGCATGTGGTTCGAGTCCCCAGCTACTCTGGGGGGAAAGATGGACAATCTCCTCTTATGTGATTAACTACTTCTAAAAATCTGCTGGAGGGTCAGCTATAGGTCAGTTCAATTTGATGGTTCACAACAACTTCTTCTAAAAGCAAAGAGCAAGGAGAAATGAGTGTCGGTGTTTTACTACCTCAAGGAAACCATACAAATACAGGTTTCCTCTTCGTTATCTGAAAGCAGAGAGAATTCTAGTGGTCTAGTGAGTTGTGCTGACGACCCTAAGGCAGATAGTTCAAATCCATTTTCCTGGGTGACTTACGACCTCTGAAAACTCACTGGAGGCTCAGCTATGAGTCAGTTCCAATTCGATGGCAATGAGTTTGCGGGGTTTTTCCCCAGTATGATCTAATGTGAACTCGTAACACCTAAAGTTCACATTCACAAGTACGGAATATTAGGAAATGAGTATTATCTTTTCCAGGGATAGAATGTAATCCACAAAAATACATGCACTATTAAAAAAAAACATGCATACACACTCAGGTATATCTAAAAAGGAAAAGCAAATATAAAATGCTAAAGACTAGTGAAATCTTGTGGCAGATATTATATTGGTTATACTGCTTTGAAACTTTCCTGTAGGTTTAGAATTTTTCAAAATAAAAAATTAGGAGGGAGGCAAAAAGAAGCTAAGAAGTATAGGTTAAAACTATAATTGTGATTGCATTTGAGTGTTAAAATTATGCATTAAGTTTTTCTTCTTTATACATTTCTGTATTTTACAAAACATCTGGATTTTCCTAATTTATTTTTTAAACATGAGGAAGTCTAAATGTGAATGCAGACAATACATTTCAGGTGTTCAGGGCTGGACTAAGGGGGCTTTGGTGGTACAGGGGTCCAAATTCAAACATACCAGCAAAAAGCTGGCAAATTGTACCTGTAAAGATTCCAGTGTTGGAAACACAATTGAGCAGTTAGCGCTGCTCTGACCTATGAAGTCACATGAGTCAGAATGAACAGGATGCGTGCCAGCTAGCAGCACAGTTCCCCACCTGAACAGAGGCACGATTTCCTTAATGTCGTTTAGTTTCTTAACTTCTTCATCTCGAACAGGAGCACACAATGTTCCCATCATGCTAATAATAAATTCTGCCACCTTGGAAATGTCTAAGGCCCCATTCTCTGCTTCCTGCTTGATCAAGTCCAGATCCAAGACCTCGGTTATCTGGTTTCTCAGTCTAGTGTGACCAGGCAGCAAGAAAGATAAGAGTGTCTACAAGAGAGCAGAATTACATTTCATCCAAGTTTCTAAAAGAGACACCATTTTTTATTACACAAAAAGGATTTTACAACTATTTAAGTAAGCGTTGAGCAATAGCGACTGCAATCTTACACATGTTTTAATCTCATATTCCACAAGGTAACATTAAAACAGAAGTGTTTACAAATATTTCAGAATAGTTATCTAAGCTATCTTCCATTTAAACTGTAGGTAGCAATCAACTGGATACAAAATAAACAAATTTTGAAAGATGAGAAATGAAAACCTTATTTATTAATGTGAATGTGTAAGCCAACCACAGATGCCAAAGCCTCGGAGACATCTTTTCTTAAGATACTCCTGCTAAAACCATTGCAAACAATCTGTCCTTACCAAATACTTTCTTTATCTCTCAGACTAAAGAACGGATATATAGTATAGACATTATAAATTTACCATGTCTGTACCAGTTTCATGCTATTAAATAATGTACCTTTTGATTTTTGATTATTTGTATTATTCAAATAATTCAGTTCTTGAAATCTTGGTCTGTTTTTAATTTATAAGAGCAATAATCATGGCTTAATTGTTTTAGGTCAAACATTCTTCTAAGCAGAATAGCACTGGTCTCTCCATTTGTTGTACAGAGGTAACTTGTGGCTGCTGTGATGTTGTGTCAAATGTGATAATGGTTACCCATGGTGGAGAGTGGTGAAGCTCCCTGATTGAAACAAGCTTAGAAGCAGGACTGGCATTCACTTCTGAAAGAACTTGCCTCCAGAAACTCTATGAACTTGGAGAAACGATGAAAGTTATACAAATGTTCAGGGTTTTTGTTCATAGGGTCACTATGAGCTGTCTATGACTCGAGGACACTTAACAACAACAAACAACAGTCATGATTCAAAATGGAAAAAAAGAAGAAATAGGAAATTCCAAAGGCACCAATATAAAAATTAAACAAACAAAAACCCCTCTTAAATCCAAATTCCCACCAGTAATTAAACAGAGAGGTTGAGAAAATACTTCCAGCATGTCAGAAAATGGCTATTATTCGCTCTGCTAAGTAAGGAACTGCTCTTTGACTCACCTCTTTGATCTCTCCCACCAGTTTGATGGCATGGTTATATTTTGGGGGGTCTTCCTCTAGCTGGGCACTCAAACAATCCCAAAAAGCTTTATGTACAATATCCTTTACTTTCTTCTTCAAGCTGCAGAAACACAGTCGAGGTAGAGGGGAAGATAAAGAATGAGAGAAGAGAAGAGAGTGAGAGGCAACATATCGGAACCTCCAGTTACTTTCAAAAGCACAAAGCTCTGGGGGGAAAAGCACAAATCCCATGGGTTTAAGAATGAAAAGAAAAGATTTCTCATACATACGTAAATCAATGGTATACCATATTTTTAGTTAATGGGTTCCCCCCAATAACTGTCTCTAAAGAGAATAATTTTCAATTACAGTAGCCATTTGCCTCACTATCAGTGTATAACTGTCAGAAAAGAAAGAATACTGAAGTGGGGGAGGGGAAATTTTTTTAAAACAAAAGAATATTGAAATAGCCAGAATTCTTTTCCAGTCCCCTAATATTAGTAAATTCCCTATGATATTTATGAGTAAATAGGTTAAGAAGTCAATTTAGCAAGTATACAGGTTGAAGGACATGTGATATTTGGGAGGATCAACCAGGTACTAAACGCTAACTACATACATATATACACACACACACATATATATAGATATACACAGATATGTACATATATGTGTGTGTGTGTGTGTATATATAATATATAACTTTTAAATAAAGATTTAGTAGGAGTAAAATTCTTCATTGTTAATGTGGAAAAGCAGGCCTGCTATTTAGAGACAGTGATCTCTGTCTCGCCCCCCTTTCCTCTCTTGCCTAGACACTGGTATATGAAGGATGGCAGCAGTTATTTTGTAATTATGAAGGAAAACACAAGCAGGTCACAGAAATATCACTTCAGAGTCTTGCTATCCATGAACTGCTGAAAAGGGCACCTAGGATAGTAGTAAAATCCCCAAAAGAAGAAAGTTTCAACACAAACTGACATATACACACCCGTGTGCAGCATTTTTTTAACCATGGGATAGAGCTGGAAGCTACCCAAGTACCTATCCACAGCAAACGATTAACACCATGGAGTATTAGGTAGCACTTAAAAACTATCGATAATTGTGAAATGATAATATGTAAAATTGATGGATTTAGGACAAATTATTATAAGTGACATAAGTTAGCTACAAAAGGACATTTATGACATAGGATCACTATAATAAAAAGCTGAGTAAAGCTTACACATACAATCAGTCTCAGAGGGTTGACAGTGATGGGAAGGAAGAACTAAAAGGGAAATTAATAAATATGAAGGGAAAGGCAACATATAACAAGGGCTGGGATGAATTAATTTAATTAATCAATGATAATTAACATGATAAAACAAAATGTCAATGAATGGCTACACAACAGTATTATTTATAAACTTTCACTCAAATAAAACTAAATAGTGATGACATTTCTACCATTAAAATGGACAATATTATTGTTATAATACATTTTTTAGAAGATAATCTTTAACAATCAATAGAGTTATCAATTCAATTCAATAGAATATGAGCCAGTTTCCAATGATGTGGAGCATCCTACTTAGTCTTCATCTTCAATCTGTTGGTTTATGTGCTCAGAAACCAACTATAGCACACTGTGCTGGTTACAAAAAAATGTTCTTCCCCCCTCCCCCCCCACAGGTGCCTGTTGGGGCCTGGGTTTCAGCTGTCCACACCACAGCAGTGGGCAACGAGCTTAAAGCCCCTGATGGCTCTGGGCGCTGACTCTCACCAGTGGCTATGGATGAAGTCACAGGCGATTTTCAGCCAGCGCCGGAAAAAAAAAATGTTCTAAAATAGGAAAATGATGTAAGGAAATACAAAACTGAGACAACTAAATTGTTAAGCAGGTGGAAAGATGTCAAGAAAGACTCCCAGGGAGATTTCTAGACCTTTAATTTACATTTTGAAGAAGCAGTGTTCTGAGATCTATCTTCACAATCTAGTAATTACTAACACTGTATAGAATTATGTTTTAGGCTCCGTCTAACATACTTTGGACATGTTGTAAGGAGAGACCAGTCCTTGGAGAGGGACAGCACAGGAGAGGAAGGCCCTCTATGAGGTGGATTGATTCAGTGACTGGGGTAATCAGGAAGGGTGTGTCAGAGGCAGTGCGACTGGCACAGGATAGAGCAGGGTTTAGGGCTGTTGTACACAGGGTCGCTATGAGTCACAAGCAACTCGATGGCACATAACAACAACAACAATAATATTGAAAGGCCAAATATATTTTAATATATTGGCATGAACTGAAGGAAAGAGTTCCAGAATGGGGAATGATAGTTTTCTTCTATTAAACAAGACAACTCCATTATCCTGGTTACCTGTTTTCTGGCAATTCAGCTGGTTTAATCTGAAAGTCTCCATTGACTACAATTTCATGGGCGAGAGCCATGTTGGCAACGCCTTTCGCTGTCTCCAGGAGTTCGTCTACTGTCACAAACTGAGGAGGAGTAGCTGTAACAAAACACAGTTTAAGAGTCTTGCATCTCTATATGAAAATTCCTATAAAAATAGAGAAAGCAAGTGATTCTGGTACAAGCTAATAATTTCAGGCATTAAAATGTTCTGGTAATTTCAAACAACAGCATTTACCTATTTCATACTAAATTTTTCTTTTAACTTGGAATCTTTTTTTTTAACTTGGAATCTTAAAAGCAGAAATTAACCCACAATACTCAAAGATCGTGTTCTTACTAAGACTCACCCGTTCACTGGCATCAAGGTCAGTTCCAACTCACAGCTGAGCCTCCACTGGACTCTGAGGTTATAAATCTTTTTCCCTCAGAGCCAGTGGTGAACTGGAAGCTTGCCCTTTGGATTAGCAGTGCGACTCTATAGAATATGCCAACAGGGATTCCTTTCCTGAGGCTCAAATTCATTGCCATCGAGTTGGAACCAACTTATAGCTGAGCCTCCACTGGGTCTCAGAGGCTGTAAATCCCAGGGGAGGAGAATATCCATTCTTCTCCCATGGAGCTGCTGGTGGATTTGAACCATGGCAGCACCTTCTGGTTAGCAGCACAACTCCCTACAACCTACAACAGTAGAATGTGATTACCATGTGGAAGTAGTGTGGGAGCGGAAAGTAGTATGTAAAGGCTTGCAAATTTTTGTGTGTTTTTAAGTTGCAGGCTATCATTTTCCCAATAAACTAAGGTTATTTTCTAATCCTTTTGCTCCAGCAGACCCTAAAACGTATTAAGGGATGAGGAGCTACATAAACAATGCTAAAACCACTAGTATTCTTTAGAACTTTCGGAACTGAGCGGAGTATGTGGCACAAGATTTACAGAATGCAGGTACATGAATCAGAAACTTCAAAGTTCCACTAATTTCTCCCTCTCCACTATGCAAGCCTTGTGTCTTTTACTTCTGTGTTCAACTGCTCCATACATAGTTTCCATACTTTTCTTTTGACAAAGTCTGTACATGAAAAATTCCCTCGTGTAAATAGTGCCAAGGGTATGAAGTGAAGGAATAAAGGGTAATTCTTACTCTTAAAAAGTCTGTAACGGGGGAGCTCTGGTGACCTAGTGACAAGAAGCTGCACTGCAATCCCAGAGATATGTGGTTCGAATCCACCAGATGCTTTGCCAGAGAAGGAGGGGCCATTTCCTCCAATTTGATGGTACACGCACAGAGAAAATAATAATTTTTTTTAAATTAAAAAAAAAACGGTCTGTAATGAAAAAAAAAAAAAGAAGTCTGTACTGGCCCTCATGTCTTAGCCTATATAAAATTCAAAGGAGGATTTCTTAAAGCAGATTGCTGGGTTCCATTTTATCGTTTCCCACTTGGCTAGTCTGGGGTTGGGCCCATGAATTTGCATCTTTAATAAGTCTCCACCTAATGCTGAAACAGTTGGTATCTCAAACTAAGAGAAACACTGGTCTAAGATGACTGTATAAATTTTATGTGACAGTAAGATCTGGGTATAAAATAAATTACTCTGTGGTTTGCATATATACAAAGAAAATGGAGCAGATCTCATTTTAATGGAAAGTTCTTTTCCTTCTTATTAAAGATTTGAAAAGCAGCATAATTTTTAAACTTTCACCCAGATACAAACACACATATATATTATTTTTCTTTTCTTTTGCTCACCAAAATAAGGAATCAAAGCTAAGAGTCAGTCATACTCTGTCTGATAAAAGTCTTTATTTGATCTTAAAAGGGGAAGTTGAAAAAGCATAAAATTCCTCTTCACAAAATTCTTCTCAGCATTTCTAGAGAATATTATTAAAATCACTAAATACAATTTTTTCATCAATTCTGATAAAAGATAACATCTAAAATCAAATATATCTTTACAATTCTCAATATTGTTAAGACGTCAAATTTCCATATCAATTAACAAATGAGATGAAATTCTAATAAAATTCATGTTGTTATTGTTGTTAGGTGCCGGCCATAAAGTTGACTCTGTCTCATAGCAATAATAAAAATCATAGTATTTTCCATTTTCCCTCTATTTCAATTATAAAAGTTTACAAAGCAAATTGATTTTTCATTCCATCATTTACACACATTTTGCTTCATAATATTAATTAGAATACTTACAGGTGCTGGAGAAGAGTCTTGAATATACATACCATGGACCACCAAGAAAACAAATAGGTCTGTCTAGGAGAGGGCAAAACTGCTCCATCTCACATACTTTGGGCACGTGGCCAAAAGGGGCCAGTCCTTGGAGAAGGACATCATGCTCAGAAGGGTGGAGACACAGCACAGGAGAGGAAGACCCAGGATGAGATGGATTGATATAGTGACTGGGATAATGGGGTAGGTATGTTGTTGGAGTCGGACTGGCTCAGGATAGGCCAGGCTCAGAGCTATGGTACATATGGTTGTAGGCAACTTGACAGCACATAACAACAACACAATGTAGCTTCACGTACGTTTTCTACTTCCTCCCCATGATTCTTATTACAAATTATCTCTCCATTCTATCCTTTCTTCTTGCCTTCTGAGCTTTAGCCCTGAGCAAATGATGCCCTCTTGATCATACATGGTTGATCATTCTAAGGAATGAGTACCACCTTTGTGTAACTGATCTTAAAAGACACTGTTTAGCTGAAAGTTGAATCAAAGGGCTAAATCTTATTCCAGGTGCGAAGGGTGAATAAGGACCATAATCTTAAACTTGTTCTTCAGTTCCTTTGGCTTAACATTAGATTGATGTTGGCCAAAAATAGAGAGTACCAGAGAAACATCTAACTGTGTTCCATTGAGTATGCAAAGACATTTGTGTGGATCGCAACAAATTGTGGCTAACCTACTCTGAGGAGAATGGGAATCCCAGAACACTTAATTGTGCCCATATGAAACCTGTACTTGGACCAGGATGCACAGTCAGTATAGGGCAAAGAAATACTGCACGGTTCAGAAGCAGGAAAGGTGTATGTCAGGGATGCATCCTATCTCCCTATCTTTTCCATCTATATGCAGAACAGGGCTTTATAAAGAGGAATATGGCATCAGAATTGGAGGAAGACTCAACAACCTGCATTATGTAGATGATACAACCTTGCTTACTGAAAATAAGGAGGACATGAGGCATATGTTGCAGAAGGTCAAGGACTGTAGTCTTCAACATGGATTGAAGCTCAACATCCACTGGACCAATTGGCAACTTCATGATAGACGGAGAAGAGACTGAAATAGTTAATCATTTCAGTATATTTGGTTTCACAATGAACACTTTGGCACCAGCAGTCAGGAAATCAAAAGACAAATTTCATTGTGAAAGTCTGCTGTCAGGGACCTCTCCAGAGTAATGAAGAGCTATGTCAGTCTGGAGACTAAGGTGCACCTGATACAGTCATGGTCTTTGCAATTACTTGCTATGCATCAGAAAGCTAGACAATGTCTAAGGACGACAAAGAAGAATAGATGCCTTTGAATTGTGGTTCTGGAGAAGAGTAGTGAGCACACTGTGGACTGGCAGGAGAACAAACAAGGCAGTCCTACAGAGGGTGAAACCAAGCTGCTCTCTGGAGGCAAGGATTTTTGAAGCTCCATCTCACATACTTTGGGCACAAGGCCTGGAGGGACCAGTCCTTGGAGAAGATTATCATGCTTGGAAGGGCGGAAGGACAGCAAAGGCAAGGAAGACCCAGTATGAGATGGACTGACTCAGTAACTAGAGAAGCAGGACTAGGTCTGTTGGAGACGATGAGATTGGCTCAGGATAGGGGAGGGTTCAGAGCTGTTGTACAAAGGGTCACTATGAGTTGCAAGTGACTTGGTGACACATAACAACAACAGAGCTGAAGAAAATCAAAACACATCCACAAGAACCAAAATATGATCTTGAAGCTATTCCATCTAAATTTCAAAATCATCTTAAGAATAGGTTTGAAGCATTGAATACCAATGATCAAAGACCAGATGAGTTGTGGGATGGTGTCAAGAATATCCATTAAGAGAGGAAGAGGTCATTACACAGACAAAGAAGAAAGAAAAAACTGAAATGGATGTCAGAAGAGACTCTGAAATTTGCACTAGAGTCGAGAAGCCATAACAAAGGGAAAACATGCCAAAGTGAAAGAGCTGAACAGAAGATTTCAAACGGCAGCTCAAGATAGCAAAGCAAAGTATTATAATGGAATGTGCAGAGAGCTAGAACTGAAGAATAAAAAGGAAATAACTCACTCTGTATGTCTAAAGGTGAGAGTACTGAAAACCAAATTTAAGCCTCTTGTTGCAATATTGAAAGATGCTATGAGTAATATATTGAATTGTGGTTCTGGAGAAGAGTAGTGAATATACTGTGGACTGGCAGGAGAACAAACAAGGCAGTCCTCCAGAGGGTGGAACCAAGTTGTTCTCTGGAGGCAAGGACTGAATGATCTAAAAGAAGATGGAGCAAATACACAGTCACTGTACCAAAAAGAACTAACTAACAATGAAAAATTTTAGGAAGTACCGTATGAGGAAGAGCCAATGGTAATGAAAGAGGAAGTGGAAGGTGCATTGAAGGCACTGGAAAAACAAAGTCCCAGGAATCAACTGGATACCAATTAACATGTTTCAATTAATAGATGCAGCCTTGGATGAACTCACCAGTCTATGCCAGGAAATCTAGAGGAAAGCGGTCTGGCCAATGGATTAAAGAGGTCCATATCTGTTCCCATTCCCAAGAAAGGTGACACAACAGAATGTAGAAACCACTGAACAGTATCATTAATATTACATACAAGCAAAATACAGCTGAAGATCATTAAAAAACAGCTAGAACAGTATACAGGTAGGGAACTTCCAGAAGTTCAAGCAGGATTTAGAAGAAGCCATGGCACCAGAAGTATCACTGCTGATAAGTAGAGGTTTAGTAAATACATATATATTTATATACTGATTATGAATTTTCTTCAAGCTGGTACTTTGTCACCGTGTATAAAAAAAATAGAACTACCACTATAGATATATTAAGAAGTGGGCATTATTAAACTCAAGTTCTTAACTCTTTAAAAAAAAAGTCAGACTGTCTCCATTGATTCTAAATTTTAATTTTTGTTTTGTAAAAATAACTTGACATCTTATTGTTGTTGTTAGGTGTTGTTGAATTGAGTACAACACATAGCGACCTAATGAACAAACACCTGAGCCCTGTGCTGTCCTTACAACTTCTGACGCCCTCGAGTCCACGACTGCAATAACTGTGTCAACCCACCTTATTGAGGGTCTTCTTCTTCTTTGTTGGCCCTCTACCTTTCCAAGCATGATATTCCTTTCCAAGGAATGAACAGTCTCTCCTAGAAACATTCAATGTATGTGAGATGAAGCTTTGTCATCCTTGCCTCCAAAAAGCACGCTGGCTGCACTTTCTCCTAGACATATTTTTTTGTTATTTTGGAAGACCAAGGGATATTCAATACTCTTCTCCAACATCACAGCTCAAAGGCATCGATTCTTCTGTTGTTATTAGGCAGCCTGAAGTCCAATTCATATCTACAACAGAATAGAATACTGCTCCGTCTTGCCTCTTTCTTACAACTGTTGTGGTGCTTGAGCCCACTGCTGGAGCCACTTGAATCCCTTGCTGAAGACATCTCATTGAGAGTCTCCTCTTTTTCAATGACCCTCCACTTCAATGAGTATGAATGATGTCTGGATCCAGACATGGTCCCTCCTGACAATGCCCAAAGTATGTGAGTCTTCTCATTCTCTTAAGTAGAATTTCTGGGTGCAATTTACATTTATGCAAACAATAGAAATATACCCAGCTCTCTCAAGAAATCTGCTGTATTTCAAAAATGCTATGCACCTGGATAGTTGATAAACAGATTACTGCTTCTACGCTTCCTAGTCATAAAACAGTGCACAGAGCATAGTAGAAAGAAATTAACCCTCCAGACCCTATTAAATGTAACGTTGGGCAAGTCACTTAACTCTTCCAAAGTCATCTTTCTCTACATGAAAAATGAAGATAATAAGACTGAAGAAATACTCTAATGAATGATAACCAAAAATACAAGTATACAAACAAATGCTGGCACGGTTGTGGAGAGACTGGAACTCTTATTCACTGCTGATGGGAATGTAAAATGGTAAAGCCACTATGGAAAGTAGCCTGGTACTGCCTCAAAAGTTGGAAAGAGAAATACTATTTGACCCAGTAATTCCACTACTGGGAATACACCCTAAAGAAACCAGAGCCATGACTCAAACAGATGTATGCACACCCATGTTTATTGCTGTGTTATTCACAATAGCAAAGAGATGGAAGCAACTCAAGTGCCCATCAACAACTGAATGGATAGAAAAATTATGGTACATTCACACGACAAGAGTATTATACAGTATTGAAAAACAATAAACTTGTGAAACATTACACAACATGCGGGAGGTTGAAGGACACTATGTTGAGTGAAATATCTCAGTCACAGAAAGACAAACACTGCATAACACTGATTTTATAAAACAGGACAGACATGGGGGTGTTGGGGAGAAAATGGGAAAAGAGTGGACAGATAACAAACACTACATTAGAAGAGATGAGGGGAAGAACTGCCCAAAAGGCATTACACATATGACAACCAACAATCTGGAACAAGGGGTGCATTGCAGGGCGGGCTGAGGAAGGGGAATAAGAAAATGTGCAACAATAAAAGAAAATGAAAAAAAGCAAGCCTACTGCCATCAACTGGATTCTGGCTCATACCGAGCAGAACTGAATTTCCCCATAGGATTTCTAAGTCTCTATGGAAGCAGACTGCTATAACTTTATCTTGCAGAGCACCTGGTGAGCAGCAGGCTTATGTGGGTCAAGTGATTAAAAAAAATAAAGCCACAGTCCTAAGATACGAGCAGAACGTGTTATATTGTTGTTGTTGTTATGTGCCATCGAGTTGCTTGCGACTCACAGCGACCCTGTGTACAACAGCCCTAAACTCCGCTCTGTCCTGTGCCAATCGCACTGTCTCTGACACTCCCATCCCAATTATCCCAGTCACTGAATCAATCCACCTCATAGAGGGCCTTCCCCTCCTGCGCTGTCCCTCCACCTTCCCAAGCATGATGTCCCTCTCCAAGGACCGGTCTCTTCTCACAACATGTCCAAAGTATGTTAGACGGAGCCTCAGAATCCTTGCCTCCAAGGAGCCACCCGGTTTAACCCTTTCCAGGACAAATCTCTTTGTTTTCCTAGAAGTCCATGGTATTCTCAATACTCTTCTCCAGCACCACAGCTCAAAGGCATCAATTCTCCTTCTATCCTCCTTGGTCACTGTCCAACTCTCTGATGCATAACAAGTGATTGCAAAGACCATGGCCTGTATCAGACGCACCTTAGTCTCCAGAGAGATACCATTGCTCTTCAGTACTTTGGAGAGGTCCCTAACAGCAGACTTTCCCATGGCAATGCGCCTTTTAATTTCCTGGCTGCTGGTGCCAAGACTGTTGACTAGAGAGCCAAGCAAACTAAAGCTGTGTACAATCTCAATCTCTTCACTATCCATCCTGATGCTGCCAATTGGTCCAGTGTTATAGAGCTACATATCTAGGAATTACTCATCACCTACTCATTATAGGGTTGTAAGATATTCTTTTTCAACTTGAAATGCTGCACTTCAGGAAAGATCTCTGTTGTTCATAGGTTGCTATGAGTCCTAGTTCACTCAATGGCACTTAACAACAAAAACAACAGGGTACTTTGTTTTAAGAATTCCTGAGTTCTAGGGATTTAATAAATTAGCATTTGTGGCACTGTGGGTTAAGCACTGGGGGGGAAATGCTAACTCAAAGGTCAGAGGTACGAGCCTACCAGCTGCTTCTGTAAACATATACAGCTTCTGGTGGGAATGTAAAATGCTGCAACCACTATGGAATGCAGTTTGGTGCGTCCTCAGAAAATCAGAAATATCATTTCAGCCAGCACTCTCACTACTAAGTCTATTCCCTACAGAAACAACAGCTGCAACAAGAACAGGCAGATATCTAACCATGTTCACTGACGCATTATTTACAGTAACAAAGAGAAACAACCCATATGTCTGTCAATGGATGAACAGATAAAAACATTATGGTACATGCACATAATGGAGAACTATGCAACACTAAAGAATTGACAAACACTGCATAACATTGATGCATCTAGTGGATGTTATGCTGAGTCAAAGAAGTCAGTCACAAAAGCACAAACACTATACAAGACCACTAACTTTAAAAGTTAGATATGGAGAAACTATACAGCTTTCTACATACATATTCAATCTATACCCTGAACAAATCATTTTAGAAGCTGGGTTATGTGAAGACCACTGTGGCATCAGAATTGGAAACTCAACAACTTGTGTTAAGCAGATGCCACAACATTGGTTCCAACAAGTGACGAGGATGTGAAGCACTTGCTGCAGAAGATCGAAGATTTCAGTCTTCATTATGAGTCACAACATTAAGAAAACAAAAATCCTCACCACTAGACCAATAGGCAACATCCTGACAGATGCGGGAAAGATTGAAGTGATCAACCTTTTCATTTTACATGGATTCACAATCGACACCCAACCCATGACTGTAGCAGACAAGAAATCAAAAGACATCTTTCAATTAGGAAAACCTGCTGTCAAGGACCTCATCAATGTGCTAAAGAGTCAAAAATTTAACTTCCAAAGACTTAGGGGCTCCTGATCCAAGCCATGGTATTTTCAATTGCTTCCTATGCACACGAAAGTTGGGCAATGATAAGGATGACAGAAGAACTGATGCCTTTAAATTATGGTGTTGTCCTCAAAGAACATAAAAAAATCTAAAGAAAGGTTTACACATAGAAAATATCATTGTTGGATACTTACTAGGGTTGGGAAGGAAGAGAAAGAAGTGAGTAAGCAAATTAATAGATAACAGATATATAATGCCGGGCAAAGGAAAAGGCAATATACAGTAAGAGAACGACCAGCATAATACTATTAAAGAACAGAGTGGCGCAAAGCAGCATAGAAAAATTAATGGAAATAAGAATTATAGGAAGGAGATGGGAAAGTGTGATTACATTTTAAGTATTGAAATTAATGTGACAGGACAAAATGTGTATGAATGGTTGAATTTGAAACCGTATGGGCAGTTCTACTCTGTCCTATGCAGTCCCAATGAGTCAGCACCAACGGGCAGCAGTGGTTTGTAACACAAACAAGAGTCCTGGAAGCACTACGGCTAAGTAATCAGCTGCTAACCAAGAGGTTGGAGGCTTGAATTTGCCCCCAAACTACCCAGAAAGGACTCTAATAAAGATGACAGCCTAGAAAACTCAAGGAGACAGTTCTGTTACATGTGGTTGCTATGAAATGAAATTGTACTTAACAAAAACAAAGTGATGCAGAGGTCCCTAAGTGCCACAAAAGGTTTGTGTTCAACTGATAAATAAACCTAAAAGTTTGTTAGTTCAACCCACTCAGTGCTACCAAAGGAGAAACAGCCTGGCCATTTGTTTCTGTAAACTTCAGTTCTATTCTATTACACATGGTATTGCCTCGAGTTAAGGGATCCAGCACCAATCAACAACAACCACACAACACAATGTAGTGAACAATATGGCAGGCTTCACCCCCTCCTTTGAACAGAATTTAGGTTGTAATAAGAGCCAGAAAAACCAGCCAGGTTACATATATATTTTTTTTTTTACCCTGGAGTTAACTTTGATACAATATAAAGCTAAACCTCTTAACTAAATTCTGTTACCATGCTTGTGTCCTATGAGAGAAAAGGAAAGCCTATAAAGTTAAACATGCCCTCTGGGGAGCCCAGCAAGCAAATTTTCTTCATATTAAAGATGAGAGAACAGAAGCTAAGCATACATATTGGTGACAAGGCCTAACATGTGCATTTAAACTACTTTATTAACAGCATGTTTCCACAAATACAACTGGACATAATAGTGTATTTATCAAAATCTATGTGAGAATAAACCACAATAGCACAGGGTCCACTACTGTTTGCTAAAGAATGCTGTGATGGTTAATAAACTACCTGGGAAGGGCTTTGATCATTTTAGAAGAAACACACCTCAAAACCCAAAAATGTTTATTGTTCTTTCAACTATGCAGACTCACTGATCATATGTGCTTTAAAGAGATAATATCAATACTGACATTCTTAGACTATGACACTCCCTCTTAAAAACTTTCAGTTTTGGACTCATTTCAAAAACCTTAAGTATTCTTAATAAAAGATATGAGTTGGGGCAAATGCATAGCAATTGCAACCCTTTCATCTACTGGGTTTACTTCCTGCCAGGGCTCCTAAATGACTTCACCACACACATTCATCAAACTGAAACCCCTCAACCTCTGTGGGAACTAAGCCCTGAGGCAGTGAAGTTAGGGTGTGGTAAATTCACATACAAAAGCCTTACCCTTCACCCTTTTTCACCTGCACAAGCACAGTCCTGGCCGAAATTGGTCTCAGACTTTTCAAATACTCTTAATTAAAGCTTCAATTCACACTCCACCCGCCAATGTCTCAGAATACTTCAGAGAAGCTGGAACGTAATTGCTGGAGAAGGAACATTCTGGATGATAGTCTAAATTTTCATTTCTCATGCAACTGAAAACCCACAAGTGACCAGGCAGCCAGCTATGAAAGGTTGTTATTTTAATGCTAACTGTCAATGTTATCATAGTATTAGAGCTCAGCTCAAGACCACAGGAACAAGGACACCTAGTAAAGATAATTTTAAAATCATGGTAACGTTTCTTCTAACCAAACACAAATTTGCTTACAGTGGGGTCTCTGCACTCTTTGGGGGCTAGGGGAGGCTGGTTTTACTCTTTTCTGTAAAGCTTCATCAGATTCTTCCACATCATCTTCAAGGCTTTGCTCAGAATCATTTGATTTTCCTGCTTCATTTATTTTAGAGTTGTCAAGGTTTTCAGACATTCTCAATTAAGTTTATTCACTTTCCTAGGAGAGACAAGAGAAAAGAGAGAAATGAGCCAGCCGTGTTCCAATTATTCTTCTAACTGGAAATGTGACTTAAGGCATACCCTTCCATCTCTTTGGGTTTCAGTTTTCCCCAACTATCAAATAAATGATCTTGCTAAGATCTTATGTAGCTGTAATATTCCACTTCAGTGTTTCTACAAGTACTTGTGAAATGACTCTTAGATTTATCACATTTACGGATTTGACCCACAGATAGTAATAAGTCTGGACTGAACATGCTTGTCCCTATCCCAGGTCCCATGTTAAGAGCACAAGATCTTAAACAGCTGTAACACTGAAAATGGCCTGCTTC
The DNA here is from genome assembly GCF_000299155.1 of Elephantulus edwardii. Taxonomy (NCBI): domain Eukaryota; kingdom Metazoa; phylum Chordata; class Mammalia; order Macroscelidea; family Macroscelididae; genus Elephantulus; species Elephantulus edwardii. The sequence goes on along the minus strand of NW_006399779.1, from coordinate 10,925,979 downwards.
TATTTTAATCAGACAGTGATTCATTATCTATCCACTCTTCCCATTCTCTCCCCAAACCCCCATGTCTGTCCTATTTTGTAACAATAGTGTTATGCAGTGTTTGTCCTTTTGTGACTGTGATATTTCACTCAGGATAATATCCTCCTGGCTCCCCCATGTTGTGTAATGTTTTTAAGAGTTCATTGTTTTTTACCACAAGATAAATGTAAACAACCCAACTGAAAAATGGGCACAGAATATAAACAGACACTTCACCAAAGAAGACATTCAGATGGCCAACAAACACATGAAGAAATGTTCAAAATTACTAGCTCTAAGAGATGCAAATCAAAACAACTATGAGAATGCAAACCCATGTTTATCAGAGCTTTGTTTACAATAGCAAAGAACTGGAAGCAACCTAAGTGCCAATCAACAAACAAATGCATAGAGAAACTGTGGTATATTCACACAAAGGAATACTACACCGTACTGAAAAACAAGGAACTCACGCAATATTATTCAAAATGGGTGACCTGGGCATTATGCTGAGTGAAATATCTCAGTCACAAAGGGACAAATACTGCATGGTGCCACTGTTGTAGAATGGATCTGACATCAGGGTTGGGGTAAGACTGAGGAAAAAAACTGGATAAATTATGTATACTGTATTCAAACAGATGAGGGAAAGAACAGATTAAAGGTGATATTATGGTTATCACAGGAGTCCAGAATCAAGGTTGCATAATCAAATGTACTTGGGGCGGGGGGGGGGGGGGGGATTGTATACCAATGAAGGAATTTTTCTTTTTTCTTTCCAAAGAGAGGAGCGAACTGGAGGGGAGGGGTGGGCAGGGAGAAAAGTGCAGCAATGAATGAATGGAAATCCAAAATGTCTGTAAATGTTCATTAAAACTAATTAAAAAAAAAAACACAACAAAAACAACTATGAGATCACCCCAGTAATAGCAAAATTTAACAAAACAGCAAAGAACAAATGCTGGCGAGTTGTGGAGAAACTGGAACCCTTATTCACTGTTGGAGGAAGTGTAAAATGGTGCAGCCACTATGGAAGGCAGTATGGCACTTTTCTCAAAAAGTTGCAAATAGAAATATCATTTGACCCAGCAATATATTCCAAAGAAACCATAACTGCCACCTAAGCAGATATATGCATACCCATGTTTATCGCAACTTTATTTATGATAGCAAAGAGTCAGAAACAACCTAAGTGCCCATCAACAAACAAATGCATAGACAAGCTGTGGTATATTCACACAATGGAATACTATGCTGCACTGAAAAAAACAAGGAACTCATGAAATAATATTCAAAATGGATAGCCCTGGAGGACATTATGCTGAGTGAAGTATCTCAATCAAAAAAGGAAAAATACTGCATGGTGCCACTGTTGTAAAACAGGATTGACCTGGGGGCTTGGGGGAGACTGAGAAAGATGGGTTTAATAATGTATACTGCATTGAAACAGATGAGGGAAAAACTGTTTAAAAGGGATATGTGATTAGGTATTTTTGTTATGACAGGAGTCCAGAGCAAAGGCTGCACAGTGCAGTGGATCTGGGGGGAGGGATTGCATAACAATGTAAGAATTTTTCTTTTATTTTTCAAAGAATGAACTGGAGGGGAGGGGTAGGAAGGGAGAAAAGAACAACAATGAATGAATGGAAATCCAAAATCTCTGTAAATTTTCATTAAAATTAATAATAATAAAAAATTTTAAAAAGAGTTCATTGTTTTTCAATGCTGGGTAATATTCAATTGTGCAAATGTACCAGAGTTTTTCTAGCCATTAGTTGGTTGATGGACACTTTGCTCTTTGCTATTGTGAATAACACAGCAATAAACATGAGGGTGCATACATCTGTTTGAGTCGTGGCTTGCTTTCTTTCAGGCATATTCCCAGTAGTGGAATTTCTCAATCAAATGGAACTTCTCTTTCCAACTTTTTGGGAAAGTGCCAGATTGCTTTCCATAGTGGCTGTACCATTTTACATTCCTACAAGCAGTGAATAAAAGCTCCAATCTCTCCACAACCATGCCAGGTATTTGCTGCTTGCTGGCCTGTTGAACTTTGCTATTTCTGCTGGGCAGACAATGATTCAATTTCAAATATTTTAACTTTATCCTTAAGAACTGGTAGGAAAACTCCTGGGAAATAATGCCTCTTATCAGGCATTTAAATCAATACACTATACAGAGGAATTGGTTTCCTGATCTTATCATGAGAATATGATACCTTGAGATGATAGACAGGATGGAGAATCCTGTAATGCAATTAAAAGGAATGTGTGTGACAGATGGTTTTTTATTTCCTTGCTAGTCAGCAGAAAAAAGATGTTGAGTAAAAGCTGTAAACAATCTTAAAGAGCTGTGCTGGTGTGGTTGTTAAAACACTTCACTAACTTGGTGAAGTCCTTGGTTCAAACCCACCAGCCGCTCTATGGAAGAAAGACAAGCCAGTTGGTTTCTGTAATAGCCTTGGAAACTCTATGCGGTAGTTCTCCTCTGTCCTATAGGGACTGCAATTTAATGGCAGTGGTTTTGGTTTTGGAAACAACCATAATGTGTTCGGATATGACTTTAATATTTTTATAATTATTTTTGGTACACTAGCTATCCTCGGGTCAATTCCAATTCGTATGTGTTAGAGTAGTATTCTGCTCTACAGTGTTTTCAATAGTTGGCTGGCATTCCTCCCCTCAGCAAACAGACTACCAAGTCTCTCTTCCTAGGTTCCTCAGGGTGGCCTTGAGTTTCCAACCTGTCCACCAGTAGCTGAGCACACAAATCAACTGCACCACCCAGTTCCTCTATTTCCAGTCTAGGGCAGGAATACACTTGATACTCAGGTATGGGCCAGTTAATCAAATCCTGGAACAGTAACCTCTCTTATGACTATAACAATGGATGAACCCCAGTACCACAACTGTGAGGAGGACTGGGTAGCGTTGTCCTCTCTTCTCCTCAAGGTCACTACGAGTAAGAGTGGTCTTGAGGCACAAAATAACAACTCATTTACTGTAAAAACATGCCAATTCTTTTTAAATTTTTTTTTTTATCCTTGGCTTCTCTATTTCCTAGGATGTTTCTAATTAAGGCAGAAAATAGACACAATGCTCTTGCACTCATAACACTGAAAATAATTAGCATTTGTACTATAGGCACTGAAAGATCATAAAGCATTTTCATAAACATTAATTAGGCTTCTTTATATACCTGGAAGGTAATCAAAGGATCAAACTAAATGTCAACTGCTTTTAAGGAGGTTTGGCAAATTCTCTTCTGAGTATTAGGGAAAAATCACTTGACATAATTATCTGAAATCTCAGACCTTCACTATGCAGAATGAAGTTATTAGAACTTATATTTCCAGACCAAGTTATTAATATAGAGGATGCTTTGATTCATTTAGTTCCCCTTTCTAGTCCCACTTCAAATGAAACCTTCTCAACACACTTCTATTAGCCTCTGGGAACACTTCAAAATTTAAAAAAAAAACCACTAATATAGTCTATGAAAGGGGAGCAAACAAAAACATTTCTCATTTTCTCCCTTTCACATGCTAAAAATAAGACCCCAAAGAAGCTGTGCTGCAATCCTAAAGGCGCCCGTTCGAATCCACCAGATGTTTCACTGGAAGGAGGGGCAATCTCCTCCAGTGCCATTCGGATCTGATATCTGATTTGACAGCACATAGGAAGAAGAAGAAAAAAAAAAAGGACTCCAAAAGATGAAGAAACTTACGCCATGTTGAGAGAAACAAGGCAGGAATTTCCAGGGTCTCAAACTTTTGGCTTACAAATGACCCTCATTCTTTTGAGATACGAGAAGCCATGGTGGTGTAGTGTGTTACTAACTGGTAAGGAGGTGGTTAGGATCCACCAAGCTGCGCCTCAGGAAAACATGGGCCGTTTCCTTCCTTAAAGGTTTACAGCCTAGGAAACCTGACTGTCATGGGTATAGACTAACTGGATGGCAATATGTCTGGATTTTTGTTTAAGATACAGCTCAAGTCCTATCTTTCCCCAGCTACATCAGTGTTTGCTCTTAACTCCCAAAGTGCTGGTTACCAGACAAACTACATTCATATATAATTGCTTTAAATTCAATTCAAAACATGCTTATTTAGATAGGGACTAGAAGATGAAAAGACATTGCCTAGAGAGAGAAGACACATACTTAAAAGTAGCTGTTTTGAAGCTCAGTCTCACATACTTTGGGCATGTGGTCAGGAGGGACAGATCTCTGGAGAAGGACATCATGCTTGGAAGGGTGGAGGGACAGTGCAGGAGAGGAAGACCCCAGATGAGATGGAGTGATACAGTAACTGGGATAATAAGAGATAGGTGTGTTAGGGTCAGTGAGACTGGCTGAGAATAGGGCAGGCTTCAGAGCTGCTGTACATAAGGTTGCTATGAGTCACAGGCGACTGGAAGGCACATAGAATAACATTGTTGTTGTTGTTGTTGTTACGTGCCGTCGAGTCGTTTGCGACTCATAGCGACCCTATGCACAATAGCCCTAAACCCTGCTCTATCCTGCGCCAACCGCACTGCCTCTGACACACCCATCCCGATTACCCCAGTCACCGAATCAATCCATCTCATAGAGGGTCTTCCCCTCCTGCGCTGTCCCTCCACCCTCCCAAGCATGATGTCCCTCTCCAAGGACCCGTCCCTCCTGGCAACATGTCCATAGTTAAAAAAAAAAAAAAAAAGTAGTTATACTGTAACTGAAACTTCAGTAGCATTAAGAAACGAAAGGAATACAGATGAGGAAGAAAATTCAGCCTGGGAGGAGTTCAGGAAAAATCTCCCAGAAAAGGTGATTATTTGAGCCAATCCTTTAGAGGAATGATAGGATTCCATCCAATTAAAAAGAAAGTTTGGGACAGGAGGGAAGCAAAAAGAAAAACGATGCGAGCTCAATGATGTTAAAAAAATCAGGAAAGTAATAGTGCAACAATGAATGAATGGAAATCCAAAATCTCTGTAAATGTTCATTAAAATTAATAAAATTTAATAAAAATTAAAAAATAGAAACAATCCACATTAAAAAACAAACAAACAAAAAACAACCAGCAAAGTAGGGAAAGACTGGGAATCAGATCATAAATCTGCTTGTTTGTTGTTCTTCTTTCTCTTTTTGAAACTCTATGTCTAGAGTATGAACTTCTTAGGCATCAGGATCAGAAATAATATTCTATAATATCCCATATGAATAAGCGTATGTCCCAAACAGATACCCACTATTTGTTGACAAAGATGAATGAAAGCCTGTGTCATCTCTATGATGTCAGTGTTAGGGAAGATAGATGGGCGTTGGTCTGAGACAGATCTTGTTCCTAATACCAGTTACTAGCTCTGTAACGTCAGTTTCTTCATTTATGACAATGAATGATTTCCCTCCTCCGAGAAGATCGAAGAGGAGAGAGTGCAAAATACGACTGGATCATAGCAAGCTTTCCACAACCCCCATGCTGTAAGATTCTGTGTGGCCCGTATCACTGCTCACAGCGCGCTCGTTCATTCAACATCAACCCCAATGTGCCTACCAAGGGAAGGGAGGACAGAGGGATCCTCACACCTGCCATGTAGATAGATCGTCTTCAACTGCACGCTGGGTCTCAGCCGGGCACGGACATTCCCCAGGAGAAAGGACCTTTCAGCAAAGGAGTTCGGCTCGCGACGCCAAGAACCACTTCCTTTGGCAGTCGGTGCCACTCATCCCAGCGTCCGGATTCCGTTATAAACAACAGTTTGGGCTGGTGACGGGGTGACAGGGACGCGAGCAGACAGAGGAGCAGGGCGCGCCCAGCGGACCGCCTCGTGGGGTGACAGGGCCGGGGACAGGGCAGCAGCAGGGCGCCCAGCGGACGGCCTCGTGGGGTGACAGGGCCAGGAGCAGGCAGAGAAGGAGGGCGCGCCCAGCGGACCGCCTCGTGGGGTGGGACAAAGGCTGCTCGAAGCCCAAACCCGCCCGCCGTCCCTGCCGCTTCCTCTCCTCTACCCCGACGACACGCTGGTGAGACTGTCGCGGGAGAAATGCCGTACACGTGCGAACGACGCCGACCTCGCCCTCCCGCGAGGGCCTCGCAGAGCGGCCGGCCTCCGCGCCGGTTCGCTCACCTGTCGCGGAGCCCACGTTCTCCCTCCTGCACCTCCGACTGTGACTCGGGCGACGGCTGGCGCCGCGGCCAGGACGGGGAACAGTGCGCGGCGGGCAGGGGCAGTTCAGCCTCGGTCCCTCCGAAGCTTCATCATTCGCCGCGCTGCCTCCTCCCTTCTCGGCTGCGGTAGGCCGTGGCTTTAGCGGCCGCTCTTCAGCGTCGGCAAGGGGAAGGCCGCGCTGAGCTAGGCGGTGCCCACTTCAGGCAGGGCGGCGCCATTTTGTCGTACGGAAAAGGGAGGCGTGGCTCAGAGGTTACGGCGAGAATGCCGGGGGCTGCTGCTGAGGGCAGAGGGGCTTGCTTCTCACTGGGAGGCGCCATGTTTCCGTACGGAAAGGTGGGAGCGAGGGCCAGGTACCTCCTGGAGGAACGTGGGGAACAGAGTGAATGTATAGGGAAAATACACTCCTCTGGAGCACCTGCATTCTAGCCATCTCCGCCTTTGTAGTTGTACTTGCGGCATAGTTTAATCCTTGTTTCCAGGTCAAGTTGTAACGAACACATGATCCTCCAGTGGGTTTTCAGAAATTTCATGAGAAGATTCCCCATGTTTCTCCTGCGGAGTTGTTAGTATCATTTTATGTTATTTGGTGTTATTTCGCAGGCTAATTTTTGGATCTGGGGTCGCTCAAAAATTTTTCCCATATAAATGAACTGTAGTAACTGCCTTTTCAATTTATATTACTTAATAGAAATACCAATCTTAACTCTGTGAACAATAGATCTAAAAACTCCGCCCTATCCTGCACCATCTTCAACACTGCTATACTTGAACCATTGCTGCAATCGCTGTGTCAACTCATCTCTAGTCTTGTCTTCCTCTACTTCATTGACCTTGTGCTTAAGCTTGCTCTCCCTTTCCAAGGAATAACCTTTCATAACATGCCCAAAGCATGTGAGATGAAGCTTCATCACACTTGCTTCCAAGGAGCATTCTGACAGTCCTTTCTCCAAGGTATATCTGCTTTTTTTTTTTTTAATTCTATGGGATATTCCATATTCTTCTTATACAACTCAAAGGCATCATTTCTTCAGTCATCTCTATTCATTGTCCAGTTCTCAAATATATAGCAAGTGATTACAAATATGGCCTGAATCATCTGCACCATAGTCTTTAAACTGACATCATTGCTCCTTAGTATTCTGGGAAGGTCTTTGACAGCTGACTTTCCCAATACAACATGTCTTGATTTCTTGATTGCTAGTATCAAGGGTGTTGTGGATCTTGTTGTTGTTGTTAGGTGGTGTTGGGTCTAGCATAACTCATAGCAACCCTATGAACAAAAGATCTGAACTCAGTTCTATTCTGCGCCATCCTCACACTTCCTGACACATAAGAGCGCATTGCAGCAGTCACCATATCAATCCACCTGGTTGAGGGTCTTCCTCTCCTTAGCCGACCTTCAACGCTTCCCAACATCATGTCCCTCTCCAAGGAATAATCCTTTCTAGCAACATGTCCAAAGTATGTGAGGTGAAGCCTCATCATTCTTGCCTCCAAAGAGCACTCAAGCTGCATCCTCTCCAAGACATATCTGTTTGTTCTCTTGGCCATCCATGGATGTTCAGTGTTCTTCTCCAACACCACAGCTCAAAGGAGTCAATTCTTTTTCTGTCATCCTTATTCATTGTCCAGGTCTCAGATGCATAGCTAATAATCAGAAAGATTATAGCTAAATCAGATGCACCTTAGTCCTCCAACTGACATCACTACTGCTTAATACTTTGGAAAGGTCCCTAACTGCAGATTTTCCCAGTGCAATGAGTCTTCCTCTGCTTGCTTGTACCAAAGGTGTTAATTGTGGACCCAAGCAAGATGAAGCTGTTGACAGTTTCTATGTCCTCTCCATCCATCGTGATGTTGCTTATGGGTCCAGTGGTAAGAATAATTTTCCTGACATTGAGATACATTCCATACCAAAGGGCTACATTCCTTGATCTTCTGCAACAAGTGCTTCAAGCCCTCCTCTATTTCAGCAGTCAAGGCTGTGTCATCTGCATAATGTAGGTTCTGGATGTGTCTCCCTCCAATCCTGTTGCTACATTCCTCTTAATAGAGTCTAGCTTCTAGAATAATTTGCTCAGCATACACACTGAAAAGGTATGTAGGGAGAATACAACCTTTGCTCACTCTTTTCCCAGTTCCAAACTATGTAGTGCTCCCCTGCTCCATTCACACAACAGCTTCCTGATCCCAGTATAGATTCCGCATGAGTACAATCAAGTGCTCTGGGATTCCTATTCTTCTCAATGTCAGCTACAACTTGTCATGGTCTACACAGTCAAACGCCTTTTCATAGTCAACAAAGTGGAAATAGACATTCTTCTGGTATTCCTTACTTTCAGCCATCAATGATATCAGCAATGATATCCCTGGTGCCACAGCCTCTTCTAAATCCTGCTTGAACCTCTATGCACTGTTCTAGCCATTTTTGAATGATCTTCAGCAGCAGTATTTGGCTTGTATGTGGTATCAATGATATCACATAAATTATAAACTTGGCTGCTGTGTCAATATCCCTTGAGATGGTGCTGGTTTGGAATCTGTGACTAGGGATAAATGAATCAGGGAACGTGGGGCTATCAAGTAGCTGAATGTCTCATCTCTCAGTGTCTCTGGTTGTTTCAGCATCACTGCAGACAATGCTCAACAGCTAAGAGACGCTCCTGAAAGGGAAGGGGTGGAGACAAACTTGGTGCAGGCGTAGGTTTGCAGGGGATGAGGGGCTGTGGCAGGAAAGTTGCTCCTAGTGTAGAGAAGACAGAGCACAAGATCTTATAAGACAATATTCTTATCTTTTAATAAAACATACTGAATTAAAGAGGTGGTAAGTCCAAAATGTGCTGGTACAGGAGGAAATAATGCAGTTATAAGAAAATTAGCCATGAGTTGACAGTTGTTGAAACTAAATGATAAGTATATACTTTATTATTCTTTTGATTGTATATGTGCTTGATTTTTCCATAATAAACTTAAGATGTTCAAGATATGTTCAAATAATTGTGTGCCATTGAAGCAGAATCAACTCATAACTGACCCTCCAACAGTTTTTCAGAGGCAGTAAATTGTATAGGAGATTGCTTTCTCTGTAACTTATGAAAATCAGCAATTTTCATCATGACTTAACTTACTACCTTATCCCTAATGAGTACCTTTCAAAGGCACAAACAATACTCATGTTAATATGAAATAATAAAAGTCCTTATTATTTAATATTTTCTTATAAAAATAATGCAGTGTCACATCTTATTTCTATAATGGTCAATACATTTTGCAAAGTAATTCTAAATGAAGTTACCTCAAAGAGGTCAGTGGTAACAGCAGTATGCCATCTCACTAACAGTCTCAGTCACACAAGTTAATATAAAAAAAAAATTTATTAAGTACAATTTCATATTCAGAAAAACATCAACCTTACAAACCTAAATATGTCTTTAGGATACGTAATTTATTCTTAAAATACATAAGTTATATACATTTTAGACAACTACACATATGAAAAACTCAAGTTCCAAAATATTCAGTGAAGATGTTTGGATGACACTTATAGAACTGACTGAGCAGCTTCTTCTTCTCTTTTGCAGAGAGTTTTGAATCCTCATTGATGGTTTTTAGTAAATTCAACAGCTCCTCTTTGGTCGTCTTCTGTGTACTGCTGGGATAGTCACTTTGCTCAATCCTCTGGCAGTAAATATATCCTTCAAGTTTAAAAGTAAAACAATCAGTTGACTAATATCTCAGATTTAACTAGAAAAAAAATTGAGCAATATTTATGTTTTCACGTCTTATTTGGTAAGATACTAAGCACTACTGAGTTCTTAACCTTGTTCAATAAGAATGTTTAGGTTGAAATCAAAGCTGAGAAGCCAAATTTTTTTTTTAATTTTATTTTATTATTTTGTGTGTGTGTGTGTGTGTGTGTGTACCTTCAAATCAGATCTGACTGGTACAGGAGGAGATTGTTCCTCCTTCTCCAGCAGAGCATCTGGTGGATTTGAACCGTGCACCTCTGGGATTGCGGTACACCTTCTTGCCACTAGGCCACCAGATCTCGCCGAGAAGCCAAATTTTATACCAAATATTGTATGAAAAACCATATGCTTGTTCAGGAATTGAAGGAATTACAAATGTATAAGTTAGGACTTCTCTTGTGACAGATCACAGAAAATGAGCTGTTCCCTGCAGACAAGAGACAGGTAGGGGCCTCCTATGGAGGGAGTGTTGATACATGTGAAATACTTCCTGAGCTAAAGCATTAGGTTGACAATAGAGGAAAAATTCAGCTTCATTTACAAAGTAATTATTTTTATTATTTGCTTCACCTGATTATCAATAAATACACAGAAGCATCATGGCTTGAGGCCCTTCAGTCAATAAAACTGCTGGCCCCCTGTCATTACGCTCTCTGTTTTATTTTGTTCCTGGCTGTCTGTCTCATTATTAATGATTATAAAAATACTTTATCCTTGGTCTGCAACACAAAGTATAACAATTTATTGCCAAAAGAAGTTTTCAAGTAAACACAAAGGATTTTACTATTAGAAGGTGATAAAAAGAGATGTCTTGGGATACCTGTCTCACTCTTTGGATCTCTTCCTTCTTGTATGGCCATAAGCTTAATACTGACAATTTTATGTAGAGTTGCAGGAATCTTAAGAAAAAGAAGAGACACAAGATAAACCTGAATATTCACTTTAAGCTAGTGATCAATTACATAAGCTTAACTACTTTCAAAGTTTTACCTTAAAAACATCCTTTTGATGATCTATTAAAAAGAGTACGAGGAGGTCAGTCTTGCCTTTGGATAAGCTTTTATTGTCAACAATAGCTTTTGAAAATATCCGTTTCACAACCATCCGGTTGTCACTCTGCAAAAACAAAATATTTCCTATAGTATATATTTAAAAGAACAAGTTTAAGACAAAATGATAGTAAATAGTAATTCATCACCTATTTCCGCCTAGTAAATGCTAAAAATGTAAAAATCTGACGTGTGGATTCTAGAAGTACAATTAATATTTAAACAAAAAGACTTACTTCTTTCTGTAATTTAAACTCAGAAGGATGTGCTGCAACAGCCATGAAATACAGGAGTCTTCTAAATTCTTCTCTGTTTGAGGAATCCAAAAGCTTTAGAAAGAGCTGAGTAGCTTCCAATGCTGTTTCAGTCTTTCCATTAACTTCAGTCAAAAGAAAAAGTTTGGTGTTAGCTCTCTCCAAATATTGCCAATATTAAAGGAAATAAAAAATCGAGCTATAGTTTAAGCTAAACAGTAAACTTATCCAAACACATTTCCAAAAGCCAGGAAACTAGGAATTATAATGAATAATATCATACAAGTAGCCAGTTTTCAAACTGATAACTAATACCCATAGTTCTCACTAAAAATGTTTTTAGGTGCTGTCGAGGCCACTATGACTCATCAGATCTGAAACTTGCCCTGTCTTGCACCATCCTCCCGATCTCAATCATGCTCAAGCCCATTGTGGTCGTAACACTGGTGTCCATCCATCTTGAGTGTCTTTCTCTGACCCTCCACCTTTCTAAGCATGCTGTCTCTTTCCAAGAATTCTTTCATCCTAAGAAAATGTCCAAACTAAGTGAGATGAAGTTTCATCAGCCTTGCCTCTAAAGAGAAACTCAGGCTACACTTCTTTTAAGATGGATTTGGGTGCAACCACTGTGGAAGGCGGTATGGCGCTTTCTCAAAAAGTTGCAAATAGAGATACCATTTGACCCAGCAATTCCACTACTGGGAATATAT
>NW_006399779.1:10904140-10913434 GCF_000299155.1 Elephantulus edwardii | reverse complement strand
TTTTAAAAAGAATAAACTTTAGAAAAAAAGATGGATTTGTTTGTTCTTTCAGCAGTTCACAGTATATGCAATATTCTTTATTCACCAACACCATAATTTAAAGGCATTACTTCTCCTTCTGTCTTCTTTATTCATTGTCCAACTTTCAGATGCCTAACAAGTAACTGAAAGAGACTACGGCTTGGATCAGGTACACCTTAGTCTTTAATACCATTGCTCTTTAGCACTTTGGAGAGGTCACTGACAGCAGATTTTCTCTGTGTAACACATCTTTTGATTTCTTCAGTGTTGATACCGAGGATGTGGATTGTGGATCTAAGTAAAATGACATCATTGTCAATTTCAAGCTTTTCTCCATCTATCATGATGTTGCCTATTTGGCCCAGTGGTGAGGATTTCTTTTTTCTTCATGCTGAGATGTAATCCATATTGAAGACTGGACTCTTTGATCTTCAGCAAGTGTTTCAAATCCTCTTCTCTTTTCAGCAAGCAAGGTTGTGTCATCTGCATAATGCAGGCTGTTGATGAGTAATATCTCAGTGGCTGGTAAGCTCAAAACACCAAACTTTCAGTTAGCAACTAGCTGAACGTTTAACCACTGTGTACACAGGACTGGAACTGAAACTGCCTCAATGGCACCTTTTAGTTAACTAACAGATTGGTTCATTAAATAAAGAATATTACTAGAGAATACTGTACACTTTTGAAAAGTCATCTACATGAGACTAAATGGCCAACCACTACTCTCAAGCAAAGATGGTAACGGGATGGGGAAATCCCATTACTAGAATGAAACATTCAGGAGCAAATTGAGAATTTTAGCACATTGTGTAAACGTAACCAGTATTTCTGAACAATTTTTGTTAGATTAGTTCTATTGTGCTGTGTAAACTTTCTCCAAAGACACAATAAAATACTATTTTTTAAAAAAACTGGTGTTTAATGCCTAAATTTCCAGTGAATGGAAGTAGCATTTCTCTGCGGCAACTAGGAGTGTCTACACTGCTGTGTTGCTGTGTACCCTCAAGTCAGAACTGACTCATAGCTGACCTTCCAGCAGGTTTTCAGAAGCTGTAAATCACTCAGGAGGGGTCAGCTTATCCTTCTCCCATGGAGCAGCTAGTGGATTTGAGCCACATGCCTTTGGGACATAGCACAATTTCTCACCAGTAGGCCACCAGACCTCCTCTACTGCTGTTACATACCTTCAAGTCCAATAGGACTCATAGCAACCCTACGAACAATATCTCTCAACCCCACCCTGTCTTGAGCCAATTTCACTGTCTCTGACACACCTGCCCTCATTGCCAGTCACTGTGTCAATCCATCTCATCCAAGGTCATCTTCTTCTGTGCTGACCTTCCACACTTCCAAGCATGATGTCCTTCTCCAAGGAGTGGTCCTTTACTGTAGAGCTTGTTAAAAGATTCTTCCCAAACCAGCCATGATAGTCTTTGGAATAAAGATATCCCATAGGTTAACCCAGATTTATATTCAGAATGACATTCAGCATGAAGTAGTAAATTAATATTTTTAGCTTTTAAGACAATTAACTTTTTCCCTGTTACACCTAAAAGACAAATTCTCATATACAATAAGATCTTTACCTAAGAGTTCTGCAATTCCATTATGAACATCACATAAGTGATTTAATAGAGGTTCCCTACTACTATAATATTTGCCAATGGCATCAAACAGAAGTTCTTTCACTGTATCTGTTCTATCCGGTTCCTCAGGAAAGTTCCTGCTTATGTCCACCACCATTTGGTCTGGAAGGTATTCCAAGCAGTCAACTGCTGCAGAGAGCCATTCATCTTCCCTAGAGAAGAAAGAAAAAAAAAGTTTTTCAAGAACAGCAAACAATTACAAACACAGCACTTAATCTACTAGCAATTTCTATGTACTTATAAAAGTTATATGTAATTTAAAAAAATCCTTTAGAGTATCATGGATCACAGATAAAAAAGTTAACTTTAATATATACTCTAATACTTTTTTTAAAAGTAAAAGAGAAGCTATCTACTACCACAGAGCAAGAATAGGCATCAAAATTCAAACTCTACTTTTTATTTAGTAGAACCAGGCACTTTCAGTTACTTGCTCAGGGTTACAGATAGGAATAGATCCTAGATTTGATACCTAGACTCTTGCTTTTTAAATATAATCTTGCTTATTTCAGAGCTCTGTGTATTCTCTATCATCTCTCACTTTGGCTAGAAGAAAATAAAGATGAAGTTTCAAAATAACTACAGATTAACAACAATTTAGAGTAAAATGTCAGCTGAGTAGAAAAATACATTTCCAGAAACAAAATTATTAACTTTTAATGTTCAATTCCTTATCTCATACAGTTTCATAATATATTCTTCACTGCCATAGAATGAAGACAGTTAAGTGCTATGACCCAGTGGTGTGTTACTTTGGGCAATTCACATCACCTCTCTGATCACTGGCTTCACTGAGTATAGAATAAAATGAAACTAGATTTTTGAGGTCACTTTTAACAAAAATTTTATTTTGCTCTGTAAGTTTTTCACATGATGCTTTAGTTGTATAAATCCTATTTAGAGTCTTTTAGAATAAGTTTTATATGTGTGGTGGTGGTGGTGTTGTTATGTGCCATCGAATCGCTTGCGACTCATAGCAACCCTATGTACAAGAGCTCTAAATGCTGTTCTATCCTGTGCCAACCCAGCCATCTCAAACACACTTAATTCCCACTGCTCCAGTCACAGAATCAATCCATCTCATAGAAGGTCTTACTCTCCTTCTCCGCCCCTCCACTCTGCCAAACATGATGTCAGTTGTGTGATAACTAGTATGTTGGGATTAACTTTTTCATAAGTTTTATAAGCTCCTTCTTAACATTCAACTGTTCATTGGAATGTAAAATCAGTAAAGTGCTGAAAATGTAAATTGTATTCCTTTCAAACATTTCAATCACCCTAGAGAACTCTGGTAACCCAGTAGATAATGAGTTGTGCTTCCAACACAAAAGCAGGTTGTTCATGCACACCCATGTTTACTGCAGCTTTGTTCACAACAACAAACAGTTGGAAACAACCCAAGTGCCCATCAACTGAACAAATGAATGAATAGAGAAACTACTGTATAGTCACACAGTGGAATATTATGCAGCACTGAAAAACAAAGAACTCATGAAATATTATACAAAATGGGTGACCTGGAGGACATTATGCTGAGTGAAAGATCTCAGTCACAAAAAGACAAATACCGCATAATGCCACTGTTATAAAACAGGACTGACATGGGGTTTGGGGGGAAACTATGAAAAGAGGGGATAAATACACAGCACTGAAACAGATGAGGGAGAGAACTATATAAAAGGAATATATGATTAGGTATTACTGGCATGTCAAGAGTCCAGAATAAGTGCTGCATAGTACAGTGGATTGGGGGGAGGGGGCTATATAACAATGAAAAATTTTTTTTTCCAAAGAAAAAAGCTAATTGGGGTGGGGGAGCAGGGAGGAAAATGTGCAACAATGAATGAATGGAAATCCAAGTTCTCTATAAACTTTCATTAAAATCTATAAAAACAAAAGTAATTTTTTTTTAAAAAGCAGATGGTTCAAATCCACCAGATGCCACAAAAAAGAAAGATGGGCAATCATCATGCAGCTTACAACCTCTGGAAAACCTCTGGAGGGTCAGCTATGAGTCAATTCCAAAAGTGAGAGCAAGAGAGAGCTGGACTGGCTCAAACACTATCTGCTTAGACAAAACAATTAAAAATTGAATAAGCTACAAAATATAAGACTTAATTTTAACTATTGATAATTGTTTCTTAGAAGAGGTCTAGGACTTATGAGGAATAGGAATCTATTCCTCAAGGTAAAAAAAAAAATATTGTGTGTGTGTACATAAATTCCCTTAGCATTTCCATTTAAGCCTTTAAAACTTAAGATTTATATTCAAGGGAAGGTAGTTGAAGGTGATAGTCTTTACTTTTCAATGATTTGACTTAAAATATATATATAATTTAATAAGATTTAACTGAAAAATATAAATATTTGAGAGGTATTACAGAAGAATAGAAAAGAATAGGCAGCCAGAGGATACCAAGAACTTGACAAAGTTGTTAATTTCATTCCAGGTCCCTTTGAGGAACCAAGAGAGAATAGAGAACACTAAATTTTAACAAGGATAAGAAAGTGGAACAACATCATCATCTTCATTTGATGAACAAATTATATATGGAGTAAAAATAAACATGAAAAACAATGACATTTTCAATCTCTTACTCTAATATTATGATAATTTTGTTCATCGCATTTCCCAAATATCAACAGTATTAACTGACAGTGCATTAAAACTATTATCAATAGTCTAGCTACAAATACAAATATGTATTTCCACATACTGAGAATCACTATAAGCCTTGAGAATCCCTCGATCCAGATAGCTACTGTTGTAGATCAAGTCAGGCTTTCTCTTAGGTTGAGGAACTTTAGATACAACCTCTTGCTGTTTGAGTAAGGAGTCAAGAAGTGAAAGGTCTACAAGTTGTAGTAGACGCCCAATTGTTTCTTCTTGCCATACTTCATTAATAACTACATAGGAAAAATGACAAGGTAAAAAGAAACAATAGTTACTTAATGCTCACCACAGTACTTGTCTAGGATAATCTAAGCCAGTAGGTTTGTGGCAAAAGAAAAGTCAACCTTATGAAGGGTTTTCTTTACAACAAAGTAAAACAATTCAAGATTTGTTTAATGTGTAGGAGAACAGACTTTGGACAGCAGGAATTCTTTCCATTCTTTGTACTGTCAAAAGCAATCTGTTAAAGATAAGAGACCTAGTCATGTAACATGTTAATAAGGACTTTGGAATAAAGAATGATTCATTCACTCTAAAAAGTGGTTTAAAACTATTGGCTGCAGAGGACTCCACTCAGTGTTTCCACATGGGGATGGGGGAAGGGAGGGAGGAAATCAAAGTCATTAAATGACATTCCACTGCCACAGACAAGGAAGAACACAAGGTTTCTGTTAATGTTTTAATGTAATTTTCAGATTTTTATTTAACCTAATAAAATCTTGGGCAAAGAAACATCTGAGAGCATATTTTTAAGTAAATAAAGTCTGCATGCAAAACATTTCAGATCTGAACCTGTGCCAGCTGATAGGACAAAAGTCAGTGTTCAAGAATTGTAACACTGATTTGTTTGTTAAAGATAATAGAGCTCTGTAAAAAACTTACTATAAACAGTTCTCATACATCGTGTGCCCTCACTCTGCACTCAGTATTTTAATTCTATTAGTGGTTGAAATGGAAACATTTTACTAATTTTATTTGAATTTGTCTTCTATTTCTTACCTTCTATTATCTTTATCTTACCTTCTGGAGACAAGGTTGTAGAGAGATCGACATGAGGGGAGTCAGCTGGCTTTAAACTTAGATTTTCCCACAGATCCTCTAAACTTGCTGATTTGATGTCAGAGGACTTAAATAAAGCATTTGTGTACCTAAAAGGAATTTATTTAATCTTTATTAGTAAAGTCACAGAAATACATTAGCAATTTAGCGTATTTCTGAAGAAGTTATGCATTTTGGAACAAACACAATAAATGCAAATTCTAAGTTCTACTCGATGCAATGAATTTTGCGGTGGTTTGGTTTTTTAAAAAATTAATGCATTCCAAATAAATTCTCCTTTGCACATTTATTTAAGGAGCCCTAGTAGCTTATTTTCTAACACTACCACTGGTGCAGTGTGTTAGTCTGTTAACGCTAAGATCCAGGTGCAATGTGTTAGGCTGTTAACTCAAAGATCCAAAGTTCAAATCCACTAGTTTCTCCAAAGGAAAGAGATGAGGCAGTCTGCTCCTGTTAAGATTTTAGCCTTCTAAAACTAACGGAGGGTTAACATGAGTTGGATTGACTAGATAGCAATGGAATTGTTATTTTTGAACATTTCTTTAGATTTAACTAATTCAATGGCTGGATTTTAATCACCAATTTTAACACAGAATCATATTTCACTATGCTTTTGTGTTTACCAGTTATCTCTTATTTTGGGGACATTCTTTGCTGGGTAATGTTCATCATTTTACAAAAAAGAGAAGTAGTTTTTTTATCTGCCATTCTGAAACCCAAAAGGCTTCGATATTGAAAGATATTGATTTATTCAAAACCAATCCATAGATCATCATACCTTTTATTTAATCCCAGTTGGTATGAATATCCTTTTGTTTATTGTAGAAATAGTAATGTATTTGATTTCCAGATGTGATCCTAAATGGCTTACTGATTTGACTATAAACTATATAAAGTTCCTAATTCTCATCCTAAACAAATCTGGTCCCAGGGATTTGGGATAAAGTATATAGGCCCTCATCTGAAAAGGGCTGATGCCCTACTCACCCTCACATTCCAGCCAATACCAAGACTTTATCGTGTTTTGTATACTGAGGTAAAAGTAGTTTAAAGTCAATATACTGCTAACACTCTGGATTTAGTTTGGTTTTCATTATAAGAGCTTCAGTTATACTTTACATTGTAATTTAGTTGAGGAGCAAAGTACAATTATTTTACGACACATAACTAATTGATTATCTCCTCATCACCTGCATCCATTTCATTCACTGGCTCTACAATTCTGTCTCTTCCAGTGTCTCTTTAGGGAGCTCTGGTGGCATCATCTGTAGGGAATAGCAATGCTAACCCAAAATTTGTGCTTTTCTGGTGGTTCAAATCCACCAGGCTTCTTGGCAAAAAGTTGGTCAATCTCTTCCTGTGTGATTTCCAGCTTTAGAAACTCACTAGAGGGTCAGCTATAAGTCAGTTGTGACTCCACAGTAATGACTCATTTCTAACTTTGAGAGTCTAAGTGATTCCATTTTCTGGGTATCACTGCTGTTCAGTCTTCATCTTCCATTACCTGCAATCATCCTCTCACTAGTTCTCCCCTGTTGGCTACCCATACAACTTCCAGGATAACCGTTCTAAAATACGATCTCATCATTCTTGAAATCTTTCAATGCCACCACAGCACCTGTATAATCAAGTCCAGATGAAGTCCTTTGCATTATGGCTCCCACCTGTCCCTCCAGCTTCATGTACCTGCCACTTCTTGGATTATTCACTGATACCCTACTATCTGAAGGTCTCCCTATCTGCCTGTAACTTTTCTTTGTTCTTTCAACACTCTATAAACCTTTATACCATATAATGTGAAATAAAAAAATCAAAGTTGGTGGATCATTTCTGTTCAATATGAAGTGTGAGCCAACAAGTATTCTACACAATAAGGTTAACAACATTTGACTGCATTTTATCAAATTTATTTACAGGCACAGATTTTACTTACTGTTTAGAAAGCAACACAAAGCCAGTCAGCATCTCATGAAAATGTAGATAAAGCCTTGGGCTAAGATAACCTAACATTACATACTAACCCAGAAAGTGAGTGGTGTTTGTTCTCTTTGCCTAACTGGCTGTCTTGGTTAGGGATCGTTGTGAATCTATAAAGGCTGCAACTGCTATCTTCAAATGTAGGTTTCTTGTCTTTTCCAAAAACTCTGGTGGGAACAGCTTCAAATACTTTGTAGTCCATAAGTGCTTGACACACTCTCACCACTTTGGCCCGAGGAATATCTACATCCCCAAAATACTTATTCTGAATTAGATGAGAAAAAATGACATCCACAGCTTCTGAGCCAACAAAGCAGTCATTGTGCCGTTTTAAGTGGTGCCTTCGTTTTTTCACTTCCACTTGTGTCTGAAGGGCGTTTATAATGCTGCTCCATACATATGTGGCTCCAAATGGCTTCTGGGCCAAACTGAAACCTGGCAGGGAAGCAAGCACAGAGTAACGGATACTATGCATCCTGTTCACTTGAAGTAAGGTTTAAATAACAATCTCTAAGCAGAGAGACAAGTTCCTAAGTTAGGAGTAAGGACCAATTATGACAACAGCATCTGTTAAAACATTGTATTATTCATAGTCATTAGCTTGAAAATGCAGTGCCTACTGTATGCCAAATACTGTTCTAAGTGGTAGGATACAACAGTGAACAAAATAAAGCCCCTGTTCTCATGGACTTAAGTCTTTGTGGGAGGAAATAGACAATTAATACAGTACGTGTTACATGAGAGCTAAGGGGGGAAAAAAATAAAGCCGGGTGAGGAAGAGAATGCTATTTTAGCTAGGATGTCAGAAAAGACCTCTCTGATAAGGTGATATCTGAGCAAAAACTGGAGTAAAACAAGGAAGCAAGCTGTGCAGAGGATAGGAGAAAGCAGAGGCCCTGAGTTGGGAATGTGCTCTGCTAGGAGAAACAGAAGGAGGACAGTGTGGCCTCAGTGAGCAAGGGAGAGAAAAGAGTAGGAAGTGAAAGCAAAGAGGGAGTGAAGCTGAGGCTAAAGGGTGAGGGTGGGGTGGTGAGGAGTGGGGGGGGGTGGGAAGTGTATCAGGCAAGACCATGTAGCACTTACCAATTACGTGCAAGGAATTCTACTAAGTGCCTTACATAAACTACCTTCACAGCAACTCTTTAAGGTAGATATCATCTCTAGGTGAGATATAGAAAATATTCACAGAAGTTGAATCTAACTTCCAAACATGATGTATTATCAGGATGACTGAGCAGTTAGTCTTAAGGCTGCAGTTTCCCCTAAAGGCATGGGTTCAACCTCAGTCCTGACACAACAAACAAATTACTGAAACATAATCGGTAGTACCACTGGGATTTGCCCTCATTATTCCAAAATATTTATCAGTCATTACAGAAAGACACATCCCTTTTATGTCATAGATGATAGATAGACAGACAGGCACACACTCACACAATGGTTGCAGGAACACATATTTTTAAGCTTCCTACGATGCAGGCTAATAATGAGTACTTTGTCAATAACAAATAAGTCATTGCTACAGAGTCAAAACTGGAACTGACCCTCCAGTGGGTTTCCAGGGGCTGTAAATTGCATGGGAAAAGACTATCCATCTTTCTTTTACAGGGCAGGATTTGAACCAAGCACTTTTGGGTTTGCAGTACATCTCCCTATTCACTAGGCCACTAGAGCTACCTTAATACTTTGTAAGCAGGATAGCAGGGTTGTGTCATCTGCATAATGCAGACTGTTGCTAAATCGTCCACCAACCTTGACCCCACATTTCTCCTCATAGAGCCCAGCCTTCCGGATAATCTGTTCTGCATATAGGTTGAAAAGGTCACCCTGAAACCCACGGCGTCCCTTTTCAGCAGGAAGTAGCTAAGAGAATACGCCATCCCCTTTTCCTTATGACTCAGGGTGAAGTCTCTCTCA
>NW_006399779.1:10894395-10901850 GCF_000299155.1 Elephantulus edwardii | reverse complement strand
GGATAATCGGGATGGGAGTGTCAGAGACAGTGTGATTGGCACAGGACAGAGCAGAGTTTAGGGCTGTTGTACATAGGGTCGCTATGAGTCGCAAGCACGTCAATGGCACTTAACAACAACAACAAGAAGCAGGATAAACAAAAATTATTTGGTTCCTGTTCAAAAGGAGCGTACTGTGAACAGAAGATGGACACAGGAAGAAAAATTTTAATCAAAGACACACTGAAGAAAGCAGCAGTTCAATATTTTCCTATCATTTTTTTCCGATGTAGGACACTGATATTTGGCAAAGCTACAAAGAAAAGAAGAAGAAGAATAAAGTCTTTGGTTTTAATACACTGACAACACTGAGTCTAGATAATAATTAACTAATTGTCACTTTTCAGTATTTCTCAAAAAATTCAGAAGTCCTAATTTTTAAGCCCACATTTCTGTAAACACACTATTGCTGTTTGCAGTTGAGTGGGAACCTTCTCATAGGTGACCTTTTTCAGAGGTAGTACATTGTATGGGAGGAGACTGCCCATCCTTCTCCCACAGAGCATCTGGTGGATTTGGACCACATGCCTTTGGGATTGTAGCCCACCTTCTTGCTGCAATGCCAGTGAGAAGGCATGCAGTGTGAATCCACCAGCTGCTCCATGATAGAAAGATCAGCAGTCTCCTTCCCTGTGATCTACTGCATTTGAAAATCCTACTGGAGGGTCAACTATGTGTTAGTTCCAATTTATGGCAAATAACTGCTTCTTTTAGATAGTCTGAGAAGAAAAACAGTGTGCATCATAACAACATTAGGGAATAAAGGAATTAAAATTAAAGGAGTTGCTACTTGAAATTGTCTTCATACCTTTTTAGATAAAATAGAATATGTAAAGTCACAAGAGAAATCCCTGAAGTGCATTCAAACTCCATTTAACTCAACTGGAATAATAAATTTTAAGTGTGTCATTTGAACTATGTGTTGCAATAAATACAAGGAATACTGTATTCACTTTAGGCATAATTCTGATACTAGCTACTAACAATTTTAATGTCCTCCCATACAAGCTTGGAACTAGGAATAGCATCCACCTCTGAAATAGCTTGCCTCCAGAAACTCTATGAATGTGGAGAAACAAAGTTATCCAAGTTTTCAGGTCTTTCATTTATAGGGTCATTATGAGTCATCTACAACTTGATGGCACTTAACAACAATAAAAATTATTAGTATATACACACAGGCATACATAGTTTTTTTAGCATATTTCCAAATACAAAAAGTAGGTGGGTAATTTATCCTCTACTCATCAACATGTTTTAAATAATCAGCAAGACTGTTAATTACCAAAATGAAAGATACTTCATGAGTCAGTACCAAACCAAAAAAGGAATAGTTGCCAGTCTTCAAGTACCACGTGAGCAGTTCCAAGAATCAAACAGTGGAGAACTAACTACATAGCTAAGTCAAGCTAGAACTAGATTTATGCTCATACAACATTTAGCCTCTATTACAGAATAGAGCCAGAATCAGACATCTGATGGAATGTCACAACAAGTCCAGGTCATTCCTGATCTTTAGAACCTAGGAGCAGCTATTGATTTCAACCACATGACTAAATAAAAAGAGTGTCAGGAGCTAATACTCTTAACTTCCTACAGTACCAGGGACTATAACAGAGATTACATGCCCTTAATGTCTGCTCTTCAATATCTTTTAATCTTTAATGTAATATTATTATTAAAATAGCTAACATTTGAGGGCCTATAATGTGGCAAACTCTGCTTTCTCAGATTTAATCCTGAAATACTTCTGTGAAATAGTTATTAACAATTCTATTTTGAGGAAATAGAGGCTCAATGAGTTAAACAAACTCGCCTTCAGATATATAGCTAGTAAATACACACTACTTTTTACTAGTAGGTAAATATAACATTAAAAGTCATGTGCCAGGTAAGTAAATTATTGTGTTAACCCTTCCTGGAGACTTTAATCAAATGATGTACTTTTATGAGAACCAGAGAGCTAAAAATAATTTAAAGGAACAATTTTAACATTGCTCCTGGCTCACTGCCAAGGAGTGGGAACTAACTCATAGCTCACCCTCCACTGGGTTTCCAGTGGAAACTGCAAGGGTGAAGATTGTTCGGCTTCGTCCTAAGGAGCTGCTGGTGGACCTGAACTACCAGAGAGGCATGGCCTTAGTGTCAGCAGCTTAACTCCTTAAAGAGTACACCACCAGAGCTCCTGAGTCCTACTACTGCTGAACCTTTAAGCTATTTTTAAAACTGTAGCCATTGTTTCTAAAATAATGTAGGATGTAATAAACTGTAAGGAGCTCTGGTGATAGTCAATCAAAAGGTCAGTGGTTCAAATCCACTGCGTACTCTAGGGAGAAAGAAACAGTTTCTTTCCTGTAAAGATTTACAACCTCTGAAATCCAATAGAAGGTCCCTTTGAATCAGAATCAACTTGAGAGCAGTGGGTATTGTTACTGTAAATTGTTATAATAAATATGATCTATAGCACAGAAGTAATAAGATAGAAAAGGAAAACAGGTTAAGATTCAAATGATAAGAGATCAAGACTTCATTCTAAATCTCAGTGAAACAAACTCTGGAATAGTGATGATATTAAATAGTGATGATATTAAAAATGACACACCTCAGTAGAGGCATATTTGAACCACAAGTAAGTAGGTTAACATACAAATCCTAAAAGATAAGGCTGAGTCACTTATTAATTTTAGATCAATAAGACAACCAAAGGGAGTAAAGGTGGTGGGGAGGAGGGGTTATAAGGGAAAAGACTAATCTTCACCAGGGAATTAAGAGGTAGTATTTCCCCTCTATTAACTTGCTTCTTAATGTGAGAAATCAGGAAGTTTTGCAGTTGGATAACACCGTATAAAAGATTAAAGAACAGGTTAGAGCAGGAAAGTAAGCACCTGTAAACCACAGTTTCCAGCGTCCTAGAGGCATGACACAATCCAGCCCTTTCAGGTCCCAACCTCTGTTCTCACTGACCATTAGTTCCCAACCACTGTATCCTGGGATACTTCCCCTTAAGCTTCAACACCCACAGACCCAAACTAGCTCTTGTTCATACAGATACTTCAATATATAATGGACTTAAGAGTAAATGTGCCAGAACCCACACAAGGATAACCTGTTTTATAAAAAAAAAAAATGCTGACTTCACCAGATGAACACAGATACCCCAACATGTTGCTACTATTCAGCATTATCTGAGATAAAATAAGAGTTAAAATTAATACTGGTATAGCAGACCATGGTCCAGTAAGAAGACTTATTGTGATTTCTAAATGGGATTGAGGATGCCTGCAGCAGACAGAGAATGCATTGTAAGTCTAGCTATCAGAATTTATGCTTCAGCCTGTCCTTAAATCTCACTTACAAACAAGCTGGGCAACTCTTTAAAATTAGTTAATCACTATCTACATCTTGATGCTTCCTTATTTACATTTGGTCAAGCATTTTTTAAAGGCGTCATGACCAACGGAATCAAAGAATCTAGAGAATAGCATGGTGACCCTGGATAAGAGACTTCACCTCTGTAGGTTGATTTCTTTATCTACTGATAGAAGAGGTAAACACTATGTTTAAGGTTAGTTTCAAGTCTAAACTGCTGACCCTAGGAGTTTACAGCCTGAAATTATGCCTCCCTCTAAATAAACATAAAATAAAATATTTCAGACCTATAGATAAGAAATTAAACAGAGCGACAAACCTTACCCTATCAGATGCAAAGTTTTCTGAAAGGTGATCTACAAGGAGCTCAGAAATTGTTTTAAGCTACATTTAGAGATTGCTGTACATGTTCTTACACTTTTCATAAATCTAGGTTTTACTCCAAGGAGTCTCATCTTTACTTGCTTGAAAACAGCTGTTTTTCAAAAGCAAAGATAAGCCCCTTTTACATATTTAATCTCTCCTAAAAAAATTCACCAACAGTAACTACACTACAATTCTAAGATGTTAAACACTGAAACATTTGTACTATTACACTTTTGCTTTTAAGAATACATGCTAAATAATCATCTTATTATGAAGCTCTGGTGGCCTAATGGCAAGAAACTGTGCTGCAATCCCGAAGTCACGCAGTTCACATCCACCAGATTCTCTACTGGAGAAGGAGAGGCAATCTTCTTCTGTGCCAGTTAGATCCGACTCAACAGCACACAAGAAATAAAATTTAGAAAGAAAAAAAAACACCAAAAAAACCACAAATAATCAACTTATTATAATAATGAACAGGTAGACTATTCCCTAAAACAATAAGGCAGATACATCAAATTAATTATATTTATTTAAAGTTACAAGGGTGTAATAACCATTAACCATAATTTACACTGCCAACATCAACTATGACCTTGTGAAAATCAAGGTCAAAATACCCACTAAACTCCACAGCAACTACTAAAATAACTTCAAATAGTGAGATATTAATATCCTTAAAAGTAAACAAATGTGCACATTATAAAATAGAACTCAGTATAAGGTAACCACATACACATAAATAACAAAAATATACCACTAGATGAATTCATTTTCTTTTCATTCCCAGACTTTACATACACTGGACTAAAAGGAATGCAAGAAATTCAGGAAGAAAAAAAAATTCAGGAAGTTAATTTTTTCCCACAACTTTATTAACAAGAACATAATTTTTTTCATTCAAATTCCTTACATTTTACAAAAAGTCAATTTTTAAACTGCCTTATAAATTGTTTTAATATTCTACAAATTCCACTGCCATTGAGTTGGTTCTGACTCAGTAACCCTCTACAGAGTTTCCATGGATGTAAATCATCTTGTATCTGAGAGCTGTACAATGAATATAGATAACAGAAGAATTATTGATGCCTTTGAGCTGTGGTGTTGGAGAAGACCACTGAATATTCCATGTATTCCCAAAAGAACAAACAAATATGTCTTGGAGAGGATGCAGCCAGAGTCCTTTTTGGAGTTGAGAATGATGAGGTTTTGGCCCATTTACTCAGGGATGTTGCTAAGAGGGCTATTCCTTGGAGAGGGACATGATACTTGGAAGGGTCAGGGGTAGGCAAAGGAAAGGAAGACCCTTGACCAGGTGGATTGACTCAGTGACTGCCACAGTGGGATCTAGTGTGTCAGGAAGTGTGAAAATGGCATAGGATAGGACAAGGTTCAGACCTGTTGTTCATAGGGTCACTATGAGTCATACTCGACTCATCAGCACCTAACAACAACAACAAATCTTTCCAGGAGGCGACTGTTCATATTCCTCATGGAGAATATCTAGTGGATTCGAACCACTGACCTTTGGTTAACAGCCCAAGATAATGCTACCAGAGCTCCAAAAACCTTCACCAAAGTCCAGATGAAACGAATTCATGGCTGACTGTGTAGTGGGTTTTCAAAGGCTTTCAATCATACAAGAGATTGCCAATCTTTCTCCTTTGGAGCTGCTGGTGAACTTAAACAACTAATCAAACAACTCGATACATATTACTTGTAGATTACTACCAAGTGCTTCAAAACATTTGTTGAGAAAAACTGATCCAATGGCTTTCACTGAGTAATTTTTTTAATCCATGGGACATTTGGCATTATCTGGAGATATTTTTAAATGGGTTGTCCCAATGTGAGGAGAGGACAAGTACTACAGGCCAGATCGAGTACTATAATGGGGAGAGGCCAGGGATGCTGCTAAATATCTTATCCTAGACAGGACAGTCCTCACAATAAGAAAATGTCAGTAGTAGAGAGGTTAAGAAACCTGGGACTGACTGAACCTTGGTCAGATGTAAAAGCAAGCACTAATGCAGCAGGCACACTGTTGGGTGCTGCAAATACAAAGAATTAAGACACTTGATCTGGGGAGTCCCAGAGACCTGGGTTCCACTCAAGAGTCCACTATTTACTAATAATGCAACCCTGGCCCAACTTTCCTGTTGCATAGCAGAGCTAATTCTACTTATCTTATTGAGAGGATCTTGTAAGATAATACACACAAAGTGGCTAGCACAGTACCCAACAATTAACAGATACATAATTAAAAATAAAAGGGGAAACAGCATAGAGCTGCCCAAGGAAACATGGTAATGCAATACATTATCCTGGATAGGATCCTGGAACAGAAAAAGGGCAAGAAGTAAACAAAAGGGAGATTTCAATAAAACTATGTATCAAAATTGGTACCTTAATAGTGACAAATGTAACATATTAACAAGGTATTAAAAGTAAGAGAATGGGGAGGGTGGGAGCAGAGGTGAGAGTGTATGGGGTAATCTTAGGGTCTCTAATTGATGGGTGGAGGCAATGGGAAAGATCTGGTATGAAAAACAATGTACAAGAACTTTGTCAGTAAATCAGTATAAAAGAAAAATTTTATTAAAAAGAGAAATCAGGTGTGAAGTATATGGGAACCCCATTACTATCTTTATGGCTTTCCCATAAATCTATTCTAAACTCTTAAAAGTTTATTAAAAGGGAGATTTCTTCTTCCTTTCTCTGAATTCAAAGTCCCACTCTTAGAGTTTCTACTTTATCTAAATGGACATGAAATGATGGCTTGCTCTGACCAGTATTTATTAAAATCAACAGACCAGAAAGCATGATGTGAAGTGGCACATACTATAGAGTTTAACACTTCACCATAAAATAACTAGAATTTAAGATAATTTTATTTAATAGTTACTGTTTCAAAAGGTTTTAAAACATTACTGCAGAATTATCAAGTCAAAGGCAGAAGACTACATCTACTAGGCAGTAACTGAAAACTCCGAAAATAGATAAATGTAAAGAGAACAGTGTTTAGGGTGTTTAAAAAAATGGACAGCTGTGACTTGATTGGAAAAAAACAACCAACCAACAAATCCTTCCTAGCCCATCATATCAACACTGTCACACTCTTATTGGGTATTGCTTTTGTTAGTTCAACATTTATTCCCCCCTCTATACTCAGGTTCTGAAATTCAAATGCATATGAGTAGTTGGTGGTCTGTTCCACAATCAGCTCCTGGCCTAGTTTTCACAGCTGATATTGAGCTTCTCCAGCGGTTCTTTCCACAGATGTAATCGATCTGATTCCTATGCATACCATCAGGTGAAATCCAGGTATATAACCTGCGTTTATGTCTCTTAAAAAATGTATTTGCTATGAATAAGTCATTGAGGCCAGATGAGTTGTGGGAGGATATCAAGGGTATCATCCAGGAAGAGTGCAAACGGTCATTGCAAAGACAGAAGAGGAAGAAAAGACCAATGTGGATGTCAGAAGATACTCTGAAAATTGCACGGGAGCGCAGAAAGCCCAAACCCCAAGGAACAATTCAAGATACTAAAGAGTTGAATAGAAGATTTCAAAAGGCAGCAAGGGATGACAAAGCAAAATATTACAATGAAATGTGCAAGGAGTTGGAGTCAGAAAATCAAAAGGGCCGAACTCGCTCAGCATATCTTAAGCTCAAGGAA
>NW_006399779.1:10881496-10892755 GCF_000299155.1 Elephantulus edwardii | reverse complement strand
CGGCCTAGTGGCAAGAAGCTACAATCCCTAAGGCACATAGTTCGAGGCCACCAGCTGTTCCATGGAAGAAGGATGGGCACTCTCATCCTGTGAGATTAACTGCCTCTGAAAACCTGCCAGAGGATCAGCTATGGGTCAGTTGCAACTCTGTGGTACACAACAACACAACAAACGTAGCATAAATGAGAGGAACTCTGGTGGCCTAGTGGCAAGAAGCTGCACTGCAATACCAAAAGCACACAGTTCAAGTCTGTCAGCTGCTCCATGGGAGAAAGATGGGCAATTTCTAGTGCAAATAACTGCCTCTGAAAACCTCCTGGAGGGTCAGCTCAGTTATTTCAATACTATGTTTCATAAGAGGTTTTTCTAACTCCACACTGCACAAAAAATTTCATGTTGAAAACCAAGACAGCTTCTGGCGAATTTTTTAAAAGGCTATATGCAGGCAGATGAAATATGTAAAATCTCTTCTAACAAGCACAACTTTTCATTTTTAAATATGTTCGGAAAAACAGGCATTAGCCACTCCTTTAATTCATACAGATTAATGAGATAGTCTATGGGAAGTATTCTGAGCTCCCTGGAAAAGTGATACCAGGCAAATTCAAAGAATTAGGTTACAGTATAAAGGGATAACAGAATAACATACCACCTTCTTATTACCTTGGTCTATGTTAAAAGACCAGAGTCGTCTTAGTTCTAGCCAAAGGTTAGCAAGTAAACCCTCATTCTGCTATATAAACCAGACTCCCGGTTTTTACAATCCCTTTACAGTACGGAAGACTTTAATAATAGGCAGCGATAGGAAAAGCACAGAGCTGCATGCCAGAGCACAAAGAAAGGGAATGGCAAGGAACCAAAAACCATCGGCTCCATTACCAAGCTCACTAGAACTGTGTCAAGGCGACCGAATGGTGGAAGTAGGATTAACAAATGGACAGAGGAGCAAGCAAAAACTCAGCTGTGGTAAGCAAAAGAAATGAGAAAATGGGGCCCCTCCCCACCCACCACACCTGTGTGCAGAGCACAGTCGCCTTTTCTTTGGGTTCAATACAAATCAGCACTTTAACTCTTTCTTGTGACAGTCATTTAGGTGACTTCTGAATACATGTTCCTGGATACCATCCTAAGAGCCTGTTCACAAGGGCTGGAAGCCCTGAAATCCTATTTCAGCTGTTAGAGAAGACAGGTGCCACGGTTTAATCAGGCAAAATCTCTCATTCAGAAAGTGAACCTGAAGATTTTTCTCAAGACTGTTTCATTTGGAAAAGGTTTTAGATTTCTTACTACTCAACAAGTTCCCTTCACAACGTAAAACAAGGCAAAATTCTGGACGCAGCTTTTCTAAATCACTTAGGATTTAGAAAATTAAAAAGTACAGTGGTCAATGTTAAGGATTTGTTTACAGTATGTAAACGTGAAAGAAGTTTTCTATCAAAATCTATCAGCAACATTAATGAGTAATTCAAGGTCATTGGGATGCACCCATCTGACCCAAGCCAGTTCAATGGTCAACTGTTAGGTTGAGGGAGTTAGTTCCACAGGCAGGTTTTTAACAATTGAAGGGAGCTTTTTTAACAATAGAAAGGCGCACCGTTATTATTTTTTTTTAAAGATTCAGATTGTGACTAAACTTTTTTACCATCCTGAATTGTGTTTCAGAAAGGGAGGGGGAAATCGCAACTTATTTTAAAGGAAGTAAAGAGAAAACTTAAAAAGCCTAAATTTCACCCGAGTATCCTCACAACCATGAGACACCAACCCTCTTACTGCATTTATAGATGAGTAAGGAATTTTGCAACTGATCATCCTATCCCATTCACTTGTTTGGACATTTCAAAGTTTAAGCCTGAAAGATAACATTAAGGTGCAGAATCTACAAACTTCACTCCTAACGTCGTGCAACTGGGGGGGAAATTAGTATTAGCTGAAACTGCTTATACCTTTTATGCCAAGCTCCGGCCAGAGGTAACAGAAACTTCTCGTCTCTCCCAGGAAGAATCTGGGGTGGCGAGCGCGATTCTTCAGTGCTGCCAATCTGCAGAACAAAGTGGGCACTCTGCCCCCTAACTATACTATGGAGGCAACGTCGGCGGTTGAAACGTGGACAAAAAAAGAAAAATAGATTCTTGACAGATAATCATCCCCCAGAATGGCGTGCAGCATACGCTGGAGACCTCTTTTGAGAGTCTAGTAAGTTAGCGGGCGCGCAGAAAAAGGAGCGGTGGAGTTCAAGTTTAGGGAACTTGGCCGACGTTGGGCTGTGAGGGCAAATACACGCGGGGACCTTGCAGCTCACCAGCCGGGAGGAACCGGCCCGCCCGCACAGCCGGGGGCGCCATCCCAGGTGGGCACAGCGGCGAGGGGGCAGCGGCCGGGGGCGTCGGCTCCCCTCAGGGGCGAGTCTCCCACCTGCCTGCGCCGCCCACCCAGCACCGGACCTCAGTCCCGACCCAGGAGAAGGTTCTCAGCACCTACCGGGGGGCCTCTGCGCGGGGCGTTGGAGAGCCGAGAGGTTCAGCGCCGCCACCTTCTCCCGCACCTTGGCCATGGCTAGTGCCGCCTCACACCGCTGCCCCGCAAAGCCCGCACTCCCAGGAACACCGCCTGTTAACAGGATCGGGGCGGGGCTTCTCCAGACCCGCCCCCTACAGAGAACACGCCCCTGTAGAGGGCCCGCCCCTGTCTGGGGCACGCCCCCTGTCTAGGGCACGCCCTCTCTCGAGGGCCCGCCCCCTGCCGAGGCCGTGCACGGGAGGCTGTGGGTCACGTCCGTCCCCGGCCGGCATGGAGGCTGCTCCCGGCGTTTCCAGGGAAAATGTGACCTCTGCTCCCCAGGCCACCTCAGGCCACTCACTGTGTGAGAGACTGGCCAAGTACAAGGTGTTTCCACGGCCTGCATCTCATGTTCGCCCAAGCCCTCGGATTCAAGCTAACAGCTTAGACCTCTTGGTTCAAACCCCGCCCTCACGCAGGTAGATTGACGCCGGGACCCCGCAATCTGCAAAGAAGATATCGCTGGGGAGCTCCGGTTTCTCACGTGTGACGCAGAGTTCTGCAGAACTTTTGGACTGTGTGTGAGTTTTGAGTTACATTAGGTAATCCGTGTGCAGCATGTACTTAGAGTCTGGAAATGAGTGCTTAAAATGATATCCTGGAAATAGTTTTCGCCATAACGAATTTCCATTTAATTTAGAAGAGTGATGTCTTGACATAAATCAGGAGTGCAAAGAAAGACCACATTGGCTCTCAGCAGTAACTGAGTCTGATGGGTAATAACTCGGTTTGCTGAGGAAACGAGAGAGGAGGATTGACAATGAGAAGCATGCTTGTTGCTGGGCAAGTTCAAGCCAGGAAATGCAAGCTAGCAGTCCAATGACGGAATCAGCACCCCAGAAGCTGAGGTGCCACTGAAAGGATGAAGGTAGAGATTAAAATCCAACAATTTAACTCATTTTTTTCCAAAGCGGAAATAATGTTGTCAAACTTTGTTACATATTTTTATCTAATAATTGTCTCCTTTAAGAGAATATTTTGCATTCTGGTTATAATTTAGAACGGCGGGAGTTTACATGGAAAGCCTATAGGAAGGAACTCCTACTTGTTGGCGAGAATACATATAAGAAGTTTTAACTCTGAGGAGCCGGGTTTTTTTTGGGTTTGTTCTGTTTTGTTTTGTTTGGATTTTGACCTGTTTTATTCCTATATTTGTACAAAACACCTAAAAAACGGCATAGATCAAGTTCTTAATAAAGATCTAATGAGTGATTCAATAAAACAAATAAATAAACAACAAGGCATGGATAAGGCGATATTTTCTAAGTATTCAGATTTTTTTTTCTTTCATAAGCTGTAAACTTATGCAGCTCCTACACCAATGAAACCGAATTCATAGGCAGAAAGTGGCTGCAAAGAGTTTAATTTATGCCTTTTTTGACACCACATTCACTAGTTTCCAAAAGTAAATGGGCAACACAAAGGCCTAGGAGCCGGGATTTATAGGGTGGAATGTGAAGAACCACTCACTGATGCTTCCCAAGACAGAGAATGGGATGCCAACCAGTAAGCAGGTCTTTTTAAAATGCGCTTTCTCCCTCTAGTGGTAGTAAAACCCAGCCTTGCATCTATTCAAGGAATTTCCTTTGTAATTTTTCTGTTGATTTACAGATAATGATGCAACTCGGGACCACTTTCTTTTTTATTTTTTTTTTATATTTTATGCTAGTTTGCTTACAAAGATCGTGTACATTATTTTTTACACCAGATCTTTCCCATTTCCTTTACCTTCCTCTTCCTCTACCCTTCAAATTGTGCTTCCCTATGATTAACTCCTTGCCCATTCTCACCCCTCTGCTCCTAGCCTCCCCGCCTTGGGTCCTCAAATACGTTTTACTAGTTATCGTTTAATTTCTACAATACTGGTCTTACACAGTATTTGTCCTTATGGAACGGAGTTAGTTCAATTAGCATAACGCTCTCCAGTTCCTCCCAAGTTAGGTAGTAATTTTCTTAATTATTGCTCTTGCATGCTGCATTCTATCGTGTCAATGTACCACAGTTTTTCAGTACATTCCATTGTGGTTGGACATTTGGAATGTTTCCATGTTCTTGCGATGGTGAATAACGTTTCTGTGAACATTGGTGTACAAATCTACATTTGTGTCTTATTTCTAATTTTCTCGGGATATATTCCAAGCAGTGGAATAGCTGGGTCACGTGGAATTTCTATGTTCAGGTTTTTAAGGAAACACCAAACTGCCTTCCAAAGTTGTTGTATCATATTACAATTCCACCAACAGTGTATAAGAGTTCCTAAGTCTCTGCATCTTCTCCAACATTTATTACTTGCTGCCCTGTTTAACTTCGCCACTGCTACTGGGGTGAGATGGTATCTCATTGTGGTTTTGATTTGCATCTCTCTTATTGCCATTGATTTTGAGCATTTCCTTCATGTGTTTGTTGGTCATTTAATATCTTCCTCTGTGAGAGGTTTTTTCAGGATCAGTTTCTGCCTCATCTTCACACACCAAAGGGGCAGAAAAACCTCAAAATTTCGATAAACATTAACAGCGGGTCTTTCTCAAAGATCAGGAGCCCTCAGAGACTATTTCAACACTTTATATAACCTCATAAGAGTATTTTTCACCAGCTGTGTTATAATTGTCTACCTCATTGGAATGCTGTATTTCTTGATTTTCCCCCCCTTACCTGTATTTTATACATCCTGAACGTCTAACTAGTACAGTGTTCTTGACTGAGCAGATTGTCCCAAAGTTCCACTGATACAGCCCTGTTCTTACTGCTGTTTAGCTTCTGTTGTATTTTCACTCTAATTATTTCAGTAGAACATCTAGCAAGTC
This sequence comes from Elephantulus edwardii, assembly GCF_000299155.1. Lineage (NCBI taxonomy): Eukaryota > Metazoa > Chordata > Mammalia > Macroscelidea > Macroscelididae > Elephantulus > Elephantulus edwardii. The sequence continues at coordinate 10,887,395 of NW_006399779.1, read as the reverse complement.
AGTTTCTGTCTTAAAAGGAAATGCCTTTCACACCTCTCTGATTAATCCAGTACACAAGTGCCCCGTTTAAAGCCTCCTCCATACCACCCCCCAAAATCCCTTACCAGCACCATGAACCTAGTTTGCATTTTTTTTGCGGTGTTTTTTTCCTCACAGATTGCTTTAAGCATGAATTATTTGAAAACAAGAATGTAATAACAGTATTATGTTTGGCATATGGGAAAACTTAATTTGAGCTGAACTTGTCTGAGACCAAACTTGTCTAAACCAGTCAAGAGGTAGAAGACAAAGAGAAAGTTTATGAGTCACTAGTCTATTCTGATTCAGTCTTAAACCCACCATAAAGGAAAACAAAATACCTACTTAAAATTTCCCTAGCTGTCTAGAACAAAGATGAACAAAAGTCTTGGAAGGTTTCTTTAATCTCTTTTTTATCATTTACTTACTTATTTTTTGTCAATTATTTTTATTGTATTAGTGAAAGGTTACAAAGCAAATGGATTTTTCATTCAACCATTCATACACATTTTGTTCAATAACATTCATTCCAATACTCACACTGTAATTGCACCTTTCCCACTTCCTCCCTGTAATTCTGACTACAGAATGACTCAGGTAGGGGTGGCTATACTTCTCCTGGTCTTCTGTTTCTTTAGTGGTACTACACTGATCTCCTTTACTGAATATTGCCTTTCCCTTCACCCATCTTAGTGTGTGCCTAAGAAGCTGCACTTCCCAGAGGCAGGTGGTTCAAATCCATCAGCTGCTTTGTGAGAGAATGATGAGCAACCACCCACCTCTGAAAACCTGATGGAGGATCAGCTCTGGATCAGTTTTTAACTGAACAGCACAAAAAAACAATAGCTATATCTGTTTTCTAACTCTCTCTAGCCTTTCATACCTTTCCCATCCCTGGTAAACACCCAAAAATGAGGCATATAAGTCTTCATTTAACTTTTCGGAGCAGTGATCTCTCACCATAATTGTTCTTTTGAAACTGACTTATTTATCATGGTATAGCGTCCTCTAGTTACATCCGTGTTACACAGTATTTTGGAAAATTCTTTTATTAGTGTTGCAAACTATTCCATTATGTGACTGTGCCATAGTTTCCTTATTCATCCATCCTTTGATGTTGTAAAAAGAGTGCAGAGTATGAAGATGACCATGTCTGACCTCTGCTAACTTCACGAAAGGCAGGTGCCCCCATCAACAGCATCCGTAACACAACATCAGTTCTCAAGAGGTCAGGCATGTCCCCCATGCTCCCTTGACTCTTTCAGCTAATTTCTAATACCCAGCTTACTGCTCTCGGGGTCCAAAATCCATTGTAATTGCTACACAGATCTCACAGAACCATACTCATTATTATGGGGTTTATTAGGGAAATTAGCTACTTATAATTCAGGTTGGCAAAAGAATGCATTTCACAGTCAGCACCGGTTCTGACTTGTGCTTGCAGCCTTGAGGATTTAAGCCAATGTTACAATAACCTCTTAGTCCAGCTAGTCATTGCATCTCCCCCCAACCCAGTTCTCCAACAAATTTGTGCAAAGCCTCCCAGCTCCAGTTCCATGGGAGAGCAGTCCCCAGATCAATTCAGTCTCATATCATGTTTCTAGTTCTCTGTTGTTGCTGTTCTCTTACAGGTTTTGATCTGAATGGTACAAGAGTCTTCGCCCTCAAATGAAGCGTGCTTCATTCTCTGCTTCTTTCTTGATGACATTGAGATTATAAAATTTCTGCCACGAACCTTCTCAATTTAAACCCGGTACAATGACAAAACTACCAATCCCCTTATGGATAGACTAATGCATCCTATTTGCATGTTCCCACATAGCCATGTGGCAAAGTCAAGAGCAGTGGCCTAGGAAAGCCATTTTGAACAATAAACCTACTGTACTGCAGATATTTAAATTGTTTCCATCTCTTTACTATTGTAAATAGTGCTAAAGTGAGCATGGTGTGTGCATATATCTGCTTGTGTCACAGATCTTATTTCTTTGGGATACATACCTAGGAGTCAGATTGCTAGATTAAATTATATTTATTACCATCTTTCTAAGGAAGAAGAACCAAACTGATTTTCATAGTGGTTTTGTACCATTTTACATTTCCTCTGACAGTGTAGGAAAGTTCTAGTCTTTCCACACTTTCATTAACATTTTGTGTTTGCTGTCTTGTGAGCTTGCTATTATTGCCAGAGTGAGATGGTGCTATCTCATTGTCGTTTGGATATGCAACTTTCTAATACCTAATGAGCTTGAGGATATTTTCATGTGTTTATTGACCATCTGAATGTCTTCTTTGGTGAAGTACTTATTCATGTCCCCTGCCTATTTTGTTATTGAGTTGTTGTTTTTTTTTTGCTTTTTCTATGATGAGCTATGTCATTATCAAATAATATTTCTTTGCAGTCTTTAAGTAATCTTTTATTCTTTTGAAGAAATCTTGATGCACATAAGAATTTCGTTTTTAGGAGGTCCCTATCATCTATTTTTATCTTCTGCTTATTGTACATTTTTATTTGTATTTTATTGGTTTTTCATGTTGTCGATAAGCCCCAGTTTTTCCTCTGATTAATGCCATCGTTTTTTGGGTTTACAACAAGGTCTTGAGGTATCTTGAGTTTGTTTTTATTTTTATTTTTTTTTTAGTTTGTTTTTTTATATGGTGTGAAGTATGGCTTTGTTTCCATTATTGGCATATGGATAGCCAAAGAGGCTGTCTTTCCTCAACTTAATGGATTTGGATTTCACCTCTGTCAAAGATAAACTGTACATAGGTGGATGCAAACTTGTTTTCTGGGAAAATAGATGATAAATCACTTACCATTTTTGTGAACTGAAGCTAATAAATTATCATTCCCACAGTCTTTTCCATTTTTTAAAAATTTTATCTTATTAATTTTAATGAACATTTACAGGGATTTTGGATTTCCACTCATTCATTGTTTCACTTTTCTTCCTGCCCAGCCCTCCCCACCAGTTTGCTCCTCTCTTTGAAAAGTAAAAGAAAAATTCTTTCATTGGTATACAGTCCCCCCCCTTAAGTCCACTCCACTGTGCAGCCTTCGCTCTGGACCCCAATCATGACAAAAATACCTAACCACATATCCCTTTTAAATTGCTCTCTCCCTCATCTGTTTCAATGCAATATATATAATTTATCCAATTTTTCTCAGTCTTACCCCAACCCTGATGTCAGTCCCATTCTACAACAGTGGCACCATGCAGAATTTGGCCTTTTGTGACTGAGATATTTCACTCGGCATAATGTCATCCAGTGTCACCCATTTTGAATAATATTGCATGAGTTCCTTGTTTGTCAATGCCGCATAGTATTGCATTCTGTGAATATACCACAGCTTCTCTATCCATTCGTTTGTTGATGGGCACTTGGGTTGTTTCTAACTCCTTGCTATTGTGAACAAAGCCGCGATAAATATGGGTGTGCATATATCTGCTTGGATGTCGGTTATGGTCTCTTTAGGGTATATTCCCAGTAGTGGAATTGCTGGGTCAAATAGTATCTCTATTTGTAACTTTTTGAGAAAGTGTCACACCGCTTTCCACAGTGGTTGCACCATTTTACACTTCCACCAACAGTGAATAAGGGTTCCAGTTTCTCCACAACCTCGCCAGCATTTGTTGCTTGCTGTTCTGTTAAATTTTGCTATTCTGACTGGGGTGAGATGATATCTCATAGTTGTTTTGATTTTCATCTCTCTTAGAGCTAGGGATTTTGAACATTTCTTCATATGCTTGTTGATCATCCAAATGTCTTTTTTTGGTGAAGTGTCTGTTCATATCCTGTGCCCATTTTTCAATCGGATTATTTACCTTTCTCTTGTTGTGGTGCTCAAGTATTTTATAAATTCTAGATATAAGTCCCTTATCTGACATGTAATTCCCAAGGACTTTTTCCCAGTCTGTGGCTTCCCTTTTTACCCTGTTGGAGAAGTTTTTGGATGTGCATAGGGATTTGATTCTTAGAAGGTTCCAGTCATCTATTTTAACTTTTCCTGTTTGTAGAAGTATTTTCAATTTTAACCTTGTTTTTTAATTGCTATTATTAGGTGTTGTCAAGTTGAATATGACTCATAGTGACCCTGTGAGCAAAAGATCAGAACGTTGCTCTATTCTGTGCTATCTTCACACTTCCTAACACACAAAGAGCCCATTGCAGCAGTCACCATGTCAGTCTACCTGGTTGAGGGTCGTCTTCTCTTTTGCCAACCCTCTACCCTTACCAGCATCATGACCTTCTCCAAAGACTAGCCCTTCCTAGCAGCATGTCCAAAGTATGTGAGACAAAGTCTCATCTTTTTGCCTCCCAAGAGCACTCCACCTTCACACTCTCCAGGACATATCTGTTTGTTCTCTTGGCCATCCATGAGATGTTCAGTGCTCTCCTCCAACACCATAACTCAGGACACACTTCAGACTAGGAATCCTGATGGTATAGTGGTTAAAGTGTTCAGCTACTAACCAAAAGGACAGCAGTTCAGTCCTCTAGCTATAAGGCAAAAGGAAGAGACAGTCAGCTTCCATAAAGTTTTATAGCTTCTGAAACCCTGTGCTGTTGTCGTTAGGTGCCATCAAAGCAAGTAGGACTTGTACCAATTCTATGAACAGTAGATCTGAACTTTGTCCTATTCTGTGCCATCCTTACAGTCTCTAACACACTCAAGCCCATTGCTTCACTCACTGTATCTGTCAGTTCACCTTCTCCTTTGCCAATTCTTCCATCTTTCCAAGCATGATGTCCCTCTCCTAGCAACAGACCCCAAGTATGTAAAATGAAGCTTCATCATCTTTGACTACAAGGAACATTTTGGATTCACTTTTTCTAAGACATATCTGGGGGGTTTTTTGGCAGCCATGGTCTTTTCAATCACTTGCTATGTATCAGAGAGTTGGACAGTGACTAGGGAGGATAGAAGAAGAATTGATACCTTTGAGCTGTGGTGTTGGAGAAGAGTATTGAATATATCATGGACTGCTAAGAAAACAAACAGGTTCATCCTGTAGAGGGTTAAACCAGGCTGATCCTTGGATGCAAAGATTCTGAAGCTTTGTTTTACATACTTTGGACTGTTGCAAGGAGGGACAGGTCCTTGAAGAAGGATGTCATGCTGGATGGTGAAGGGACAGCACAGGAGAGGAAGACCCTCTGTGAGATGGATTGATTCAGTGACTGGGGTAGTGGGGGTAGGTGTGTCAGAAACAGTGAGATTGGCACAGGACAGAGCAGGGTTTAGGACTGTTGTATATAGGGTTGCTATGAGTCACAGGTGACTCGACCGCACATAACAACAACCACCACCATGGGATATTCAGCGCTCTTCTCTGTCACCACAGTTCAAAGGTATCAATTCTTCTTCTGTAATTCTTCTTTATTGTTCTGTGCTCAGATGCATCTCAAGTGATTGGAAAGACAATGGCTTGAGTTAAGCATATCTTAGTCCTCAAATTAAGATCATTATTCCTTGTAGAGTCCAATTCTACAACAGATCCAAGAGTGGGGAATCAGAGAAACTTGATAAAAAATAGACATAAAATAGTTGAGGAGCAAGGAGTAAAAGACTTCAAGAATCTTAAGTGACTTTATTCAATACAAGCTAAACTTTTAAGCAAAACCTTCAAATGATTAACAGTAAAACAGATAGTAGCAGTTACAGAAGGGAGTAAAACATTTCCTCAAAAGCACTGTCTTAGGATAAACAGTTACTAGTGGATTTAGAAGGGACATGCTCCTAATGTTTACTTAAACTCATTAGAAAGTTTTTTGTTTTAAGCATGCAAGTATTCTTATCAAAGCTATTATCAGTCAGTCTCCAGGTTTTCCTGAATCAGAATGACTGAGTGGTTTAAAGCACTGACTCTGTTTGTTAGCT
>NW_006399779.1:10875200-10877391 GCF_000299155.1 Elephantulus edwardii | reverse complement strand
TTCATTGTTTTTGTTCAGACATTCCTCTAGGTCGTATAGCCCTGGTGTACAAGTTGCCTTACAGCAGTCACTTGTGGTTGCTGTGAGACTGAACACCGTGACAGTGATGTGTCAAATGCGTTAATGGTTGGCTGCCCAATGCGGACAGAGTTGGGTGGAGCTCCCCTATTAAAACAAGCTTGGGAGGAGGAGTGGCATCCACTTCCATAATAGCTTGCCTCCGAAACCCTATGAACCTGGAGTGAGGATGAAAGTCACCCAAGCGTTGAGGACTCTCCTTCATAGGGTTGCTATGAGTTGCCTGCGACTGAGGGTACTTAACAACAACAACGGATTATTGTGTCTCACAGAATCAACTGAGTAGCAACAGGTTTGGTTTTGGTTTGACTACTATGCTGTCTTCTATTAAGGACATTTTTTTGTTAATTAAGGACATTTTGATTCTTTAGTGCATTATAAGTTGGGAATATTTGGAGAACGACAAAAGAAACTCTGATGTTAAAGAGCCCTGAGTTAGACCTTTTAAAGTTGTTGTTGTTAAGTGCTGTTAAGTGTTGTTAAGAAGAATAGGCATTTTTATAGAGATAGACCAATTCTGAGTGGTGGTTATTAAGGATGTTGTTGTTGCTGCTGTTACATGTTGTCCAGTCAAGTAGTACTCATAGCGACCCTATAAACAACAGATTTTCAACCTAACAATCTCTGACACAATGGAGTCCATTGCTGTAGCCACTATGTCAATCCACCTGTTTCAAGTTCTTCCTCTTCTTTATCATCCCTTTTCCAAGCATGATATCCTTCTCCAAGGAATAGCTTTTCCTAATAATATGCCCAAACTAAGCAAGTTGAGCACCCTCTAGTTCTGGCCTCAGGATGGAGCTGTTCTCAGGGTAGATGGTATAGGCAGATATAGATTATTTAACCCTACAGATTTGTATCTTTTCTGATACTTTGGTTTCCTTCATACTTTTTTGCTCATGTTTTGAATGGATGTTCACAAGTTTTTAGTGGCCTTTCCACTACACCACCAGTGCTCCCTAAAGACACATTATGGAAAGAAAAAAACATTCTAATATTATAGAAACAAATTTTTATTAGCTGTTTCTGGTTTAGGGCCCTTAAGAATCTCCATTTAGCAAACACCCAGTTGATTACAACACAGAATGTGAGATAGTCACATGCTAAGAGGCATTCTTCTAAACATCTCATAGTTTCCTGTTACCTAACAAAGTTTTATTCATAGACTTTACTTCAAGAAGGCAGGGAGTTTTGTCTTTTTACTTTGCCTGGATTACTGAGCACCCTGCTGATTAGTTTTTTAATTATTCTTTTTATTTGTTCAGCTTCTATTCTGTGATCAGGAGTATATTCAGTGTCCTTCTTATTGTAACTGCTGTCTGGTTAAATATCACATCACTTGCTGGATTGGTGTTTGTTTTGGGCGTGCTTACCCTGAAGCTATGCTGTTTGAAGGCTTTCTTAGACCTTTTGAATGTGGAGAAGGATGTTCCAGTTGGGCAGGAACCTCTAAAGTCTTGTGACCTATCCTTTCAGCCACTCCTAATACTCAAAATTAGGGGTTGATTGTTGGGTTCTGCCAAGAGCTCCTCTAATTATTTACCACACAAGCGTCCTGCTTTCTTAGCAAGAGGAGTTGATTATTAGCCCAGATATCTTCAGTTAATCTAGTCTCATGTAGCATTCCAGCACTCATTTCTTAGTTTATGGTATTTAGATCATCCTATTGGGCAGCTTTATTTTCCTTTTAAAAAACACTTTGGCCATTTCAATTGTAATTTAGCAGGTTGTTGTTGTTGTTCTTATGTGCCTTTGAGTTGCCTGTAACTTGTAACAACCATATGTACATGTGCATGTATAACAGCCCTAAACCCTGCTCTATCCTGTGCCAGCTTTATTGTCTCTGACACACCTACCTCCATTACCCCAGTCACTGAATCAATCCATCTCATCAAGGGTCTTCTCCTGTGCTGTCCCTCTAACCTCCCAAGCATAACGTCCCTCTCCAAGGACTGGTACCCCCTTGCAACATGTCCAAAGTATGTCAGAGGAAGCTTCATAATCCTTGCCTCCAAGAAGTAGCCTGGTTTAATCCTCTCCAGGATGAACCTGTTTATTCTCTTTGTAGTCCATGGTTTTTTCAGTACTCTTCTCCAGCACCCCAGCTCAAAGG
>NW_006399779.1:10867225-10874885 GCF_000299155.1 Elephantulus edwardii | reverse complement strand
CTTCAATCCATATGGTAGGCTGCAGTCCTTGACCTTCTGCAGCAAGCACTTCAGGTCCTCTTCAGTCATCAGGGTTGTGTCATCTGTATAACTCAGGTTATTGATGAATCTTCCTCCAATCCTGATGCCACATTCCTCCTCATACAGCCCAGCATCCCAGACGATCTGTTCCCTTTTTATTTTCCAACTCCAGCTCTTTGCACATTTCATTATAATACTTTGCTTTGTCTTCTTGAGCTGCCCTTTGAAATCTTCTGTTTAGCTCAGTAATAGGACTCAGAAAATCCTAGCTACTTAAGCCTTAGGACACTGAAGAGAGACATTAGAAGAATCTGGAGGAGGCTGTTAATTGTAAACAGGACACTAAATTGAAAACTGTACAATTTAATCTGTTGTAGTTGTTAGGTGCTCTGAGAAGCATGAGTGTAGGAAAATTGGAAGTTGTTAAGAAAGAAATGGAATGCATAAATATTGACATACTAGGTATTGGCAAATTGAGATGGCTTGGCATGGGACTTTTGAATCAGATGATCATTCCAAGGAAAGGTGACCTGACAGAGTGCGGAAATTATTGAACAGTATCATTAATATCATATGCAAGCAAGATTCTGCTGAAAATTATTTAAAAATGACTGGAGCAACATGTCAACTGAGAACTGCCAGATATCTGGGCTGGGTTTAGAAGAGGCCATGGTTCTAGGGACATCATAGCCAGTATTAGCTGGATCATGTCCAAAAGCAGAAAGTACAAGAGGAATGTCTATCTGTGTTTCATTGACTATGCAAAAGCATTTGATTGTGTGGATCACAACAAATTGTGACTAACCTTGAGAAGAATGGGAATTGCAGAACATTTGATTGTGCTTATGTGAAACCTATTCTTGAAAAAGGAGTCAGTTGTCAGAACAGAGCAAGGAGATACTGCATGGTTCAAAATCAGAAAGGGTGTCCACCAGGGATTCAGCCTATCTCCAAACCTTTTCAATCTATATGCAGAACATATCATCCAGGAGGCTGGACTTGATGGGGAAGAATGTGGCATTAGTATTGGAGGAAGACTTTTCAACAACCTGCATTATGTAGATGACATAACCTTGCTTGCTGGAACTGAGGAAGACATGAGGCATATGCTGCAGAAGATTAAGAACTGTAATCTTCAATATGAATTGAAGCTCAAAATCAAAAGAACAAAGATTCTCACCACTGGAACAATTGGCAGCTTCATGATAGACGGAAGAGATTGAGATTGTTAATGACTGCATCTTGCTTGGCTCCACAATCAACATTCTTGGCACCAGCAGTCAGGAAATCAAGAGAATTGCATTGGGAAACTGCTGTCAGGGACTTCTCTATAGTATTGAAGAGCAATGATACCAGTCTGGAAATTGTTCCTGTTATGTGCAGTCGAGTTGCTTGCTACCAATAGAGACCCAATGTACAACAGCTCTGAACCCTGCCCTGTCCTGAGCCAGTCTCACTGATTCTGACACACCTACCTCCATTGCCCCAGTTACTGTATCAATCCATTTCATCCAGGGTCTTTCTCTCCTGCACTGTCTCTCCACCCTTCTGAGCATAATTTCCTTCTTCGAGGACTGGTCCTTTCTGGCCACATGCCCAAAGTATGTGAGACAGAATTTCAAAATCCTATCCTCCAAGGAGAAACTTGGTTTCACCCTCTGCAAGACAGACATACTTGTTTTTTTGGTGGTCCACGGTATGTTTAAGACTCTTCTCCAGCACCACAACTCAAAGGCATTGATTCTTCTTCTGTGATCCTTAGTCATTATGTAGCTCTCTGATGCATAGCAAGTAATTGTGAAGACCATGGCCTGGATCAGGCACACCTTAGTCTCTAGACTGACATCATTGCTTCTCAGTACTCTGGAGAGGTCCCTGACAGCATATTTTCCCAGTGCAATTCTTCTTTTGATTTCCTGGTTGCTGGAGCAAAAAGTGTTGATTGTAGAGCCGAGCAAGCTCTAATTGTTAATAGCTTCAATCTCTTCTCTACCTCTCATAGACTGCCAGTTGGCCCAGCGGTGAGAATCGTTGTCATCTTGATGTTGAGCTTCAATCAACATTGAAGACTACAGTCCTTGACCTTCTACAGCAAGCACTTCAGGTCCTCCTCAGTTTCAGCAAGCAAGGTTGTATCATCTGCATAAGTACTTTGTTGTTGGATGTTCCTCCAATGTGATGCCACATTCCTGCTGGTAAAGCCCAGCTTCCCAAATGTTCTGTTCTGCATATAGATTGAAAAGGTATGGAGCCAGGATGCATCCCAGACACACCCCTTTCCTGATTTTTGAACCTTTCAATGTTTCCTGTGGTACTCTTTGCTTTCAGTCAAGATACATCTGTTATTGGTGATAACGTCTCTAGTGTCACCACCTCTTCTAAACTCAGCTTGTATTTCTGGTAGTTCTCTGTCAATGTACTATTCCAGTTATTTCTGGATAATCTTCAGCTGGATTTTGCTTGCATGTGATATTAGTGATATTGTTCAATAATTTCCACACTCTATCAGGTCACCTTTTTTTTTTTGGAATGGAAGTAAATATGGGTTTCCTCCAATCAGTTGGCTTAGTAGTTGTCCTCTAGATTTTTTGGCACAGTCTGGTGAGCACATCCAAGACAGCATTTGTTTATTTAAATATTTCAGCTAGTATTCTATCAATTCTTAGGGCTTTATTTTTTGCCAGTTCTTTCAGAGCATCTTGAAATTCCTCCTTCATCACCATTACCTCTTGATCATATGTTGTTTCATTAAATTCTTCTATGTCAGCCAGTTCTTTTTGGTACACTGACTCTGTGTACTCCTTCCATCTTCTTTTAATGTTTCATGGCTCATTCAATATTCTGCCCACAGTATCTTTCAGTATGGTGACTCGCAGCTTGGATTTTTTTATTTTAGGAGACTAAAGTGCACCTGATCCAGGACATGGTCTTCACAATTACTTGCTGTGAATCAGAAAGCTGGGACAGTTTCAAAGGATGATAGAAGAAGGATAGATGCCATTGAGTTGTGGTGCTGGAGAAAAGTGTTGAACCTACTGTGGACTTCCAGGAGAACAAACAGTTTTGCCCTGGAGAGGATGAAACCAAGCTGCTCTATTGGAGATGATGAGATTGGCTCAGCATAGAGCAGGATTCAGAGCTTTTGTACATAGGGTTGCTATTAGTCACAGGCAACTCAATGGCACATAATAACATTCATTAGTTCATTTAAAAAAATCATTGTTATTTACTGGCACCAGATGTAGAACTTTCTGGAAAGTTTGAGGGCTTTTTTTTTTTTTTTAAATATAAGGAGCTTGATTTGTAATCTATAGGGAGTTACAGTGCTAACCCAAAAGACATGCCTCCCTGGAGTTTTGAAGCCACCATTGGCTTTGAGATAGAAAAGTGGGCAATCTCACATATAATTTTCAGTCTTGGAAACCCAGTGGAAGGTCAACTATGAGTAAATACCAACTCAACAACTATGAGTGAATAGGTGAATTTTTTTAAACTATAGAGTATTCTAAGTTATATCTTCTGGAAGATAAGGTGAATTTTTAAAAATTATCCCTGCTTTGCACAATTGAAAACCCAAGATAGTATACCTAACACTATTTTAAGAAGGCTCTGAAAGGTTAAGAGAAGAAAGCATATTTTCTAAGGATCTTGGGAACCACATATAACACAGTGAAAAGTTTTCTTTTTGCCTTTTTAGCAAGAGGAACAGAAATGGAGTTGTTGTTGTTGTTGTTGTTGTTGTTAGGTGTCATCAAATTTATGACTAATAGTGACTCTGTGAACAACATATTTGAAACTTGCCTTATCCTGTGCCATCTTTACAGTCTCTGACACACTCGAGCCCATTGCTGCAGTCACTGTGTCAATGTACCATCCTTCCACCTTTCCAAGCATGATGTCCCTTTCCAAGAGCCTCTCCTAGCAACATGATGAAGCTTTATCATCATTGCCTCTAAGGAACACTCTGGCTGCACCTTCTCTGAGACATACCTGTTTGTTCTTTTGGAAATCCATGGGATAATCAGCATTCTTCACCTACACTACTTCAAAGGTGTCAATTCTTCTGTCATCCTTTATTTATTGTCCAGCTCTCAGATTCATAGCAAGTGATTGAAAAGATCATGGTCTGAATCTGGTGCGCCTTAGTTCTCAAACTGACATCATTGCTCCTTAATAATTTGGAGAGGTCCCAATAATTAGGAGAGGAAATGGGTAAGCTAGCAAAATAGAAAACATTTCCATAATAACTGTTTTACTCCAACCAGTTATCATAGTGAAAAATTATGGTCCCTTCCTAACTCAGACTGGGTAAGTACCAGTGGGGAGCATTAACTTTCACTTCTATAGGCAGCAGCCAGGAAATCAAAAGACAAATTACACTGGGGAAAAATCTGCTGTCAGGGACCTCTCCAGAGTACTGAGAAGCAGCATTGTCAATCTAGAGACTAAGTTGCACCTGATCTAGGCCATGGTTTTTGCACTTGTTATGCATCAGAAAGCTAGACGATGATTAGGAATGATAGAAGGAGAATTGATGCCTTTGAGCTGTGGTGCTGGAGAACAATATTGAATGTACCATGGACTGATAAGAAAACAAAAAAGTCAGTCCTAGAGAAGGTGAAACCAGGCTGCTCCTTGAAGGCAAAGATGTTGAAGTTCTGTCTGACATAGTTTGGGCATGTTGCAAGGAGGGACCAGTCTGTGGAGAAGGATATCATGCTTGGAAGGGTAGAGGGACAGCACAAAAGAGGAAAACCCTAGACGAGATGGATTGACTCTGTGACTGGGGTGATAGGGGTAGGTGTGTCAGAGAGGATGAAATTGGCGCAGGACAGAGCAGGATTTAGAGCAGTTGTGCATAAGGTTGCTATGAGTCAGACTTGACTTGATGGCATATAACAACAATAACAATAAGCTGTAACAATGCCAATGCCTCTTTATACCAGGATGATGTCAGAAAAGATCCAATAAGGAACCAGGACTTTGATTCTTTAGAGAAAGAAATTGCCAAAGGTTATTATCACAACAGAAGGAAATGATAAAAGAAAAGACCTTGGAACATTTGGAATGAAGGAAGAATGCTTGATGCAAAAAACATGTAAAATTATAGATATTCCTTTTTTCTTGAGTTTTCTAAGTTATGTTGGTAGTTGAACAAAAGATTTTAATACTGTCGTGTTCTACATCTTGCTTGAGTAAGTAATAATGAGCATCTTAAAAGCTTGTGAACTTTAGTCTCCATGACCCTGAGACCTGAAAACTAGATGAAGCATTGCTAGCACTGCTGGCCACTATGAAAGGAATCAGGCTAAAGACCCCTGGTATAGTGGCATAAAAATGTTAAATAAAATTCAACATTTATCCCAAAGAAACCATAACCACAACCCAAGCAGATATATGCACACTCATATTTATTGAGGTTTTGTTCACAATAGCAAGGAGTTGCAAACAACCTAAATGCCCATGAACAAATAAATGGATAGAGAAGCTCTGGTATATTCACACAATGGAATATTACGCTGCACTGAAAAACAAGGAGTTCATGAAATATTCTACAAACCGGGTGGCCCTGGAGGACATTATGCTGAGTGAAATATCTCATTCACAAAAGGACAAATACTGCATAGCGCCACTGTTGTAAAACGGAACAGACATGAGTTGGGGGCGGAGGGGAGACTGAGAAAGATAGGATAGATAATGTACACTGCATTGAAACAGATGAGAGAGAGAGAACTGTTTAAAAGGGATATGTGATTAGGTATTATTTTCATGACAGGAGTCCAGAAGGCTGAATAGTGGAGTGGCCTTGGGGGGAGGGATTGTATAACAATGAAAGGCTTCTTCTTTTACTTTTTCAAAGAGAAGAACTGTTACAGACCACAGGTATTTTTATAATTATTAATAATGAGACAGATAGTAATGAGATAGAATAGAGAGCATAAAAAACAGGGAGGGGGCCAGCAGTTCTCCACTGAAGCGTCTCAAGCCATGCCTCTCTTGTATTTATTGATAATCAGGGGAAGCAAATCATAAAAATAACTCCTTGTGATTGAAGCCAAATTTTTCTCAATTGTCAACCTAAAGTTCTAGCTCAGGAAGTAGTAACATTCCCTCTGTAGGGGGCCCTAGCTGTCTCTTGTCTGCAGGGAACAGCTCTTTTTCTGTGATCTGTCACAAGAGAAATTCTAACTTATAAATTTGTAATTCCTTCAATTCCTGAACAAGAGTTTTTATATAATATTTGGCATGAAATTTGACTTCCCAAAAATAATGAACTGGTGGGGAGGGGTGGGCAAGGAGAAAAGAGTAACAATAAATGAATGGAAATTCAAAGTCTCTGTAAACTTTCATTAACATTAATTTTAAAAAATGTGAAATAAAATTCAGCATTTAAAAACACCAGGCTTACTGGTCCTACAGGTACTGTTGGAGCCCTTGAGACTGTGGCCTTTTCTCATCCTACAAGCCTGGAGCTAAGTTGCCTCTATGACTTAACTTTAAAGTCAATGATTAGGCCCATGAGGTGATCAAGAATACTAGGCAGAAACACTTTCTTAGAACAGTCAGCCAAGGCAAGATCAAGAGAGCAGCATTTGCCTAACAATAAGCTCAGGAAGCAGGAAAGAAGGATTAATGGAAAGGAGAACACAGAAGGAAGCAGGAAGTGTTCTTACATTGTAGGGATTGCAACTAATGTCATGAAAGGAAATGTGCATGAAATATTGAGTGGAAACCCAATTTTCACTGTACACTTTCTTTCAAATCAGTAAGAAGTTAAAAATGAAAGCAAAAAATCTCTGAGTCACATCACCTCTGAAAAAATTCTGGTGTAATGATCACGTAATGCCATCAGTTCCTTTGAACTTAAGGAGCTCACACTCTGAAGACGTCACTAGGGAAAATTGGCAGTCATGCCATAGCTTAGTTTGACCAAAATGTCAAATATTATAACTAATTAAAAACAACAACAACAGAAACCCCAAAAAACCAACCAACCAACCAGAATTGTGCTTAAAGTGATTGTAAAATCATTTGAAGTTCTATCTAAGACTTAATAAAACTGCCTGTTCTCAGTTGTGAGGTCTTCTTTAGTATCCTGGCACAATGCTAGTACTTGGTTTGTATAAAAGGAAATTGTTGTGTTGTTATGTGCTGTCGAGTTGCTTGTGACTCATAGTGACCCCATGTACAACAGCCCTAAACCCTGCTCTGTCCTGTGCCAATCTCAGTCCCTGACACACCCACCACAATTCAGTCACTGAATCAACCCACCTCATAGAGGGTCTTCCTCTCCTGCGCTGTCCCTCCACCCTCCCAAACATGACATCCCTCTCCAAGATCAGTCCTTCCTTGCAATATGTCCAAAGTATGTTAGATGAAGCCTCAGAATCCTTGACTCCAAGGAGCAGCCGGGTTTCACCCTCTCAAGGGTGAATCTGTTTGTTTACTTAGCAGTCCATGGTATACTCAATACTCTTCTCCAACACCACAGCTCAAAGGCATCAATTCTTCTATCCTCCCTAGTCATTGTCCAACTCTATGATGCATAACAAGTGATAGCAAAGACCATGGCCTGTATCAGACGCACCTTAGTCTCCAGAGAGACACCATTGCTCTTCAGTACTTTGGAGAGGTCCCT
>NW_006399779.1:10865479-10867125 GCF_000299155.1 Elephantulus edwardii | reverse complement strand
TGAGCAGTAAGTTGGTGCAATTGTAAAATTCATCTCACTGGTTTTCCTTTTTGCATAATTCCTGTCAAGCGAAGCCAGTTGTTATTCAGTTTTTGAGCAGTAAGTTGGTGCAATTGTAAAATTCATCTCACTGGTTTTCCTTTTTGCATAATTCCTGTCAAGCGAAGCCAGTTGTTATTCAGTTTTTTAGTATCTTTTCTTTTCCTCTCTTCTTAAGTCTCTGAGGGAAATAGGTGGACAATTTCTTCCCGTGTAATTTGCAACCTCTAAAATACAATGGAGTTTCAGTTATCAGTAACTTATGACTCAATGGCAACTGAGGTGTTGTGTTTTTTTTTTAAATAATTTTTACTTATTTATTTAATGTGTGTACCGTCAAATTGGATCTGACTGGTACAGGAGGTGATTGTTCCTCCTTCTTTAGTAGAGCATCTAGTGGATTTGAACTGCACACCTCTGGGACTGCAGTGCAATTTCCTGCCACTAGGCCACCAGAGCTCGCCTGTTGGGTTTTTAAGGCATGAAGGTGTATCTAGTCCCTATCATTTCATCATGACTGAAAGTCAGTCACCCTTACAGCAATGGGCAGCCATTGGAAGGTTTCCTGATTTTTCTTTTTTTTTTCAATCACTCACTGGTATGTAGAAATTAAAGCAATGCAAGACTGAAAGGTCTTCTGAAAAACTCTATAGTCAGAAAAGGACATATGTATGCATACAGAAGGAGTTCTGGTGGCACAGTGGTAAGGAGTTGTGCTAACCCAAAGGCACGTGGTTGACTCCGCCTAGCACTCCATGCAGTCTCCTCTGAGATTTATTTAGTGCCTCTGAAAACCTACAGTCAGCTAGTCAGTCTCAACTCAATGGTAGGTTGGGGGTGTGTGGGGGGGCAGAGATATGTATGTGGAGCTCTGGTGGCCTAGTGGATAGGGAGTCATGCTGCTAACCTAAAGGTGGGTAGTCCAAATCCACCAGCTGCCCTGCAGGAAAAAGATGGGCAGTTTACATATAAAAACGGCTATTCCTTCTAGGTAACTTTAGGCTGGCTTTTTTTTTTAACCTTTTCTGTGCTGCAGGTCTCTGCTGTGCTTGCTGCTGAGTCAGAGCAGACTGGCACCTGACAGCGACACACTTTGGTTGACAGAGTAATTGATGTCTCTATTCTGGTTATTTAAGAGCAGTACAGGATTATTTAAAAGGCAAAGTTCTGCTTTGCAATGATTTGTGAATGGTGCTTTAATACATAATCTTTTTGATAGTGGATTGTTTGCAAAATCCTGTGATAACATTAATGCAGTCACATAAGCTTTAGCTATGAACCCCAACTTCATGGCTTTCACTTAAATCAAATAACATTATCTTATAATAAACTCAATGGAAAACTGGCATTGAAAAGACCTTTTTATTGATTGGCCCATTAGCAGTTTGAAATAATTTATAAAGAGCCTATGTACTGTTGGTGGGAGTGTCAAGTGGTGCAACCCCTGTGGAAAGCGGTATGGCGCTTTCTCAAAAAGTTGCAAATAGAGATACCATTTGATCCCGCAATACCACTACTGGGAATATACCCAGAAGAGACCATAACTGACACCCAAGCAGATATATGCACACCCATGTTTACTGCAGCTTTGTTCACAATATCAAGGA
>NW_006399779.1:10860262-10865379 GCF_000299155.1 Elephantulus edwardii | reverse complement strand
GAGAGGTCCCTAACAGCAGACTTTCCTATCGCAATATGTTCTTTAATTTCTTGGCTGCTGGTGCCAAGAGTGTTGACTGTGGAGCCAAGCAGACTAAAGCTGTTAACAGTCTCAATCTCTTCACCATCCATCCTGATGCTGTCAATTGGCCCAGTGGTGAGAATCTTTGTCTTCTTCATATTGAGCCTTAATCCATATTGCAGGCTGCAGTCCTTGACCCTCTGAAGCAAGTGTTTCGGGTCCTCCTCAGTTTCAGCAAGCAGGGTTGTGTCATCCGCATAATGCAGATTGTTGATAGATCTTCCACCAGTCCTGATGCCACAATTCTCATACAGCCCAGCCTCCCAGATAATCTGTTCTGCATATAAGTTAAAAAGGTATGGAGACAGTACACATCCCTGGTGTACGCCCTTCCCAGTTTTGAACCATGCAGTGTTTCCTTGCTCTGTTCTGACTGCCTTTGGTCCAAGAATAGGTTTCACATTAGCACGATCAAGTGCTCTGGGATTCCCATTTTTTTCAGAGTCAGCCACAGTTTGTGATGATCCACAGAGTCAAACGCCTTTGCATAATCAATGAAACACAGGTAGACATTCTTCTGGTACTCCCTGCTTTCAGGTAAGATCCATCTAACACTAGCTACAATATCCCTAGTACGGCAACCCCGTCTCAACCCAGCCTACAATACGTACCAAGTAAAAGAAAGTTTCTTTATGTAGTTCACTGAGTCTCTGCACCCCTCCCCAGAAGGAGGAAGGAACTTTCCTATCACTGGTGAACAAAGAGGACATACTGCCAGGTTCCTGGATCTCCAAGAGCATCCTGCCAAATATCACATAACAGTGATTCAGCCAGTTAGCCAGCAGCAAGCAGGAGCACAGTTGTATTAAGTCTCACAAACGCCTGTTATTCTACAATCCAACACCCAGCAAAAATCGCTGGCAGCCTGAGGGGAAGGAGAAAACCAGGTAGTCAGTCACACCAGACCAGCCATCAGGTGTGTCCAGGGCTTCAGTCTGCTTCTTCATGTGGCCTGGCAATCCAGTAATGTTCTGATGGTGGTCTAATGTACAGGCACAGCCTTCCATCATCATGATAGCACAGGTCTAGCATTTGGTGGTGGCCAGAAAGCCCAGACTCATTATTTTGTGAAGCCCCATCTTCTTTATCTGGATATTTTGAGCAGTTTATAGCCTGTTTAGGGCTGTTGTTGTTTAGGGCTTGTTTTCAGATTTTAATTTCATTTTATTTCTATGGAGACAAGAATGGGGGGAAAACAAAGATAATCGTACAAATGGAAGACTACAGAAACTGCACTTCGTCTAGCTGGCTTTACTTCTTTTAAAGATTGTGAAAAAGATTTTTTTTTCTTTCCTTTCTAAACTTGTTGTTGTTGTTGTCTATTGTAGAGTTGTAACTGACCCATAGCTGACCCTCGGGTGGGTTTTCAGAGGCAGTTAATCACACGAGAGGAGATTGTCCATCCTTCTCCCATGGAGCAGCTGGTGGTCCCAGACTCCATGCCAAAGGGATTGCAGCACAGCTTTTTGCTACTAGGCTACCAGAGCTCCCTCTAAATTCACTATCTGCTGCTATTATAAACCAAGGCAAATAAAATTCACTTCCTTTCACTATTTCTACACCTTGCTACCTACCCTCAGGTTTAGATTTTACTATCAGACTTTCTACTCTAAGACAAAACTACACTCTTTCTTTTTAAAAATTTATTATCATTTCTAGTATTCCTCCCTCTGTCACAAAAGCTTGCATATGTCCTTACGTGGCTGTTCAATCAAGTCTAGCTAGAGTTTCTAGGTTTCAAAACATGCCTTAGCACTTGAGAAGGGTAGTCACCCACAGACCCAACAACTAGTTTTGTGGTAGGGAGTCATCTCAAGGACGATGTTGGTAGTTTGGAAGGTAAATTGAGTACAGTAGGATATACTTATAGTTAGAAAGACAGGTATTAGTAAATGTGAAAGAAGAGTAAATCTCCTTTCAGTTAGGATCACAATAGTGTTTCCTTTGGGTAGTGAAAACAGTAGTCTCCTTAGACCTGGTAGTTGACCTTTTTTTTTTTGGTATTCCGGGGAGGACATCTGAGGCTTTGTGAAAGAAGTTTCTTTGAGAGAAATTTGTTTTGTTGTTTGTCAAAGAAGGAGACACTTCTTTTCCTCATGTTGTTGCTGTTATCCTTTCAAAGACATCATCCATGAAGAAAGCAAAAGGTTATTACAAAGACAAGAAAGAAAGGAAAGACCAAAATAATAGGTGTCAGAAGAGACCCTGACACTTGCATTTGAATGTAAAGAAGCCAAAACAAAGGGAAGAAATGCTGACGTAAGAGAGCTGAACAGAAGATTTCAAAGGTTAGCTTAAGAAGACACAGCAAAGTGTTATAACAAAATGTCCAAAGAACTGGAGTTAGAAAACCAAAAGGGAAAATCATGCATAGTATTTCTAAGCAGAAAGAAATTGAAGAATAAATTCAAGCCTCGAGTTGCAATACTGAAGGATTTTATGGGCAAATCTTCAATGATGCAGGAAGCATCAAAAGAAGATGCAAGGAATACAGAGTCAGGACCAAAAAGAGAAGACAGCCCTCCAGGAGAGAAATTGACACCGTGGCTGTAGCGGTGGGATCAAGAATGTTGGAGGCGGTGAAGATGAGGCAGGAGAGGCTAGGTTTCACTCTGTTGTTCATAGAGTTTCTGTGAGTTGTAGTCGACCTGAGGGCACCTAACAGCAGCAGCAACAACATGGCTGTTATTGTAATCCTGGGGAAATATGGCTACTGAGGCTTCCCAGTGAATGAATGCCGAGTCCCAGGTTAGGAGAGTCTGTTTCAATGCCTCTGCTCTGCCCCAGCCAGCTAATCCATGACAAATGCCAGCAGATATTCACTTCTCAGCACCAGGTTTTGAGGTGTTTGGTAGACCATGTTGTTTTTCTCTGGCAACAACTCCGATAAACTTCCAGAGCCAGTAGTGGGTCATGGTTGAGGGGAACCCCCAAGTCTGCTGTTTAAGACTGAAGGACAGCAGAGGAAGCTGAATTTATCTGACCCCCCACACCCATTAAGGAAGTTTTGGCAGTTTGTTACTGATGGTGTTTTCTTTATGTGGTTGTGGCCGTCAAGAAAGAACCAACTCCTAGCTGACCTTCCAGTGGGTTTCCAAAGACAGTAAATCACACAGGAGGAGATTGCCCACCTTTCTCAATCGGAGCAGCTGGTGGTGCCTTTGGAATTGCATTGCAGCTTCTTACCACTATGCCACCAGAGCATCCCAGTTTCCTCATGCATTTGTCCAGAATTGTGGGACAGATGACGACTGGGTATCAGAGTGAGTACATAGAGCAATTTGTACTACAGCCACAAAATCACTCTACTGTACTGCAACGCCTGCCTCTGTGACTGCCTTCTAACCAACCTGTGCATCCTGGTGCTCATTTTGCTGGTAGATGCTGTGGGAACTTCCCTTCTGGGTGCACCACTCTGACTTGTGCTATGGCATCTGCATTTTGGTTCCCAAGTAAGGAAAGAGGTGAATGGGTTGCCACATGAGAAACAGGCCAGGGTCCAAGGTTTGGAGGCAGCCCCAGATGCCAGCCCACTGCCTTTCACTGTTTTCTGTGTCCTTGGCAAGTTCACATAGTTGACTCACAGGCTATTAGCCAGCTGTCTGTACAAAGGGTTAAGGGCCAGGGCTCATTGGTGATGACCATTTATGCAGCTTTTAACTGGACCTATTCACTGCTTTGCCCTGATTCAGTTTCACATCCTTTAGCCAGAGCTATCTGTGTGCCAGACATATGCTGGCAAAGGGCCCTCTCTTCCTTTAGCAGAAAGGGAAGTCAGCTCTGGCAGCGTGCTAGCCTGTGCGGAGGGGGTACATCCTGACATGTAGCCTTTCCCATATTGAACCCAGCATTTTTCACAGACACAAACAACTCTTTCATTTTCTCAAAAGCTTGCTGCTGCTTGTTTCAGGCCTGAAAGGCATGTCAATAGAGTGGTCTCAAGCACTGTGCTAAATGGGATAAGTTGTTGTTCTTGTTGTGAAAGGTCTTTACTTCTTTTGGTTGTCCTGGGGCTTGGGTAAAGCTTGTACTTTGGCGTCAGGCAGTACACAAGTGTTACCCAAATAGGTGACCTGTAAGAGTTTTACTGACATTCCTGGTCCCTGAAACTTTTGAGGATTTATGACTCATCTTCTCTCCTATAGGAGGGCGATTAGACTATCTAAAAATCCTATAACAGAGAAACCTCTTCAGTAGTTAACATGATGCCATCAGTGGAATAAAACCAACAGGCAGAAGTGAGGAAAAGAAAAATGAGTCAGGCAATCAAAGCAAGGCAAAGGGTGGGGCCATACAATAGTGGGAGGCAAGCTTTCAGTTCCGACTTTGATTATAAGTGTTGATATAGGTAGGGGTTAAGCTAACCAAGTCAGGCTTGCTTGGATTGAGAGAATGTAATCTGAGAAAAGTCTAAT
Organism: Elephantulus edwardii; assembly: GCF_000299155.1. Lineage (NCBI taxonomy): Eukaryota > Metazoa > Chordata > Mammalia > Macroscelidea > Macroscelididae > Elephantulus > Elephantulus edwardii. Next base: position 10,860,883 of record NW_006399779.1, on the reverse strand, counting down.
AAGTGCAACTTTGTGAAAAAACAAGGAAAAAAAATAATCTAAGGATGGGCAGTCTGTTCCTGTGCAATAACCTGCCACTGGAAACTTCGCTGGCGGGTCAGCTCTGGGTCGGTTCTGACTCAATGGTACACAACAAGAGGGAAAAAGTTAAAAAAAATATTTGGAAAAAGAAAAAAGAAGCATGCCTATTAGTGTTATAACCACTGGGAGTCTTGTCATAACTGCTTTATGTCCTTTACATGTTAACAAGAAGACAACCCCTAGTGTACCTCCTTTAGCAAAAGAAAACAAAGCCAAGGAGCCTAGTCCTCCTCCACCACTTCCTGAATTCACTAATTGCCCTGTGATAGGTGCTCCTCCTACTTCTACTATGCAAGCTTGTTTACAAGATCTGTTAAAATCAAGGGAAGACTTTGCCTTCCCTATAACCATAGAACAAGGGAGGCGGGCTTCTAGTCATGGAGCCTGATCTTTTCAAGTATTTAAAGAACTTTAAAAAAGGTATATGAGAAGGAATTACAAAGCTCTTTTCCTGCAACAATATTAGATGCTATACAACAGAGATTGGACTGCTTTAGTAAAAACTATATTCTCCCCTGCCCAGTGTGGTGTTTAAGGCTT
>NW_006399779.1:10831896-10851892 GCF_000299155.1 Elephantulus edwardii | reverse complement strand
GCAACAATGAATGAATGAAAACCCAAAATCTCTGTAAATGTTCATTAAAACTAATAAAATTTAATAAAAAAGAGCCTATGTAAACAAGAGTAATTTAAAAAGCTCATTCTAAAGCCAGGTTTCTTCTGTTAGGCTGTTACCAGTGAGTTCTCTTTGCTTCACTGCACTCTGACGATAATCTACTCACTTTTGTGGATTACATGGAAATAAAATATAAGAACTAAAAGAATGGGTTGTCTCTGGTCAGGTGAGAAATAAAGTGAACAGAACTATCATGGATACTGTAAGAGAGGTGTTTTCTTCTAAAGGCAGGAAAAGCAGAGAAGGTACTACTGGCATTCCTCAGGATACAGTCAGAATATTCTGACAGGCTTAGAGGCCTCCTTGACTTTTAACAATCTATTGTATAAAGATTCATCTACATACTCAATACATGCCAACTGTGTAAAATACTTTGTGGAGAACTTACAGATGAAGGCTACGTATTTTAAAATGGCCAAGAGATATTTGTTTCTAAGCAATGTTATATTACTGTCAGAAGAAAAACGAGCTGCTGAAGTACATGTGTATGAAATAGTTGTTTAATGATTTTGGGGGAAAGATGGTAAATAATATGGTCAGATTTTCCATTTTTACTTACTATTGTGCTTCGCCTCTATTTAGGTCCTGTTAAATTGAACATCTAAAACCAAAAGCTTTAGAAGCTGAGAAGACATTGTTTCATATCTTACTCTTTGGATGAAGAATTCAAGCTAATTACCACATAGCAAATAATTAACATAGCTAACTATATTGACTTGAAATATTTAGTTAATAATTTTTTTATGTCAAGATTAAGGCGGAATTCTTATTCTGAAAATCAGAGGCTCAGTTAGGACACTTTTTCCCTTCTTCTCTTCAGTAGTGCTCACCAAGTTGTGCCAAGAAATCTGGAGAACCAAAGAGATCTATATTTGTTCCCATTCCAAAGAAGGGTGACCCAACAGAGTGTGGAAACTCTATAGAACAGTATCATTGATTTCACATGCAAGAAAGATTCTACCGAAAATTATCTAAAAATGACTGGAACAGCAGAGAACTGCCAGAAGTCCAGACAGGGTTTAGAAGGGGTCGTGGTACTAGGGATATTATAGCTGATGTTAGATGGATCTTAGCTAAAAGCAGGGAATACCAGAGGAATATCTGTGTTTCATTGATTATGCAAAGGCGTTTGACTGTGTGGATCATAACTGTGGCTACCTCTCAGAAGAATGGGAATCTCAGAATACTTGATCGTTCTAATGCGACACCTATACTTGGACCAAGAGGCAGTCGTCAGAACAGAGCAGGGAAACACTGCATTGTTCAAAATTGGGAAAGGTTTATGCCAGGGATGTGTCCTGTCTCCATACCTTTTCAATCTGTATACAGAACAGATTATCCGAGAGGCTGGGCTCTATGAGAACTATGGCGTCAGGACTGGTGGAAGATATATTAACAATCTGCGTTATGCAGATGACACAACCCTGCTTGCTGAAACTGAGGAGGACCTCATGCACTTGCTGCAGAGGATCAAGGACTGCAGCCTTCAGTATGGACTGAGGCTCAATGTCAAGAAGACAAAAGATTCTCACCACTGGACCGATTGGCAGCATCAGGATGGATGGTGAAGAGATTGAGATTGTTCACAGCTTTAGTTTGCTTGGCTCCACAGTCAACATTCTTGGCACCAGCAGCCAGGAAATAAAAAAACGTATTGCCATGGGAAAGTCTGCGGTTAGGGACCTCTCCGGGGTACTGAAGAGCAATGGTGGCACTCTGGAGACCAAGGTAGTCTGAAACAGGCTATGGTCTTTGCAATCACTTGTTATGCATCAGAGAGTTGGACAATCACTACGGAGGATAGAAGAATTGATGCCTTTGAGCTGTGGTGCTGGAGAAGAGTACTGAATATACCATGGACTGCCAAGAAAACAAACAGATTCAACCTGCAGAGGGTTAAATCAGGCTGCTCCTTGGAGGCAAGGATTCTGGGGCTTCGTCTGACATACTTTGGACATGTTGTAAGGAGGGGCAAGTCCTTGGAGAGAGACATCATGATTGGGAAGGTGGAGGGACGGGGCAGGAGGGGAAGACCCTCTGAGGTGGACTGATTGAGGGACTGGAGTAATCAGGATGGGTGTGTCAGAGGCAGTGTGACTGGCACAGGATAGAGCAGGGTTTAAGGCTGTTGTACATAAGGTTGGTATGAGTCACAAGCCACTCGACAGCACATAACAAACTCAGTTGTAGTTATTGTTAGTTGCCTTCAAGTCAATTAAGTTTAACCCCGTATGTGCAGAGAACTACGCCACAGTTTTCAAGGTTTGACCTTTTGGAAACAAATTGCCAGGTGCCTTCTGTATCCAAACTGGCAACTTTTTGGTTAGTATCTGAGTGCTCAGCCACTCAATGGTTATAAAACTTAAGTAAAAAAAGTGCTCTTTATACTACCAATACTTCTAATTATGAACTATTTTAAAATATATAAAAATAAAAAAAATAGTAAAAAATTGTTGTTTGGGTGCTGTCAAGTAGGAGCAACAGATCTGAAGCTTGTTCCATCCTGTGCTGTCCTCACAATCTCAGACAATCTTAAGCCCATTGCTGGCTGGGCCACTGTGTCAATCTATCTTGTTATGAGTCTTCCTCTCTTTTGCTGATGCTCCATGATGTCTCTCTCCAAAGAATGGCCTTTCTTGGCCACATGCCCAAAGTATGAGAGACAAAGTTATGACATCTTTGCCTCTAAGAGGCTCTTGGGCTACACCTTTTCCAAAACTTATCTTTATCCAAGACTTTTGACAAGTCATGGGATATTCATTACTGTTCTACAACATCACAGTTCAAAGGCATCAATTCATCTTGTCAGCCTTCTTAAAATAAAAATTGGAAAGGTTCAATTTAAAGGATTGATAATTTTTTATAGTTGGAAAAGGACTAGAAAGAGTTGTATCTTAAAACAGGAACTAAGCAATTTTTTGGTTTGTGTACTGTCATATCAGATCTGACAGGTACAGGAGATTGTCCCTCCTTCTCCAGCAGAGCATCTGGTGGATTTGAACAGCGTACCTCTGGAATTACAGTGCAGCTTCTTGTCACTAGGCCACCAGAGCTCACCAGGAACTAAGCATTTTCAAGTGTTATTAGTTAGGCCTGTAGAATTCTTTGGCTTTTGACTAAAAATAATCATCTGAGAAATTGATCAACCATTTCTACATGATGACTGTTATGACAGTTTTTGCTAATACTCCAGTTTTTAAACTCTTATAAAAAAAGCAAACATTTTGGTTTTGTTGTTTAAAAAATTGTTTTCATTTTAATGATCTGAGTTAGTAATAAACACATATACAAAATTGTCTTTCACATTTCCATACATCGCATTATGGACCACTTGAAACTCTGGACTACAAATGCAGGAGGTTTCCTGTATCCTTAATTTCAATTATTGTAACTTATAAATAAGGGTGATTTTTAACAACATGCATTTGTTAACACAGATGCCATAAGTTGTACAACTGTAATATGCACAACCAATAGTGTACATTGCTCATTTGTGCAGTTATGTGCCAGTTGCCACCGACACAGACACAATTATCCTGGGATAGTTTATTCTATATGAAAAACATTCTGAGAAACAGATGGAAACAATAATTTAAGACAAAACAAAATGTATTCTAAAAACACAATAAAATTCAGAACATGCACATCTGAAGCATTCTGGAAAAGCTGCTTCAAAAATCCTGCTGCTATACTGCTTTTATCAGTTTATCTCAAAAGCCATAGGTTGGAATATAGCTATTTTAACGAAAATAATTACACCCATACCTTACTTATCAACAAAATTAGATTCTAAAGAGCAGGTAATTGTGCAAAGACTGGCATTGTGTGAAAATGGAGGATGTCTATACCACTACATAAATGTCAAAGTACATCCTTACATTAACTGCCAAACACTGAGAATCATGGCCCAGCCTGGATGACACATAACAAAATATCCACCGTTATTCTCACTTAGCACCTTACTGTTCATTATTGCCAGATGTACAGTGTTAATGTGCAAACCAGTAAGACTTTATTTTACTATGATCATAAATATGAGTAACAACAGTCAATAAGTGAGGAGTAGGTGTTTGTTCAAAAAAAATAAACTTTTAGAAAGAAAATGAGAATTTTAAAAATTGGGGGAAAGCTTTCAAAGCACTTTGAATCTCATCTTTGAGCTTAAAAAATTTCAAGGTAATCTGGAAAATATCAAAACCCATTGTAAGATTTTTTAAATTTTGTCAATGTTTCTTTTTTATAGTATAATAGTATCAGAAATTTATGAGTTCACTAGATGATCAAATAAATGGAAACTGGGATATAATGAAAATGAAACAAGAGGGCCCTTTTTCTAACCACTAATCTGAACTAGACTGACCATCAACACAGAATGATTTTCTACATAAAATTATTTTCAGATGTCTGTAGGTAGGAAAATCCAGTCTTCTTTGTTTCCTGGGTTTCAACATGTGCTCTATCTACCTCTTGAATCCAACCTACAACCTAGAATATTTCTAGATCTTAAATTTCAAACTTTATGGCAAGAAATGTTAACACAAACTAGCTAAGCATTTTTTTAATGTCATACATGGAGAAGACTAACGTATGGTGGTCATAAGAGTCCCCTTTTTCTCTAAGGCCTGAAGATGATGTTTTTGTCTAAGCAATATGGACCATTTGAGAAAAGACAATGAAACTCAATAGCAGGGTCTCTTTAAGGCAGTATCATAGACTTGGCCTCTGATTTTATGAAAACACATGTTTTACTAATTGAATACAACTGCAAACAGTTTGAGGGCAACTGCAGTTCAAAAGGAAATGGGTTGTTTTCTACAGGAAACAAGAAACATCATGGTTTTCCCTGGGGCTTATCATGAAGAAAATGTGGCTAACTTTAAATGTCTACTTCAAGTTATCTAAATGAAAGGCAGATTTAAAAAATTTAAACCACCAGTGATTCAAGAAAGTAAGCTAGGGGAGTGATCAAGACATATACTTAAAACACTACATTAGAAGATGGACTTCTCTACTTTGCACTTTGGAAATGAGAGAAACCAATTCTTTCCAGAGTCAATACGATCAGAAAAAAATATGGCTGCTTCCTACTAGTCTCACTTTAGCAAAAATAATTTTATGATGCTCTCACTGCTGATATTCTGCATCTCTCATTGAGTCACGTAAAATCAATATAATAGACACTTCTGTTTCAAAAACAGCTGTCCATGCAGGCTTTTATAAAAATTTTTCATAAACAGAACATTTAACTCATGAGAAATTTCCATTACTGAGTATCTTATTGTCTAATAGCAGGTACAAGTACTAAGGATTATTGCTTTTAACAAGATAACCTTCAGAAAAAAGCTTAAACCCTAACTCAAATCCAACTACTATATTGTCACCCAATGCTACAATGCGATTTTCCTCAAATCAAGTCACATTACCCTCAAATCTGTGCTAATTTACAGAGGATTTAAGACTAAGAGGTTGCCATTAATTAAAAAATCCAGAAAGTGGCAATATCCGCATACACGTGTCTTGTTTGGGCATTGAGCAGTGACACTGCTTTCTTGCTAGGATTTATAAGGCACTAAATGGTGGTTAAAAAAAAAGTATGATGATTAACAACTTCTTTAGAATTCTAAAAAGAGATAGTTTAGAATGATATTAGTAAATCTTTTTTCTCCAAACAAATAAGGCATCCTGTTGGCAAATGCAAATAAAAACAAGGTCATGTTGAACCTAATACATTCACTGTCTGAGCTAAACGTCTTGAACTGCTAACTACTGAACTAAAAGTAAGTTACAAAAGCATGTAGAAAGGCTGGAAAGGCACCGAAGGAGAGCTCCACCACTTCCAGTTCTAAGGGGCCAGGTAAGCTATGTTTAACACTGCAAATAGTCCAATTATCAATTTTATCCTTAAAATGTCGCATGTGGTTAAATTTTTACTTCAACAAATCAGTTCATCAAGTGCTAGTTTAATAAGAAAATTATTTTCATGAAATTAGGAAATTATCGCAGTGTCTTAACACAACCTCATTTATAAAGCTAAACTAATTCTAGTATGTAATGCATATTCTGGATAATACTGAAGTACATCAGCATCAACAAAACTGATTACCTTAAGGTTGTTGTTGATTGCATTCTAGTTGAGCACGATTCACAGCGACCCTATGAACAAAAGGCCTGAAGCCCCTCTACAACTATCAACATTTGTCAAAGTTCATAGTTTCCGGAGGGATACCTTAAGGTAGAGTTTATAATATAAATTTAACATATAACTAAATATTTACTGAAAATAATGAAAAGTGTATTACAAATCTATCAAACATAATTATAACAATATTTTCCTTGTGAAAAATACATCTATTAGTGAGATAAAACGTACAATTGAAAAAAATTTCCCAAAGGAAAAAACACAATATAAAGGAAAATATTTTTCTTTGAGATAGGGAAAAATGGTATGTCTTTTTTTTTCCAGCACAATACAATTTGACACAAAAAAGCAGTTTTAGAATTGCACCAACTCCATATCCAGTTTCCTGAACATGTTGAGAGTAAAAGGAGTCCATAAACCAGAATGCAGTTTCTGAATTTTATATTTTAAATTGGTGATATTCTCATACAGAATGTCACATCACATCACATCTGTTTACACAATGTACACTATTTTCCATTTTGTGGCCAGATATAAATGTAAATGTATACTTTCTGCCACTCCTTTATCATTCTGGTGTTTAGCCAGGGTGAAGAAGTGAGGCTGGGACTGGGCAGGGGGAGAAATCAAGTGTTATCTCTCTAGCAGTAAAGAAAACTTACACTTAGTGCATGCTTCATCATTTACCAGAAAACATTTCTGAAAATAAAATTCAGTAACCCAATAGTTTACAAAATAGAAAAATCATTCATTAGAATAAAAATGTGTTGGAATATCAATCTGCTTCTAAAGGCTGAACTTCCCTGGCCCCTGAACTTCACTGTCTTTCAGCAGGCATCTCAATGGGAATCCCATCATCAAAGCAGGCACTCCTGCAGGAGGTCACTGCCTGACATGCCATTTCCAAGACCTCTCTTTAATCACCTCCTCCAACATTTCATTAGTGCTATGAAAGAGATAGGATTCCGTGGAAACATTAAGAACACTTCTGCTGTACATGATTCAAGAGTTCTCCAAATTTTTCAAATAGATCCTCCACCCATTTTACATTTTTCATACAAAGTTGAACAATTTCTTCCTGTCCTAAATCTTCATTTTTTTTCTGCACAGAAGAAATCTAAAATAAAGAAAATTGCCACATTAGCGTAATCTGACACTTCATATTTAGGTTCTCTAATATGAAACAATGCTTATGTATCTTGAACATGAGGAGATTTAGTAATTCATTTATAAGTGATTAAATTTTTACAAAATTATTTTAAAATATTTCCCATTCAACCTTTGCACAGAGAATGCTTATTTTAAGTACTTTGGATAAAGACTAATTCCTTTATCATTTATTATGCCAATGTAAAACAACTACTCAGAGCTTCAAAAGTAGAGAATACTAAGAGAAAAAAAGTGGCTTAAATCTTCTCAGTTTCTTCCAATTACATAAAAGCTGAATAACAAATTTTGTAGTAAATTTTTCATTTTAAATCACAGTAAAGAACAGTTAGCATATTTTATACTATTGCCTTTACTTTTTCTAATGATAAACAGAAGTTGTCAAACATATCAGGTATAGATTTGTGCCAATTTAATTTTTAAAAAACTTAAGATGCTGATCAGAGAAAGTGAATACCTTTTAATCTGCCTTAGGAAATTAGTTGCAGATGACTTGATGGCACGTAACAACAATATCCTATTCAAAAAGTGATGCAGATTTTAGCAACTTAAATTTATGATACCTAAGGGAGCTCTCATGGCTTACTGGAAAGAAGCTGTGCCGCCAACCCAAAGTCATATGGTTCAAAACCACCAGCTGCTCCTTGGGAGAAAGATGTGCAATCTCCTCTCAAGTGATTAACTGCCTCTGAAAACCTGCTGAAAGGCTAACCAAGAATCAGTTCCAATTCCAAAGTAAGTAACAACAACAACAAAGTTATGATACCTAAAGTTACAATTAAATTTTATCATTCATTTATGACAAGGCATAAGACCCAGTACTTTTCTATTATGGTATTCTTTGGCAAATAAAAACTGTATTTTACCAAAAGTGCCCTGCTCTCAAGATATTTTCTTAAATATACTAGTAAAAATACCTTCGGTTGGGGATAGAAGAAAGAGGCAGTTTCCTACGTAAAAATACTGACTGTGGAATAAGGCAAGTCAAAGTCATTGCTGGGGAGTGGCAATCAACTCACAGTTGACCCTCCAATGAGTTTTCAGAGACTGCCCATCTTTCATCCAAGGACTGTGCAGGGTTTGGATTTGAACTACCAGAAACGCAGTCTATGGGTTAGCACTGCAACTCCCTACAGATGATGCCACCAGAGCTCCCCATGGGATAAGGCAGGCAGTAAAATATCAAAGCAGTTAGGTTATTATAGATGATGAAAAAAGCAAAATGTAGTAAAATATCATATATTATGGTAATGTAAAGCAACCATTAACAGAAAAAAAATCAGTTCTAGCTCTCAAAAGAATTGGTGAGCCTCAGATTATTCTGAGCACAAAAATACAAGAATATCAGAATAATTTCCTAGTCATTATTTACAGGAGCATGTGGGAAATATGTACTCTGAATATATACTTTTTAAAAGTATTAAAAGTACTATGGGTAAAAGTTTCTAGAATGTTCAGAAAACCATTTTTTTTCTTTTTTTTTTTTAATGTGTGTACCTCTGGGATTGCAGTGCGGTTTCCTGCCACTAGGCTACCAGAGCTCGCCAGAGAACCATTTCTATTTTAAGTAAATGAAAGAGAGATTACCTCATCTTTACATATCAGATAAACATGATATTTATAATGATGGAGTGAATGGTACAAAGAATACAACTGTATTTTCTCTGGATCCACAGCAAACTCCTGTAAAAAGAAAAAAGTTTATAGATGCATTTCATGAAACAATTGATCTTTTAGGAAAATATGGAACTAAACAATGACAATCTGAAAATTACTTATTTGAGTATGTACTTTGTATCAACATATATAAGAAGCTTACTTATATATGAATAAATATTATATATTAAAATCCTAATTCCTTTACTAAATATACTACTCAAACATTTAAACACTATAGCAATAGATGAGGAATAATAAAAGCTTCCTATTTTTTCTTATCTAGTCTTGCATGTTTTTCTCTTATTATAACATGTATACTAGTAATTTTCTAATAGGAAGCAAATCATACTATTTATATAGTTCTACAACTCTATTTTTCATCTTTCTAAAGTATGGCTATCCTTCCAATTATTTGTACCTACTTACTCAAAATGTTAATTATGTGAAGATCAATATTACTACTGTTTTCCCCTATACTTGGAACTTATTTGGCATTTATATATATACAGGCAATAAAAAAAAATTTTTTTAAGTGAATAAATCCCTATCTTCTTTTTAACAAGTGTACTGTATGCCACTGTCTGTGTGGTTCTTTACTGAGCCATTCTCTTGCTAGTTTGTAACTGGATAGTTGTCACAAATAATTCTGCAGTGGCAAATGCATATAGTTTTATGTCTTTGTGATTGTTTCTACCTAAAACATTTTTTTTTGCTGTGGAGTTATGGTGCCAAATGATTTTCTAAAATGGCACCACTGATTTACTTTTTAACATGAATGAATGCTAACCTTAATGATTTTGCAGATATAGAATTAATGTGCAATATACTTATCAGCTTGTATTAAAATTTTTTAAAAATACTACAGAATAAGTATATAAAAATATAAGTATTAGATGATCCTTTGCTTACTGGTCTTTATTAAAATATGTGAACATTTGCTACATGCCAGATACTGGAATTTGGCACTGGAGAAAAACAATAAATAAGACTGGGTTCCTATTGCTCAGTCCAGAGCTGCTCTTCATTAACTGAAAAGAATTAAAACTTGACAAAGCCTTGTGAAGTATTTATTTGTTCCAGTGTTTTAAGTTGGAAATACAGTGTGTTAAGTTGGAAATATATTAAAAAACTGGAAAATGTAGATTTGTATCAATCAATTTTTACTTACTTGTGCAGATTTAGTGGTTGCTTTGGAAGTTCGTAGAGTTTTCTTATTATAAGCTTTGCCATTCATTTTTATTTTAGAAAGAACAGTTCCCCCAGTTTTTGCTTTAGAGTCTCGAGTAATTATTGTCAGTTCAGGAAAACTTTCCAAAGCATTCTTCAAAACAATGAAGCAAAATTATTAACATAAGAAGAAAACAAATCTAAAACGTTTCCAGTTATTTCAAAGCACTTTAAAAAAAAAAAGGAAAAAGGTATATGTGTATGTATGTGTGTGTAGGTGTATATATGAAATATATGATTTAAATATATTAAATGACATAAATGTGGAGGGTATTGATGTTGTTAGGTGCTGGCAAGTTGACTATTACTCAGAGAGACTATGAACGACTGAAATCTTGCCTTATTACATATGTCACAACGTACAGGTAGATTCTAGTAAGTACATTTACATACATACAAAGATACAGTAGATATATACACATCAAATTAATACTCATGTAAGGAGAATACTACTGGGGTGTGGTAAACTAAGCATGATCACAAATTCTTTTCACCTCCTCTTTTGAGGACCTAGAGTCCTTGAACTGAGGCTGAATTTATGACCTGCATTAGCAACAGTATGCCATCCTATGGAACTCCTGAGTAAAATGAAGAGTTCATTTAGTAAAACCTCTCTGGTCTTATAGCTAGAGATGAGTAAAGCATGGATTTTTCTCCAAAACATTAGTACTTTAAACACTTTGAAACTTGGCCTCTTTTGTTATAAAAAAGTCATCTGATCCCAGATGATAACAAAAACAGGGAAGAAAGAAGAACACCGTGATGTTATTCTTCTCACTGCTTCCCTTGCTTTTTCTTGAGTGTTGCTGATTGCCGTTGAGTCGAGCATGACTCATAGTGACCCTAAAAATAAGGCCTGAAGCCTTTCTGTAACTATCATCATTTATCAAAGTTCATAGAGTTTTCAGAGGCACGCTGTTTAGGAAATAGATGCCATTCCTGCTTCCAAATTCTTGAGTGTAGATACTCAGTTTTCTTACCATAAAGACAGAATAGCTACTACTGATAGTACAGATAGCATAGTGGACATGTGGCAAACCAATCCGCATTCACTCTTTAAAAGCCATTGGGGGGAAAAAAAGCCAGTGGCACTGGCATTATTAATGGCTTTACCTACTACCTGACATGGAAAGCTACAAACAATAACTAAATGATACTTAGAGCTAAGGGCATGTAATTTTATAGTTTTAGAAAATGAAATTGAGCTACCAGTATAATTTATTACTGTATCACTGAAAGGATCAAAGTATTGCCATTATTTTTATGATTCAAAGATAGTATTAATTTAATATGCCAAATTGTATTATACAAAGATCCAACCTTAAATGCTACTCTTTTATCAAAGTCATGTACTACATGAGCACTGGGTATTGTAGTTTTGAACACTGGGCTGGCTTGCTTTCTTAAACATACCTCCTTCTTGACTTCCCCCCACATCAACTACACATTAGTATGGCTCAGTCCCAGCTAACTTTGTATTCAATCTGACAGCCTTAGTTTTCATCTAGTTAGAATAAAGTCTACACTCCGTTTTATGTGGCACTGGGATATAACAGAGATGTGACAAAGCTCCAAAAATGTGTAACATTGTTGACATCATTTAAATAGTCTCATTTAAAAAAGTCCACCTTCTCCCTAAGTTTTGATTCCTGATGTAGTAATACTATATTTTTTAATAAGCAGGGAAATCGTAAACTACTAGTTAGCTTCTTTGACAAACCCTCTGATTTTAGGTTATCAATTTATTTGCAGAATTCAGAACAAAAATGTATCAACAGGCATAATTACATATATATCTTTTACCATTGGGTAATAATCTTTCCAGGATTGAATAAGTAAAAGGAATTTTGAAAACTCTGATTGCCACCGAGTTTTGCTAATAAAGAAATACCTTGAATGGCTGATCCAAATGAAGATTCAAAAGAAGTCTCTTTCGGTTATCATTCAGCATGCCATCTATTTTTTTCATATGAGGCAAAAGTAGTTCATCTGAAACAACATTAAAATTTACTGGCACAGTAAAAACTATCAACATCAAAACTTAAAATACTTAAATTTTTCAAAACAATATTTTAAAAAATGAAACAAACTTATGATATTTAAATTCATTGTCTTAGGTAAAACATTGCTTTTACACACAAAACAGCTAACAGCGGCTAGTATGATGAGTGGGTTTATACTAGCAAGTGAAAAAGGCAGCTTAGGATAGGATATACTCAGGATCAGAAGGCCTGGGTGGAACCCTATCTCTGCTGCCAGAAGTGATTACAGCTATGTGTTCACTGGACAAAATCTGTGATACTCCCCAGACCTCCCTTACTATCCAAATGGTAATAATAATAATAGTAATAATAATAATAATGATGATGATAATACCACTATTAAAAATCCCCAGCAACAAAACTTAATTGCCATCAAGTGGGAACTGACTCACAGCTGACCCTCTAGCCACCAAGATCATTCATCTTTCTGCCATGGAACAGCTGGTGAACTGGAACAAGGCCCCTTTGGGTTAGCAGTGCAGATCCCGCTGAACTACACTATTAGAGCTCATTAAACTTTAGATTGTTGTTTTTATGTTTTAATGTGGTGATCTGACAGATAACTGACACTCCAGGGTTTTTAGAGGCTGTAAAATATGAAGAGACTGCCCATCTTTCTCCCATGAAGCAGCTGGTAGATTCGAACCATGTTCCTTTGGGTTGGTAGTACAACTCCTTACCAGTAGGCCACCAGAGCTCCCTAACAATGTATTAGTATTATAAAGACTATAAAATTAATCTGACATTATGAAATAATGAGTAGGAACAAAGGATTGCACAAGTAATGACCTTATATTTGAAGTCCATAGTGAAGAATACTAAGGCAACTGCAGTACACTGGACAATTTTATCTTTCTAGAAGTGGTTAAGTATATTAAAATACTATAAAAAATTCTATTTCATAGAAACAGGGTTTTGAGGACTATTTTAAAAAGATCTAACAGCAATAGTGCTCATCTAGGGGTATTATTTACTTGGGTCTTATTCTTGGTTCTTCTACTAGTAAATAAATAAATTTAGGAAATACTTTTAATACCCCATTTAATACCTTATATAAACTAAAAAAAATTTTGTTCTAGGTAATCTCTAAGGTTCACAACTGGACACCATGATCAAGGTGGGTGGTAAAAAAAGATTTAAGTAGCCAAGGATTTAATTTTACTTGGCCCTACAATCACAACTTGTGGAAACAGCAGTCACGAGATCAAACAATGTATTGTCATTGGGTAAATATGCTGCAGAAGACCTCTTTTAATGTGTCATAAAGCAAAGACACAATATTGAAGACTAAACTGTGTCTGATACAAGTCATAGTATTTTCAGTTGCTCTTTATGCATGTGAAAATTGGACAACGAATTTAAAAAAACCAAAGAATTGATATCTTTGAATTATGATGTATATCAAAGAATATATGTACCAGGATGATAGAGACCAGCATATTCCTTAGAAGCAAGTACAGCAAGATTTTGTCTCGCATGCTTTGGACATGTCATCAAGAGGGACTTTTCCTGGAGAAGGCCATCATGAAAGGACTGGGTCAGTGAAAAACAGGAGGATCACAACAAAATGGACTGATATAATAGCTTCAACAATGAGCTAAAAAAGAAAGAAAAAAAGCAATACTTGTAATGGTCATTATTTCATTCTGTGGCAGGTAATTTGATGGAACCCTACAACAATTGTTAAGGTCCTGATAACTTCATAGGACTAAAAAAAGGAATGAGATAGGAATGCTGTCTGATTCTATAGGAGCTCTGGTGCCTTAGGCTAAGGGTTTTATGCTGCTACCCAAAAGGCTGCACAGCTCTAGCAGTCTGAAACCAAAGCTGCTCTGAAGGAGAATGAGAAGGTGTATTCTCTAATTTACAGCCTAGGAAAGTTGATGAAAGACTGCATGAATCATAATCAACTCGTAGGAAGTGGGTAGGTCTGATTATGTGGTAAGAAAGACACTTATGTAGGAACAAGAAGACCGGAATGCTCTTTCTCTGCCACCTGCAAATTGTAGGCCTATAAGCAGGTCATTTATCCTCCCTGAACTTCACTTTTTTCATCCATAAAATGAATCTGTTGTTCTACAATTAAAATAAAAATAATGTATGTCAATGTGTGAAAGAATTATAAACCAAAAGATAGTATGAGCTATCATAACTGAATTATATTTAATACTGGTTATACAGTTTTTATACTTTTTTTTTTAGTTTTTATATTTGATTTTTATACTAACACCACTCATTTTTATAGAAAGGTAACTTAAAGAAAGTAAGTTTATTCATGCTTTTATGTCACCTTTTCCTTGGCTGTGGTGAATACTATAGTAGCTGAAGGGTAAGAAATGCTGGACAACATTGGGTATATTAATTACCAGTTTATTTTTATTACCAATTTTAACCCTGTTTTACTATAACAAAAAATGATCAGAAGATGACGTAATGGAGTATAATAATGTTGATGGAATGGAAATCCAAAATCTTGGTAAATGTTCATTAAAATTAATAAAGTTAAAAAAAAATGTTGATGGTTATAACCCAGTGCATATATTTTAATTAATTAGAAAGAAGCTTTCTGTGTCTTTCACTGAAAGACACAAATAGGGTATTTTAATCATCATACCATTACAGTGACTTCATCTTTCCAAGGACTGGAAAGCAAAGCATATTGACATCAGGACCTGAACTCTAGTTTCCCGTAAATGACAGGTATAAGGATAATAAAAATTGTAGCACTGAAAGAATTTAATAGGTAGTTATAGACCTTTCCTACTAACAGAAACCAACAAAAATACATTTATGATCTAAATATCCAAAGAATCTGTGACAAGATAGAACTCATTTTACAGAATCAAGATATTGGTAAATTTGTATTGACAACATATAGGTATGTATTACAAAAACCATATAAAAAAATAAACATTAAAAAACATTAAAAAAAATCCAGAAAGTACTATTTAGAAGTCTGTACCATTGCTCTTCTCTAAAGCTTGCATTGTGTCAGGGTCCAAGGCAATGCTAACAAGCAATTCCATGTAGCTCTTAAAGGTTTCCTTCATTGCTCTTGTGTTCAAAAAACGGGTGACAAAGGGAGCTGGAGGGTCAAATTCTGGCAGGGGAAAAAAAGGAAATATTAAATTTCCCCTCTTGACAACATAAAAAGTACTTTTCTCTATAACAAGAGTTGACACATGAAAGGCTGTAGACCCAATTTCCTTAAATTCAAAATTCTCCCACATTGCTTTATAAATACTCTGGGTGAGATTTTCAAAGCTGGTTTGCACAGTTGACAGACCTACTTAAACAGAATTTCTTGTAGATGGTAGGAGTAAAAGTGGTGATGAAACTTAAATATATTATTATGTTTAAGCGTCTCAGGTGATTCTAAACCCTAACATAAGCCCAGTATTTGGAAACTTTAGCCTAGCAGGAATCTGCTTCTCTTCTCTGGTCTTCACCACAGTCATGTGTTGCCAGATCATGCCGCTCTAGTCCCAAATGACAAACTGGATGCAGAAAACAAATTTTCTGCAGGAGGAGGCAGAAAATAAAAATTGCAAAACTCCCACTAAATTTTGTTAGTTGGAAAAGTATGTGGTTGTGTTTTATCAAATCAGAACCGACCCTCTTCTGGGTTTTCAGAGACTGTAAACCACATGCGAGAAGAATGCCCATATTTCTCCCCTGGAGCAGCTGGTAGATTTGAATTGTCTCCCTTATTTGAAAAAGTATGGTCACTTAAAATAAGTCCGTAGGTTAATATGTAATGGACTACTTTAAAATAAATATTTTAACATTTTGTTTTGTTATTGAGTAAGTATCAATGATACAGTCTGTATGAATACAATTTTTTTGATACCCAATAAATTTCAATATTGAAAAGGCTTGGGGATACGGTGGGGATGGGGGGGGAGGTATTGAAAACTTCTACAATGTTTACATTTCTAAAAGCACTAAAAATGCTTAACTACTAATGACACCTAGTGGTCATTTAAGTTACTAATGCAGAAAGTGTAAAATTAAGAGCAATAGACAGTCCTGCTAACTGCAAAAATAACACCATACTTTCTAGACATACACAAAGAATTTCTAAATTCTGCTATGCATACTTTTAGTACAACTATTCATTAAGTGGCTTAAAATAGTACACTTAAATCTACTGCTGTACTAGAGAGGGCATTTCATGACTCTTAAGTGATCCCTTGTGTGGTTTCAATGATTAAGTGCTCAATACTAACTGAAAAGTTGGCAACCAAACCTTCCCCAGAGGTTGCTTGAACACCAAATTAGTGATCTGCTTCCAACAGGGCACACTCTTGTAAACCTTAGAAGCAGTTCTACTCTGCAGACAGAACTGACTCAACATCAGCTTCACACTGTTGGAAATCATCCTGGACCTCAACCTTTTCCCTTATTCCTACTCAATCTGTCATTCAGGGGCTGCTGATTTTAGATCCCAAATTGCTCAGATCTGTAACTTTTGCTCTGTCAATTTAAAAGCTTAGGTTCATGGTCTCAATTTATGCCTGGATTGTGATGTCTTAAATTCAAATTTCACAGTGTGACTTCTCCACTTATGTTCCTCTATGGAATTTAACTACACAACCGTACGCCTTATAGCGTTAGCATGACAAATTAGGCCCTCTCGGATTCCTTCATCTTTTCCTATCTTCTTTATATTCTAGGAGAAATGAGGTTCACAAACTTTTTCTGTAAAGGCCTTTAGGGTAAGAAAGTTAGGCTTTGTTGATCACAGGTCTCTGAAGCAACAAGGCAAATCAGCCTCTGCTGTGGGAAAACAATCAAACAACATCTAAACAAGTGGGTGTGACTGTGTTCCCATAAAACTTGATTAAAAACAAATTTGGTCCACAAGCCATAGTTTGCTAATTCTGGCTCTGCTCTACTCAACTGCTCAAAACTTCTTGTACATATATTACATACCAAGCTTTGACAGCCTGTGAAATACGGTGATACAGTCTTTGTTTTTCAACTATTTTAGTTTTCATCACTAATATGCTAAATATCAGTTGTAAGATTTTTGTTATCATAAAAACTCTTTGGAAGCTTTGATAATTTTTCAGGGAAGAAATGGGTTCCAAGATCAAATAGTATGAAAAATATTTATTTCAACCATCTCATTTTATGGGGGGAAAAAAGTTAAGGCGCAATGACGATACACAGTTTATGGCTGGCGTGTGTACCCTCTGAACTCCAAACTCCAATGGCTTGAAACCAACTCATAGATGACCTTCACTGGATTTCCAAGGCTGAAAACGGAATAGAAAGACACTGTCCAGCTTTCTCCCATGTAGCCACTGAAAGCTCTGAATCACCAGAGAGGTGCAGCCTTTGGGTTAGCAGAGCCGCTACCTATAGACTCCAGTACCAAAGCTCCACGTGTGTGTGAATTCACACACACACGGATATACATACATACATACAAACATACATACATACATACATAGAAAAAAAATAACTACAATAGAATACAAGAGACCCTGATGGTAAAAGTCTACCAACTCCTCTGTGAGAGGAAGATGAGGCAGGATTTTTCTTGCAAAGATTTACAGCTTGGAAAACTATCAGTTGAAACAAACACAACGGCAGTGAGTTTTGGGTTTTTTATACAGCATTACCTAGTTTTAGAGTTGATGTTTCCTAGGCTTATGTATGCTTTTCTTTTTTTTTTACTTTATTGAGATCTTAATGAAAGTTTATAAAGAACTTAGATTTCCATTCATTCATTGTTGCACATTTTCCTCCCTCCCCTCCCCACCAAAAAAAAAGAAAGTTCTTTCATTGTTATACAGTCCCTCCCCACCCTGGCCACTTTATTATGCAGCTCTTATTCTGGACTCTTGTCATGTCAATAATACCTAATCATATATTCCTTTTACACAGTTCTCTTCTTTGTCTGTTTCAATGCTGTGTACATTATTTATCCCCTCTTTTCTTAGTTTCCACCCAACCCCGATGTTAGTCCTGTTTTATAATAGTGGCATTATGCAGTATTTGTCCTTTGTGACTTTCACACTGCATAATGTCCTCCAGGATCACCCATTTTGTATATTTCACGAATTCCTTGTTTTTCAATGCTGCATAATATTCCATTGTGTGAATATACCACAGCTTCTCTACCCATTCATTTGTTGATGGGCACTTGGGTTGTTTCCAACTCTTTGCTATTATGAACAAAGCAGCAACAAACATGGGTGTGCATGTATCTGCTTGGGTGGCAGTTCTGGTTTCTGGAGGGTATATTCCCAGTAGTGGAATTGCCGGGTCAAATGGTGTATCTATTTCCAACTTCTTGAGAAAGCACCATACTGCCTTCCACCATTTTACACTTCCACCAACTCAGAAATTTACAACTAGATGATTTTTAACAAACATATGATCTAATCCGTATTTGACCAAAAGAAGTGGGTTTTACTGGCATTAGTAAGGGCAGAACTCACAAAAGTCTCTTTCAAGTTCACTTCCATTCTTATTTTACAAGATTGCATATGTGGGTGAACCACACTATCAGCTAATGTATTCAGGGAGTATGCATTTATTTTCTACAAGTCTAAGCAGAACTTGATTCAGTCAGTATCACTGTTCTTCATTCATATATAGATAATCATTTCAATTTCTCAAGGCATTAATGTCATGCGGAACCCACCCTCATCAGTACTAGAATGAATTTCAGGAGAGGAATCAGACTGGGACGACGAGAACTCTTCTTTCCATTTCTTCCGTTTCTTCGGTGGTGGTTCAGCCTTTACTTTGAGCTGTTTCACTTTGGGTTTCACAGAAGGAGCTTTTGTAGTTGCAGCTTTTGGTGTCGGAGAGTCTGAAGTTTTACTGCCACTACTTGACTTAGCCTGAACAGTTCTGCAATGTCACAAACAGTGAAACCTGGTTAACACCGAAATCTTGTCAAAGTAAAATAAATTAGAAATAAATAAATAAGGGGATCACAAAAAAGAAAGACTATTTAATTACCGCACCAACTCTTCAAAAATAGATTATGGCTGAAGTCCTACACATTTCCAAAGGTGATTTTGTAAGAAACTCTGAAATACATGCTTGTACTACTGCAACTCAATTTTAAGCCTAATGTTATTGAGTTGATTCTGACTTAACAATGGCCCTGTAGTTATTAAGGAGCCAAGAATTCAACGCTATTTTTCTTAATCTCCTTCCCTCTTTATAAACTCATTTTCCAGACTGTATAAACTACAGATAATCAATGGGCTTAAAGATAGGTGCATAATAAACCCTGGTGATAATATTTACGTCCAACACTTAGAACTCTCACAGGCTCTGCTTGATGGAAACAACCTCAAGAAGCTGTATCCTATAAGCTGATCATGAAGATATAGATAATACAAGTCCATTGACTAAAAAAATTTAAGAGTAGACCATTTCCAATAGCTGGGAATTTTAATAAAACTAAGCCTCAGCACTAGATTGAAGGGTAGTTCTATATGGCTATATCGAATTTCTTATATATACAATAGAGAATAATTTCTCCTTCAGAATCATGTTATAGACAACTCAGAGCCAGACTAATGAGAATGCTAAATATAGGGTCCATTTCTCTAGAAATGTATCAATCTCATAATGCTTTCTAAAAATTTTAAATTTGTCACGTATGGATGACACAACCCTGCTTGTTGAAACTGAAGAGGACCTGAAGCGC
>NW_006399779.1:10820893-10831352 GCF_000299155.1 Elephantulus edwardii | reverse complement strand
ACATCATGCTTGGGAGGGTGGAGGGACAGCGCAGGAGAGGAAGGCCCTCTATGAGGTGGATTGATTCAGTGACTAGGATAATTGGGATGGGAGTGTCAGAGACGGTGCGAATGGCACAGGACAGAGCAGAGTTTAGGGCTGTTGTACATAGGGTCACTATGAGTCGCAAACGACTTGACGGCACATAACAACAACAACAACAACATGGAAAAGACATTATTTTACATATGTGACATGATGATCATTCAGAAAGGTTGTTCTAATTCCAGGTCACAAAGAACTGATTCAAATCTTTTGTCTCTACTATTTCTACTATACATAAGTGACGAAAAACATGTTCAGGGAAAGACGAAATCCATACCATCCAAAGATGATCAAGATTTTCATCGTGTCTACTTCATTACTTCAAAAGCAATCATTAATTAAATCAGGTAGTGCATGAGGTGCTGCCTAGTGATACTATAACAGAAATAATAGAAGTGGTTGACTGTAACAAACAATAATATATTTTCTCACAGTTTGGGAAGTGAGAAGTCCAAACTCAGGGCTGGCCAGCCCTAAGGAAAGCATTCTGTGTTGGCTCTCAAGGAAGGTCTTTCTATCTGTGTTTTCTGCTCCTAGGCAATCTACATATGGCTCAGTATCTCTTCTTGGCAACTTATTATTTTTTTTCTTTTCTCTTTTGTATTTAAAAAAGAGATTGATTCAAAATACACCTTACACTAATCCTACCTTTAAAGACAGCCCATTTCCAGACAGGAGTCAGAATCATATATATGGAGATTAGGATTTAGAATACTTATTTTTAGAGAGCACAATTCAACCTATGAAGTTTTCAGATTTGTATGTAATAATACATACAGCCAACTTTCTCTAATTTATTTCTTGGTACAATAATATTACTAATATTAAGCCTTCCAATAATTGGTACATAAAAAATTAACAAATACCTGATAGTTTGTGAAGGTTTGTTTCTTGGCTTCTTGGAACATACTCTGACATACTCCTTTTTGTTTGTATTTTCAATGAACTTCACATATATTCTTTTGTATTTATTCTTTGCATCTCCAAAATATCCAAGGTACTAAGGAAAGAAATAGTCTGAATTAAATAATTATATAAGCTATACATAATTATTATCTTTTGACCTGACTGACCATCACTGAGCCATCCAAAATGTAGCTCTGGCAGAATTTCATCCTTAATAAAAATGATCCAAATTCATTCATTATTGAAAGCCTACACAGTAAAGTCATCTTATTTGGAAAGCAGCAGATGCTAACTTATTCAGAGCTACTGAACAGCTACATAAATGCAAATGAGTAACTTCTATTAGTCTTCTGATAAAGCAGCATATCTGATCAACAGAATAATCAATACAAGAACCTTGAAGGCTGTATGAATATTTTATAAACTAGGTCTTTTACTTTTCTAAAAATGTTAACAGTATATAAGAATTTAATTTTAGGCAGAGAAATTGTAAAAAAAAAAAAAAAGAAATATAAATTTAAATTACATGACACAACCCTGCTTGCTGAAACTGTGGAGGACCTGAAGCACCTGCTGCAGAGGGTCAAGGACTGCAGCCTCCAATATGGATTGAGGCTCAATGTCAAGAAGACAAAGATTCTCACCACTGGGCCAATTGGCAGCATCAGGATGGATGGTGAAGAGATTGAGATTGTTCTCAACTTTAGTTTGCTTGGCTCCACAGTCAACACTCTTGGCACCGGTAGCCAGGAAATTAAAAGGCATATTACTATGGGAAAGTCTGCTGTTAGGGACCTCTCCAAAGTACTGAAGAGCAATGGTGTCTCTCTGGGGATCAAGGTACATTGGATACAGGCCATGGTCTTTGCTATCACTTGCTATGCATCAGAGAGCTGGACAACGACTAGGGAAGATAGAAGGAGAATTGATGCCTTTGAACTGTGGTGCTGGAGAAGAGTATTGAGGGTACCATGGACTGCTAGGAAAACAAACAGATTCATCCTGGAAAGGGTTAAACGGGCTACTCCTTGGAATCAAGGATCCTGAGGCTTCATCTAACATACTTTGGACGTGTTGTAAGGAGAGACTGGTCCTTGGAGAGGGACATCATGTTTGGTTAGGGTGGAGGGAGAGCGCAGGAGGGGAAGGCCCTCTATGAGGTGGACGGATTTAGTGACTGGGGTAATCCGGATGGGTGTATTGGAGATGGTGCGACTGGCACAGGACAGAGCAGAGTTTAGGGCTATTGTACATAGGGTCGCTATGAGTCGCAAGCAACTCGATGGCATATAACAACAACATATATTACCCTCCTAGAATCATCGTAAAAAAAAAAAGGAAAAAATAATGTAATTAGGAGTTTTACTTACACTATTTGTAGCAGCAAATTCTCTTTGCCCATCTCTAATTTCAGGAACAAACTTCTGCAATAAAGCTTTTTGTACTTTCCAAATAGCTGGGGGTTCTTTTCCCAATTTTAAAGCCTCCTATAACCAGTAGAATTAATTATATCTGTAAATAGTGGCTTCATATTTTAAATTCATAAAATCTCAGAACTAAAATTAATTTAAAAATTCTATATATATTATCCTTTGCATCACTAATCTAACTGAACAACTATAATAATTCTTAGAAACTGGTTATTTAGCCTCTGTTCACCAATAGGCAAAGTAGCTCAGTACCTTTTGTACAGAGCCAAAAGGATTAACGTGTTTCTTATATATTATTCATGTAATTTTTAATACTGTGTGGAGCTCTGGTGGCCTACTGGTAAACAATTACACAGAGAACCTAATGGCGTGTGGTTCAAATTTACCAGTTGCTCCATGGGAGGAGGATGAGTAATCTCCTATGCAATTTACAGCCTCTGAGAACTCAATAACACACAATAATATACTAAAAAAAAGAGACTAGAAATAAATGCTAAAATATTAAGTACTGTTCATTGTGATCCTAGGAATATAGATTTAAATGTTACACTCTTTATTGCATTTTTTAATGCCATGTTAAAAAAAAAACCAAAAAGAAAGAAAATATAACCAGCTAACCAAGAAAAAGAAATTTTGCTTCTCAAAATAGATTTTTCTTAACCATAAGTTCTTTTACATGGAATTATGAAATTCTACTCCTGATTTTATCTTTGGAAATTAGGAAATACATCTAATTCTTACTTTCATGTAATAATCTAATTATTTCCTTTAAAGTTTTTAACTGGGTAAGTAACCATCTTCAATAAACACCTTCTAAAGAGTTGAAATTGTAAAAATATTATTTTAAGCCATTTAAAAAATATCTACTATCTACTAGATTGAGTTTATTATCTTACTATTTTAGATAACTTGGAAAAATTGTAAAAACATAACTTTTAGCTGCTGAAGCTAAATGCTATTGCAAAGGCTATTTATAGGCATTCCAAACGGATCTTTACATTTGTCAAAATTCACCTTAAACGCCTCTATGTCTTCTATCTTTACCACAAATTCATCCCGTTCTCGATATTGGCCTTCTCCTCCACTTTCTGTGTTTTCTTCATCTGTACAACCTTCTATGGCAACGGTGTCTTGTCCTTTCGCAAACTGTTCTGAAGGAAGGTCATCATGTTCAACATGTTTTGGGGGTTCAGTAGCATTTATATTTTCTGGGTTATTTACTATAGATGGAGTAGAGTAAGGAGGTTCTTGCTTAGCAGCACCCACAGTGGTGGAAGAAGTAGTAACCGTACCAGTAATACTGGCAGTTGGGCTAGTAGTTGCCACCTGGAGGGCTTCTGAAACTTAAGCAAGCAAATGTGAATCAGTAATGTGTGTCATTTACTTATTTTCAGTAAGACCTGAAGAGTTAAAAAGCCCCCAGTGGTTATTTTTGCAATTAAATTTACTGAAACAGCTCAAAACTACAGCATGATATTAAAATGGTTAATATCAAAGACTCAAGAGGAGCTGCATGTAAATGACAAATACACTGAGCAACTCAACAACTGAGGAATAAAAGGGAATTTCCTCACTGATAAAGGGTATTTACAAAACCCCCTACAGACTGAATGCTTTTCCCCTAAGATAATTAACAAAATAAGGTCATCTACTCTGAATCACTTCACTACAAAGGAGTGTACTTACTACTTACTTACTACTAAAGATTTGTAAGGATGTTAAGGGATTGAGGATGGACCATTAGAGCTATAGATGATGCAATCATGTATACAGAAAATCCTGAAAAACTATATCAACAAACTAATTTCAGTAGGATATAGGATTTAGGCATCGAAATTGTTTCTACAGACTAAAAATGAACAATTAGAAAGCATCAATAAGAATAAAAAGGGGGAAACGTAATAAATGTGTAAGGTTTTTACTATAAAACATTATTTTAAAGTTGAAAGTACAAAAAAAGGTTGGAAGTGAATTCTATGTTCACAAACTGAAATACTTAATATTGTGAAGATGCAATGAGCCACAGAGTCAATGCAATGTCTATCAAAACACTAGCTGCACTTATTTGTAAAAATGGTCAAGCTGATTCTAAAATTCATAAGGTAATCCAAGAAAATCATAACAGCCTAAATAAATTTGAACAAGAATAAAATTTGAAGACTAACATTTCCCTTTCACAACTTAATACACGCAGCCAAATAACAGGCTTATAAAGTGATTAACAATCCAAGGAGGAATGCATTCCTTACAACAAGGAACCATATAAAACCAGAAGGTATTTGCCAAGGGTGGTACTCAAAAGGCAAGAAAGGCTAGGAAAGAGAAAAGAAGAGAAATGGGAAATACAGAGAGGAAGTGACAAAGAGTAATGCCACAGTGTGAGGATTAGAACCAATGATACATAACTGAGTGTGTCTGAATGGTGGAATGGAAAACCTATTTGCTATGTAAACATTCAATGAAATCACAATAAAAGGTTTTATTAAAAAAACTAAAGGTAAAATAATTTTTATGTTTTTTTGGTAAATATTTTTTAATGAAAAATACTTAATACATAGCTGGTAGCAACCTAGACATTTTAAAACTAGTATAAGGGGAAAAGCCTGGTATTATGAAAGACAAATCAATAGAACATAACTAATAACCTTTTCAATAAATTGTTTTGAGACACTGTTTTGAATGATCACATGCAAAATAATGTAGCTACAACCCCTGTAACACACACTATATAAAAAAATTAAAACTAATCAAAATATAACAAGCATACATCTTTGTGACCTTGAGTTAAAGAATGTTTCTTATTCATATCACCAAATAACAAGTGAAAAAAAAGTCTAAAATACAAAATCTTTATGTTGAGCCTCCTCAAATAGCAACAAAGTACAACTTTAATGCTGTAAGTAATAACACTAAATAAAATATAAACCAAACACTAGGGAACATATTTAAATACATAATATTTATTAGGGACTTGTATGTAAAAAGAACTGTTAGACTTAAAAAATAAAAGATAATTCAATTAAATATCCCTCTCTGGTGGCCTAGTGGCAAGGAGCTGCAACTACAATCCCAGAGGCGCACGGTTCGAATCCACCAGATGCTCTGCCGGGCAAGGAGGGACAATCTCCTCCTGTACCAGTCAGATCTGATTTGACGGTACACTCATACAAAAATAATAAAATAAAAAAAAATTTAAAAAAATTAAATATCCCTTAAAATACAAAAGGAAGAGATGCTGAAGTAAAAGCTGAACATAAAATTTCAAAGGGCTGATCGAGAAGACAAAGCAAAATATTATAAGAGAATGTGCAGAGAACTGCAACTGGAGAATAAAAGGGGAAAACTCACTCAGCATTCCTGAAGCTGAAAGAACTGAAAAACAAATTCAAGCCTCCATTTGCAATACTTAAGAGATGCCAGGGGCAAAATCCTGAAGGAACCAAGATGTATCAAAAGATGATGCAGGGAGCTGCACTGCAATCCCAGAGGTATGTGGTTTGAATCCACCAGATGCTTTGCTGGAGAAGGAGGGGGAATCTCCTCCTATACTAGTCAGATCCGATTTGGCGGTATGCACACACAAAATAATAATAATAAAAAAAACCAAAAAAAAAAAATGGAGGGAATACTTGAACACCATACATCAAAATGAACTGGCTGATGCAAAAATATTGCAGGAAGTACTGTATAATTAAGAGTAAATTATAATGAAGGCAGAAGTTAGAGCTGTAGTGAAGGCACTGGAAAAAAATAAAGCCTCAGAAATTGATGAGTTATCAACTGACATGTTTCAACAGATGAAGCCCTGAATGCACTCCCCACTCTATGCTAGAAAATTTAGAGGACAGATGCCTGGCTAATTAATTGGAAGAAATTTATATCTGTTCACATTCCCAAGAAAGGTGATCTAACCGAAAGTGCAAATTACCAAACAATATCATTAATATGGTGCTCTGGTGGCCTGGTGGCAAGAAGCTGCACTGCAAACCTGAATCCAACAGTTGGTTTATGGGAGAGGGATGGGCAATCTCCTCCTGTGTGATCAATTGCCTCTGAAAACCAATCAGCAGGTCAGCCATGGATTGGTTCTGACACTATGGTGCACAACAATAATCATTAATATCACATGCAAGTAATATACTGCTGATGATCATTAGAGGACTGAGAGAAGTTCAAGCTAGATTTAGAAGAGGCTGAGATGGGCAAGGTTCAATGTTGATTAATTTTATAAAACATAATGCATAAGAATAAGTGTATGAAACACAATGTGAATGAAGAATAGTGTGAAACAAAACGTATACGAATTTTGTAAGCAAATCAATTAAAAAAAGTGAACAGAGGACGGGGTAGGGAGGAAAATGCAAAAATGAGTGAATAAAAAAATCCAACTTCTCTGTAAACTTTTTTAAAATGAGTTGGTTTCATTTCAGGTGGTACAGAATTCTGGGCATAACAAAGAATGAAGAGAACCTGACAGAATTCTGGATTGCATTTACTTTGACTGCTCAGCTAAGATCAGAAAGGCTGAGAACTGGAGATGGACTATCACAGGGTTTCTTCTTCACTGTTTCACAACGTTTCTTCTTAAATGTACAACAGGCTCCAAGACAATACTTCATGTTAACTACAGTTGGCAACAGAGGTTACAGCAGAGAATCCAGATGTTTTAAAAAGGAATGGAAGTAAGGCTCATCATTGCCTCAGTCTTATTTTTTGGCAGATTTCTTAATTCCACCCCTGGCCAGGGGCCCTTTGTCCACGGCTTTCACTTTTAGTTCCTCGAGTTTCTTCTGTTCTTTTTGTTTCTGCTTGAAAGCCTTATCTTCCTCATCCATCTCCTTGGTCTGCTTCTTGGACTGTTTCAGGGGCTGCTTCTTAGCACCTCTGTGGCCAGACATGGCACTGGCACTTTCCCCAGACCTTCTGTAAACTTTTAAAAAAAAAATAACAATAATGATGAAAAAAATGCCAGTCTTTTCACCAACTGCACATCATAGTCAAATAAATGTCACAGAAGACATTAAAAAAAAAAGGAGAGGCAGAGACACCAGGGATATCACTGCTGATGTCAGATGAATCCTGGCTAAAAGCAACTAATATCAGAAGGATGTCTACTTGTGCTCTATTGACTATGCCAAGGCACCTGATTATGTGTATCATAACAATTTATGGCTAACACTGAGAAGAATAGGAATCGAGACTTAACTGTGCTCATGTAAAACTTATACTTAAGACCAAGAGGCCACTGTAAGAATAAAGCAAGAGCCATGGTGTAAAATAAGAAAGGTATGTGTAAAGGTAGTATCCTTTCTTCGTACCTATTAATCTGTGTGCTGAGCCAATTATTTGCGAAGTTGGACACTATGAAGAAGAACGTGGCATCAGGATCAGAGGGAGACTCATCAATAACCTATGTTACACAGATGGCACAACCTTGCCTGCTGCAACTGAGGAAGACTTGAAGTGCTATGGCCTTCATAAGGATTGCATCTCAAAAATCAAGAAAAATAGAAAATTAAGCAAACAGAATACAAAACATCATGAAAAATGGGAAAAGACTGAAACTGTCAATGACTTCACCTTACTTGGATCCACAACCAACACACCTTTTGCACCAGCAAACACATGATCAGAAAACGTACTGCACTGGGAAGTGTTTGTAGTCAGACACTTCTCCAAATTACCGAGGAGTAATTATTTCAGTTTGAGGACTAAGGTGCACTTGATTCAGATTATAGTCTTTTCAATCACTTGATATGCATAAGAGCTAGGAATAAGGATGATATAAGAAAAATTGATACCTTTGAGTTGTGGTGTTGGAGAAGAGCACTGAAATTCACACAGACTGCCAAAAAACCAAACAGACATGTATTAGAGTGCTCTTTGGAGGCAAGGATGGTCAAACTGTGTCTTACATAATTTGGGCATGTTACAAAGAAAGGCTATTCCTTGGAAAGGGTTATCATGCTTGGAAACATGGAGGGTCAGTGAAAAAGAGGAAAACCCTGAACCAGATAAACTGACTGACTGTAGAAAGGGGATTACATATGTCGGAGAGGTGAGGATGGCACAGGATAGGACAGGGGTCAGATACGATCATTTATAGGGTGGTTATGTTTATAGTACTCAACAGCACCTAACAACACAACCAACCATATTATCCTGACAGAGAGTGCATCTGGGTTATATCCTTTCTCTATACCTATGCAATCTATATGCTAAGCAAAGAATTAACAACATGCTTTATACAAATGACACAATGTAGCTTGCTATTTTTGTTTTATAAATTATGATAAAAATATTTATAGCAGAACATTTACCCATCTAACAATTTTTACATGCACAATTTGGTGACAATGTGTCTATCCATAGTTTACAGCTTTAGCACTGTTCTTTTCCAAAATGTCCCACCACCATTAACAGAAATAAGTATCCTCTAGACACTGATATTTTCCCTGCATCCCACTTCTGATAATCACTAATTTACTGTGGTGTCCATACATTTTTTTTCTTATTCCATGTAAGTGAGATTATTCCATGTTTGTTACAAACTTAATTTTTAATCAGCATGTTTCCAAGGATCACCCATGATGAAGCATGTGTCAAGGCTAATTAGTTTATTAAATGACTGAGTAATATTCCCCATTACATGTACATATCACATTTTGTTCATTCATTCATTGATGGACATTTTTTTCACCTTTGTGCTCTAAATAACATTACAATCAAAACTAGTGTACTATTTTCTGTTTAGATTCTTTTTTCCTTTCCTCCATTTATTTTTATTCATTCATTGTTGCAGATTTTCTTCTTTCTTCCTCCCCTAAACCACTCTATAATGTACCTCTTGTTCTAGACTGTGTCATACACAGAATGCCTATTCATATATTCCTTTGGACAGTCCTTTCTGTTACACACACACACACACACACACACACACACACACACACACACACACACACATCTATGATTGGGACTGGTAAGACACATGGCTGTTAGTTGTTAGGTGTTTTTGAGTCAACTACAACTCATAGCAACCCTATGAACAACAGATGAGAACTCTGCACTATCCTGCCGATCTCATGCTCGAGTCCATTGTTACAGTGACTGTGTCAGCTTATCTATCTCACTGTGAGTTACTATCTCTTTTATGGACCTTCTATACTTTCCTTCATGGACCTTCAACCTCTACCAGCATGATGGCTTTTCCAAGGACTGGGACCCTCCTGATAACATGCCCAAAGTATGTATGAAAAAAAAAAAAAAGGACATAACCCGGCGACTCATCCTGATTTTAAACCATATAACATCCCCTTGCTCTGTTCAAACAACTGCTTCTTGGAGTATGAACAGGTTTCATATGAGAAAATATAGTGCTCCAGAATACCCATCTGTCCAAAATTTATGAGCCATATAGTCAACTGATTTTGCATAGTCAATAAAACACAAGTAAGTATCAGTCATGTAGTTCGAATCCACCAGATTCTTTGTTGGAGAAGGAGGGACAATCTCCTCTGTTCCAGTGAGATCTGATTTGACCAACCACACACATACACTTACTCACCACCCCCCCCCCCCGCCCCACCTACCCAAAGAAATCACAAGAAAATAAGGTATTACCAGACTGAGATTCAGGAAAGGATGGATAATAAAAAAGGTAAACCTACTGTTTGAAGCTACTTCTGTCCAGGGACACTTGTGCCTGAGAAAAGAAAACCACTGGAGTCTATAGCTTGCATCATATGGGATGCACCCTAGAGACCCCAGAAAATCCCAGATCCAGCGAGGCATCTCTCAGAAGCAGAAGAAAATCTTCTATGGAGGTCAAAATATACCTTTCTAATTAAAGTGATTTCTCTAAATATTTAAGATATAAGTGTTTAACCGTCGTGGCCCTCTGCCCGGGGCGGGCTGCCCTCCCCTGCCCGGGGCGAGCCGTCATGGCCCTCTGCCCAGGGCGGGCTGCCCTGGCGGGCTGCCCTCCCCTGCCCGGGGCGAGCCGTCATGGCCCTCTGCCCAGGGCGGGCTGCCCTCGGCCC
>NW_006399779.1:10811623-10813252 GCF_000299155.1 Elephantulus edwardii | reverse complement strand
CTCACGATGTTGTACTTCAAGATGGATCTAGAAATTACATCACAACATACATGCATAAGAATATTTGGAGTTACATTATTTAGAAAAGTGTAATATCTGGAAACAACAGCAATGTCAAACAGAAGAATGAGTAATAAACTGTGGCATGGTCATAGAAAGCAATGAACTACCAACGGAAACAAAGTTACCTGCAACAATGTACAGATAAATCTTGTAAATATTATGTTGAGCAAAAGAAACAAGACCAAATAATACAGGATGATTCCCTTCACAGAAAATTTTAAATAAATCTAACAAGAGCAGTATTTTAGGATGCATAGACTGGCATACAAGTACAGAAGAAAGTACTGTGCTTAGCACCCAGATCAGTTAGTTGTTAGCTCTTGGCGTTAAGAGAGTGTTCATAGAGCAAGATCCAAAGATAGCTTCTAGGGTGTTTGCAGTATTTTATTTATCTGGGTAGTGATTTATGTTTGTATTTTTTATAAATTCATCAATTATTCTATACTTATGCTCTTTTCTTGATCCACATGGTTATTTTTCAGATTTAATCTTTCCTAATTTTTCTTCATTTCAGCTTTCTTTTTCTCCTATAGTCAGTCTCTGAGGTGGACACTCTTTTTAAAACTTCCTCAAACTCTACAATATGTCATGAAATGTCAAAAATTATCCTCTTGCACTACCCATTGGTTTCAATGAATGCTGCTCTACATACATATCTGGTAAAATAGAGGATTGGGAGAAAAGAAGGCGCTCAATGAGGCAGGACTGACACCATGGCTGCAGCAGAGCCTGAGTCAACACAGTGCTGGGCGATTCACTCTGTTCTACTCTGGGATGCTATTAGATAGAACTGAGTTGATTGTTCACTCTGTTCTACTTGGGGCTCCTGAGATAGAACTGACTTGATGGCACCTAAGAACAATTTTCCTTTTAAAGGAATGTCATTCCAGTGTTCATTTCCTTTTTAAGACAAGAGCTATTTAGAAGGGTATTTTTTCATTCTTCAATTTATCTTTTTATCTGTTTTTTATTTTTAAATTATTGCAGTATGATTGGAAAAATGTGGCTTGAATGAGGTCTTGATATTCAAATCTCTGGAAATTTTGTGTGTCTTGTTTTGTCTGTTTTATTTCCACATACGTGCCATATTTTACAAGAAAAAAGATGAGGAAGAAAACAGAGACATGGCATATGTACTAAGAAAAGGTTAACAAGTATGGGTATATTACAAAAGAAAATAATGGGGAAAATATTTTGTTATGTTAAAAATAAATTTAACTAATAAACTTTTATGTGCCCAATTACATAGCTTTAAAACACATCAAGTAAAAAAAAACAATAAAAAAAAACACAGCAAGTAAACAATATTAGAAAAGCAAGTAAAACAAAGTGGGAATCTTTAACACACCTTTCTCAGGAATTAACAGATCAAGCAATCTAAAAACAAATAAGGATAGAGAGGATTTTAAAAAGCTTTTTTTAATTAAAAATTCAAACATACATAAAAGTAGAGAATACAAACTCTTAAGTACCATAACACATTTTGTAACAATCATGAACATTTTGCTATGCTTGTTCATTTATTTCCTTTTATATTTAGAGTACTTTAAAAAATTATTTTATTCT
>NW_006399779.1:10806539-10811139 GCF_000299155.1 Elephantulus edwardii | reverse complement strand
TCCTTCACCTGCTCCCCCCACCAACCAAACTGTGCAGCTCTGCAACTGTATCCTGGCCCATCCTCACCCTTCTGCCCCCAACCCTCACCTCCTTGGACCCCCAATATGTTTTTCCCAATAAAAAAATATTTAAAAAAAAGATGTAAGTGTTTAATCAAAGATAAGACAACAGAAAAGCAGAAACCAAGAAATTAAAGTAACAAAGTATATTGGGAGAAATTACTGCATGAATTAAAACTAGCAACAAAATAGATGACAGATACAGACCTAAGGGTGGTCTAGTTAGGGCTTAACAGATATAGATCCTAAAACATACATTCACTGTAGTTTTGGAGATAAAAGGATTAAAAAAATCCTTCTAAAGAGTGATAATTGTATTTTTTGAGTAATAACTGTATTTTTAACAAAATATTTGTAAATTATTAAATTGAATAGGTGAAGAGCCACAGCTAAAGAAAAGACTAAAACAGAAATGTTCAGAAGAAACCACAGAATGATGGACAGAGACAAAATGGAAAAAAATAAATGGAAAAGGGTAGTTTTGAAAGTACAAAGTAAAAGATAAAACAATTTCCATTTTCAACAAAACAACAAAAAATACAGATTATTAATATTATAAAAAACATAAATACCAAGAACCCCACACTCAGAAAAATTCAACTCATTGCTGTCAAGTTGGAACTGACTCATTGCTGACCCTCCAGCAAGTTTTTTAAGGCTGTAAATCATGTGGAGGAAAGTGGCCCGTCTTTCTCATTCAGAGCCACTGGTGGATTTGAAGTCCCACCTCTGGCTCAGTAAAGCAACTTCCCATAGAATACATCACCTGAGCTCCCTAAAGCTTATCATAAAAATTGTACATGGCCCGGCCCACAGAAAGAGAAAGAGAGCATGATGGGAGGGAACATGGGGGATACCCTTTGTCATTCCTACCACTAAGGGAGCAGCCTCTCACTCTCACCTTCCCTCTATTGGTTGGTGCTAGGACAACCTCAATCCTGCCATCCTCTTGCCTTCTTCACACTATGTTACACAGTACTGGTGATAGCAGGAATGTCTGTGGTGAGCAAAGATGGTGTATCAGAGCACAAACTGTATCTGGTATTTTCTAAGGAAGAACTAAGGAAATTGCTACAGAAATTAAGGGAATTCTCTTTAATGCTTCGAGACCAGGGACTTGACCCATTAGGATAGGAAATTCAGTCAAAATTCATCTATTCTTTGTCATCTCATTAATTTCCATTAAAAAAGGGAGGGTTTTTGTTTTGTTTTAAAAACCCAAACACCAGACATACTTGTATTTACTAAGTATTTTGTTTCAGTTTGTTTTGCATTGTCATGGGTGTAAAATTTATAGAGGTATGAATTTTATACTTTATAGACTATCACAATGACATTTTTAAATATTATTGTATTATGTCATTATTTCCCTGTATTTATTAATAAAAAGATATAAAAATGGAAAAAATTGTAGGTGATAAAGACATTAGAAAGACAGATAATGAATTCACAAGAATGTAGAGAAGTTAGGACCTTAAAACATCACTAAGAGAATGGCTGAATTTTTTTTTTTAAAAAAAAAGGTAAAAAGAATTTTGGGAAAGTTTCGCCATTCCTCAAAATGTTAACATAGAGGAAAGATATTTTATTAGTTCTACTC
Organism: Elephantulus edwardii; assembly: GCF_000299155.1. NCBI lineage: Eukaryota > Metazoa > Chordata > Mammalia > Macroscelidea > Macroscelididae > Elephantulus > Elephantulus edwardii. Next base: position 10,809,479 of record NW_006399779.1, on the reverse strand, counting down.
CTAGGTATGCACTCAAGAGAAAAACACATCTACATGAAAGCTTGTACATGAATGTTCATAGAAACATTTATAATAGCCCAAAACAAAAGGCAATTAAAATATCCATCTCCTGCCTAACCATGCTATTAGGCAATAATATGAACGTAAGGGTAGATACCTATTACCACATGGATAAACTTGTTACTACATGCATGAAAATACGCTAAATGGAAAAGTCAACCTCAAAAGGTGACATATTATAATTCTTTTCAAATGAAATGTTCAAAAAAGGTAAGCATATAGAGACAGAAGGTAGACTGAGGGTTTTGCCTACTGCAAATATATATAGGATTTCTTTCTGGGTATAAAAATATTCCCAAATAGTGGTACTGGTTACAAAATCTTGTAAATATGCTTTTTTTTAAAAAAAAAAAATCAGGGAATTACACAATTGTACAGTTAATTGTATGGTGTGTGAACAATGACGTTGTTAAGTGACGCTCTTCTGGCACAGTCCACAAGGAGGGGCACTGCTAACCCAAAGGTGGCACCTCTCGGGTGGTTTGGATCCACCAGCCACTTCACAGCAGACAGATGTGCAATCTCCTGTGATATTTATTTATAACATCAGAAAACACTCTTGAGAGTCAGTTATGAGCCTGTTTTAAGGCAATTATGATGAAGTGAGGAAAGTTGTTACAATGTAGATAATAAAGAATCTGGTAGAACTAAAGTACTGGGGTTTTTAGAATGTGTTTTCCCAGTAATTTATCTTCACATAAAATTTAAATGCTTGATGCCAAGTGTCTCTATCTTACTGTGAAATTTTAAGCGAGAGATAGCTATGCATCAGATGCTTTATGCAGGAGGAATGACAATACTTCAGGTCAAAGTATTAGTTTTGAACCTATAATTAATTCATCGATCTGGAGAAAACCCAAACAATTCTATCAAGTTGATGGTAACTCACATGGGCACAACAAGGACTTGTGCTTTCAACCCAAAGGCAGGTGGTCGGAATCCATGAATAGCTTTGCAGGAGAAAGACGAGCACTCCACACCCCCAGTGCTGGTGTGATTTAGAGTCTCTGGAAATTTGCTGGGGGATTAGCTATGAGCCAGATGCAAAGGCAGTAAGACAGACAGAACAAAGCAGAACTAACCCATAGGGTTTTAACGGGCAGACTTCCACATATATATAAGTGGCTGCTAGATTCTAACCATTGATTTTTGGTGGACAGGTCAGTGCTTAAACTACCACACCATCACAACTCTTTGCACTTGGGCATTGATCAGCAATTGCTATTAGACACCACAAAAAGAGAAATAATGTCATGGCCTCCTGGAAGGAAGAATATACTAGCATGTGTGGTACTCTTGCTTAAAAACATAAAGAAAAAAGAAACTACATCTGCTCAAGCTTTACAATCCCCTCATGAATTTACAGAAAAAATGAGGCCAAAGGAATATGTTAAATACACCAAATGTTGTAACTCACAAACTTATGACTATAGAAATCCATTTTCTTCCAAAAATACAACACAAAAGGAAATGGGGTGGGTGAGGGGAATGTGTGGATTAAGAGACCTAACCACCATTTGTATAACTTTATTTGGATCATGATTCAAACAAATTGCCAAAAATATTCTGAGACAATGGCAAAATCTAATGGCAAAAAACTAATTTAGTGATGGTAGCAGCCCAACAACCAGTGGAACAGTATAGAAAGCTCTGGAATAGACCTACAGATACATGTTAAGTGCTAAGCTGTTAACCTAAAGGTCAGTGGTTCAAATCTACCAGTCATCTCAGGAGAAAGACATGACCATCTGCTTCTGTAAAGACTACAACCTTGGAAACCCTGTGAAACACTTCTGCTCTATCCAATAGTATTGGTCTGAATCAGAATTCATCTGATGACATACAACATTATTCAACAAAAATTTGGGTAGAGCAACAGTTAAGCACTTGATTGTTAATCTAAAAGTCAGCAGTTCAAACTCATCATCTGTTCCATGGAGTAAGATGTGGTAGTCTGCTTCTGGAAAGACTTACAGTCTTGGAAATCCTGAGGGACATTTCTACTCTATCCTGTAGGGTTGCTATTAGTAAGAATCAACTAGATGGCAATGGGTGCTTAACAAAAGATATGATAAATGTATGAGAAGCTAAAGCATAAGCAGAAGATACATACTTATATGTAAATAATAAAGAAAGTATTCATGTTGCTGTTAGGTGCCACTGGGTTGGTTCTGAGTCCCAGTGACCCAAATACTACAGAAAGAAACACTGCCCAGTCCTGCACCATCCTCATCATCACTGCTATGGTTGAGACCACTGTTGTAGCTACTCTGTCAATCCATGTAGATGAGGGTCTTTCTCTCTTTTTCTGAGCCTCTATCCACCATAATATCAAGAATGGCCTATCCTGATAATATATCAGAAGTAATGTGGAACAAAGTCTTGCCATCTTGGCCTCTAAAGGAGCATAATACTAAAAATTTCCTACAAAGACATTTTTTAAAAGGGCAACAACAGGCGTTAACAGAAAAGGAAATCTAAATAGCCCACACACTAGTAAATGGGTTCACAGTCATTAATAATTAAAGAAATGCAATTTTAAACCATAACAAGAAACTTGTAAGTAATTAGCAATTTGGTAAAAAATGAAAAGCCTTGAAAATACCAAGTTTGTGGAGAATGTGCAACAAAAGGAACTTTCATACACTACAGTGTAAATAGACAAAATTTTGCAAAAACAGTGGGTCATTCTTTAAGAAAGTGGAACACATATAAATATACATTAAGACTCAGTAATTCTAAACGATATAAAATAAACACTTGCACATGTGCAGATCAACATCACAACATGTTGTTGTTGTTATGTGCCGTCGAGTCGTTTCCGACTCATAGCGACCCTATGCACAACAGCCCTAAACCCTGCTCTATCCTGCGCCAACC
>NW_006399779.1:10790233-10802269 GCF_000299155.1 Elephantulus edwardii | reverse complement strand
CACACACACACACACAGTTTCTCAGCTAGCCTCAGGATATTTATCTTATTAAATAAAAATAGTAATAAATACAGAAAATTTGAACAATTATTACCAATAAAATCTATTAGCACTTGGTACTCATAGAATAAATATTAGCTATATACTGGTCTATTAACAAAATTACCATAAAATTCAAAATTAAAGCATTATTTAACACTTGTTCCCTGACCAAAATGTCCAAGTAGGTAATAAATTAACATTTTTTTTTAAAAAGGAAAATATAAAAAGAAAATTATTAGGAACACAGGAAGCAGAAGCCCACTGTTCTAAATAAATGTTGGGATAAAAAGGAAATCAAAATGAAGAGAAAAAAAGATTAAAAAAATAATTGTGAGCATTATAAAAAGAAACCAGTTGGACAGGATCAGAATTTAGTGCAAAGAGGAAAATTCATTGGTTTAAATGTCAGCCATTAGAAAACAAAGTACGAAATTAAACCAAGTATTAAACTAAAGAAGCCAGAAAATAAAAAATTCTAAGGGGGGGGGAGTAAACTGGTTTTTTGAAAAGAACTAGCTAATAGGCAAACTGTTAAGAGGTTGGTGAGGAAGATATAAATAATCATTTGGAACAAGAGAAAACCTAGAACTACAAAAACAAAGGAGATGAACATTATATAAAGGGATAGTAGGACTTTATTAACAAATTTTTTAATCTAAGTGGAAAAGATGATTCTGTTAGAAAACATGCTTCCTTAAATTGACCTAAATTGCCCTCTCCAAAAATACCCGCCACAAACTCTGCTATCAAGTTGACTGCAACGCCTAGGAATTGAATGAGTTTCCAAGTCTCTAAATTTAAAAGGATGAGACTGCCAGAAGTAAACTTCTGACCTTTTAGTTCACAATACAACATGTTATGCATTAATTATACCATCAAAACTCCTTGTAACCAGAAAAGGAAGTTACAAAAAGAAATCTGCAGACTAGTATCTATAATGAACACAGAAAAAAGTCTCCCAAAATATTAAAGAACTTAATCCATCAAAAAGAGCTTAAAAGAGGTGTTTATTCTAAAAATCTAAGGGTGGAACAAGAAGTGAAAATCAGCATAATTTGCTATTTAAACCTCATTTATTAAGAAAAACTGTCAGGCATACTAGGAAAAGTAAGAAGCTTACTAACCAGAAGAAATCATCTATAAAGAAAACAAACACCCCAGTAAGAATAGCAAAATTTAACAGAACAGCAAATAACAAATGCTTGGTGAGGTTGTCGAGAAACTGGAACCCTTATTCACTGTTGGTGGGAGAATAAAATGGTGTAACCACTATGGAAGGCACTACAGCGCTTTCTCAAAAAAGCTGGAAACAGAAATACCATTTGACCCAGCAATTTCACTGCTGGGAATATACCCTAAAGAAACAAGAACTGCCACCCAAGCAGATATATGCTCACCCATGATTAATGTGGCTTTGTTCACAATAGTTGGAACCAACCCAAGTTTTCATCAGCAAATGAATGGATAGAGAAGCTATGGTATATCCACACAATGGAACACTATGCTGCATTGAAAAACAAGGAACTCATGAAATATTATATAAAATGGGTGACCTGGGAGGACATTATGCTGAGTGAAATATCTCAGTCACAAAAGGACAAATACTGCACAGTGCCACTGTTGTAAAGTGGGACTGACATCAGAGTTGGAGGGAAACTAAGAGGGGATAAATAATGTATACTGCATTGAAACAGATGAGGAAAAGAACTGTTTAGAAGGAATTGGGCATTACTGTCATGACAAGAGTCCAGAATGAAAGCTGCACTGTGGAGTGGACTGTATAACAATGAAAGAATTTTTTTTTACTTTTCAAAGAGAAAAGTTAACTGAGGGTAGGGGTGGACAGGGAGGAAAGTGTGCAACAATGAATGAATGAATGGAAATGCAAGTCTCTGTAAACTTTCATTTAAAAAAAGAAAGAAAGAAAAAAGACACACAAAAAAATAAGTGAAGTTACATGTATATGTGTATACATATGCTAGCATATACATGTAGATGTGCATATGCATCTATAAATATTTATATAAAATAAAGCATGCAGGGGGCACAGACACAGATGCCTCTTAAACGTAATCACTTTACAGGAATAGTTTATGGGGTCTGGATGCTTACGACCACAATTTTAGGGGGCAATTTGGTCAAATGGCATAACATAGAACATAGATTTTTATGTTATACATCTTAGCTTGAGAGTAGTGTCTGTGGCCTAAAAAGTTTGCAGTGGCCATCTAATATACAATTGGCCTCTGAATCCATAGTGAAAGAGGAAGGAAAAACAAGACTTACAGGAAAAACCTAGCTAGTAGACTACTAAGCAATCTATATGAACCAGAACCTAATCAACTATAAAAAAAAAGAACTAGTGCCCAGCTACCACTACCAACCCTTCTAATAACGAACACAATGGGTTCTGATAGAAATGGACAGCAATTTGGAACAGAATTAAGATTGTTAAAAAGTCCAGTTTCAGGATTGCTTGAGAAAGAAAGAGACCCAGAGACTATCATCTTGAGATACCCCTTAAACTTTTGACAGAAATTATTCCATAGTATCATTGTATAACTAAATAACAGATCAGTGCCTAAAATAAACACCTGTTAGTAATGTGAGCCTTTAAAAAAATCATCAATAAGACCAGAAAGTCAACTTTTACTCTAAAACAAAGATGAGGAGAAAGGGGGCAGGGAGAATAAATGACAAGAAATTATACAACCCAAAGGAGTTGACACACTGGAAAAAAAATTGTTGTTGTTATGTGGCATCTAGTCACCTGTGACTCACAGCGACCCTATGTACAATAGCCCTGAACCTGCTCTATCTTGTACCAATCTTATTGTCTCTGACACACCTATTCCTACTACCCCAGTCACTGAATCAATCCATCTCGAGGATCTTCCACTCTTGTGCTGTCCTTCTACCCTCCCAAGCATGACATGCCTCTCCAAGAACTGGTCCCACCTTTTAACATGTCCAAAGTATGTCAGACAAAGCTTCAGAGTCCTTGCCTCCAAGGAGCAGCCTGGTTTCACCCTCTCTAGGATGGTTTCACCCTCTCCAGGATGAACTTGTTTATTCTCCTAGCAGTCCTTAGTATATTCAATACTCTTCTCCAGCACCATAGCTCAAAGTCATCACTTACCCTTCTATATCCCTAGTCATTGTCCAGCTTTCTGATGAATACCAAGAAACTGTGAAGATGATGGCCTGGATCAGGAGCACCTTAGTGTTCAGAGTGACATCATTGCTCTTCAGTACTCTGGAGCAGTCTCTGACAGCAGATTTTCCCAATGCAATTCATCTTTTAATTTCCTGGCTGCTGGTACCAAGAGTGTTGATTGTGGAGCCCAGCAAACTAAAACTGTTAACAATCTTAATCTCTTCACCATCTATTATGATGCAGCCAATCAGCTCACAGGTGAGAATCTTTGTTTTCTTTATTTGGAGCTTCAATCCAAATTGAAGGCTTCAGTCTTTGACCTGTAGCGGTCCTTCTCAATTTTATCAAATAGGGTGGTGTCATCTGTATAACAGACTGTTGATGAGTCTTCCTCCAATCCTGATGCTACATTTCTTCTCATAGAGTCCCGCCTCTTGGATAACTTGTTCTGCATATAGATTGAAAAGAATACGGAGATAGGACACATCCCTGGTATACACCCTTCCCAATTTTGAACCATGCAGTGTTTCCTTGCTCTGTTCTACCACTGCCTCCTGGTCCTAGTATAGGTTTCACATTAGCACGATCAAGTGTTCTGGGGTTCCCATTCTTCTCAGAGTCAGCCACAGTTTGTTGTGGCCCACACAGTCAAACATCTTTGCATAGTCAATGAAACAGACAGATATTCCTCTAGTAATCCCTGCTTTCAGCCAAGAACCACCTACCATTAGCTATACTATCCCTAGTACCACAGCCTCTTCTAAACCCACCCCGCACTTCAGGCAGTTCTTTGGTGATATGCTTTTCCAGTCATTTTTGGATAATCTTCAGAAGAATCTTGTGATATCAATGACATTGTTTGATAGTTTTCGCACTCTGTTGGGTCACCTTTCTTCAGAATGGGAGCAAATATAGATCTCTATCAGTCAGTTGGCCAGGTGGTTGTCCTCCAGATTTCTTGGCACAACTTGGTGAGCACATCCAAGACGTGTAGCCAATTTTAAAAAAAGTAAGGTCCCATTTAAGAAATTGTGTAGAATATTTTAAATGAGCACTTAATTTGCTGTGTAAACTTTCACCAAAAACAGGATTACTAAAAACAAAAACCTATAGTCAACATCATTTTTAATAGTAAAAAATGTCTTTCTTTCCTCCAAAGATAAAAACAAAGAATGCTTGCACTCCATTTTATGCAGTGCCAGACAGGAAGTATCAGTCTGTAAATTAAGACAGGATATTAAAAAGGCATAGATTAGAAAGAGGACTGTGTTACTTAGCTTGGCCTCTTCTTTCATAAAATGTATCACTCACTTTAATGAAAAAAGAACTGTAATTAGACTTTCTCATTAGTTAACAGAGTGATTCCACTGGCAATGTAACAGAAAATTATTTGATTCATATTCAGTAACATTTTAGCAACCCCAAAATCAGTTTTGTACTGTACTTGAACTCAATTTAAAAGGAATAAAGATAAGTCAGAATGATCTGGTCCCCTAATTTCAGCAGGCTAACCAGCCCATTTTCCCTTCTTTATATATGCCACTTTTTGCCTTATTATAAATATAAAAATGAGTGCTGGAAAACCATGCAGCATTTTTTCCTGAGTCTAATATTTAGCTCACACTGACTTCAATCAGGGCTCCATTGATTTCCTTCATAATACAATCACAAAAGAGAAATGAATAGACAAACAATTTTTTGACAATTCTTTGACAAATATTATTAATTTTGTATATTTTCTGTGTCAGGAAGTGTGAGGATGGCATAGGACAGGGCTCAGATCTGTTCACAGTGTTGTTATGAGTCGTACTTGACTTGATGACACCTAACAACAACAACAGGACTAGAAAACATTTTTAGAGAAAGACATTTTTATTTGGTATAACTTAAAGTCAACAAACAGAATGAAACATCTATTATTAAAGAAATCTTCATATGCAACAAATGGCTACAGCAGAAAGACATAAAAATTAGTAAAATACCTACATTTTAGAAAATTTACAAGTGTTCAGAGGTTGGTTATCACAGCCCCCCCCCCTTATACTTGCTACCTTGGAATCATGGAATTTGGAGTACCTGTGGCAACTCATGTCCTCTGTGATCTCAGTCTAACTCTAGATGGGTGTGTGAAAACCTAAGAATTCAATACATGAAACTAAGAGGGCAAAAACCATCTACTTAACTTTCACCCACAGTCACCCCTAGGGTCCAATTTTTTGTTGAGCACCAGCTATGTTTCAAGGAAACCTCACAGCAGAGTTAATTTAACACTGAGCTGCCAACCAAAAAAATCAATGGTTCAAATCTACCAGCTATTGTGCAGGAGGAAAGATAAGGCAGTTTGCATTCACAAAGATTTACAGCCTTAGATATACCATGTTTAAAGAGTCAAAACTAACTGGTCTTCAACTTTTAGTTTTCCTATGTTTTAGGTTTTGGAAATACAAAGATAAATATACCAATTCTGACTCAATAGTTTCCTCAGCTGTAATCTTTGTTTTTTCCTTTTTTTTTTTTATGGAACGCTTCACGAATTTGCGTGTCATCCTTGCGCAGGGGCCATGCTAATCTTCTCTGTATCGTTCCAATTTTAGTATATGTGCTGCCGAAGCGAGCACTCAGCTGTAATCTTATGGGAGCTTATCACCAGGTCTTTTTCCTGCAGACCTTCAGGTTAGCAGCTGAGTACTTAACTATCATACCACTGAATAAACATAGATGATGATGATGATGATAATAATAATATGTCAGTCCACCAGATGCTCTGCCAGGAAAGGAGGGACAATCTCCTCCTGTACCAGTCAGATCTAATTTGACGGTACACTCACACAAAAATTAAAAAAATAAAAAATAAAAAAAAATAATAAAATAATAATACTATGTCAGGCTTGATGTCTTTGAATTCCCTCTGGAACCTCAGAGGCAGATACTATATAGTAAATATTACCATCATCCTAATTTCAATTTTATAAATGAGCTATGCTCTCATCTGATACAAAGTCATGTGACTATTAAGTCAGAATTTGGATCTTAGAAGTCCAAAGCACAAGTATTGAGCCATAATACTTTCATCGTCTAATGTACTTACAAACAAATATAAAGAACTTAAAATACAAAGTAAACTTATTTTTGTGAATATTAAATACTGTGTGGATTCAGAGAAAAAGAATTCTAATTTGGCAAGGAGTGACTTCCATAAAATGACTGTGCCAAAGGCCTTGAAAGAGAAACCAAGAGCCTATCTGTTGGCCTCAAAAAGGTAGGGGCACGCTGGATAGATAAAAGTATGTTCAAAGGCCTATAATTGTGAACTGGGCTCACTGGTCTAAGAAACAATGAGAAACCCAGCTGTGACAGTGTGAAGAATGAACTAGCTGGAGAGAATAGGGGAGAGAATTTTAGTTAGAAATTAGCTACAGACTATGCAAGAGATAGTTTTTGCAGAAGAGTCAGTGCGGAAGATGGTACTTCAAACACTAATCATCAGGAATTGGGTTGAAGGTAAATATTTCACTAAAAATGACATACAGATGAGCTCTGGTGGCCTACTGGCAGGAAGCTGCACTGCAATCCCAGAGATGAGCGGTTCGAATCCACTAGATGCTCTGCTGGTGAAGGAGGGACAATCTCCTCCTGTACCAGTCAGATCCGATTTGACAATATACACACAAAAAATAATAACAAAAAAAAAATTTAAAAATGACATGCAATGGTAATCTGAAAGAAAGTTTTAGTCTAGAGATTACAAAATGTTTGTTGTACGAATGCAATCATAATAGCAAAATATTATAAATGGGAGAAGAGTGTTAAACCCTAATTCCTCTCTCCTAACAAAGTAAGATTTCCATAGATTTATGCTATCCGACATTTACGTTAATAGATTACTTGAGATAAGAACTGTTTTATGTCTCTTTAGTAGTTAAGGTTAACCTATTCCAAAAGCAAAGAAGACAAAAGAAGGTTAACTCATAAATCACCCTTCTCTTTATACAAAAGAAAAGAATAGGAATGTAAAGGTCTAGAAACAAACAGTCTTGGGGTTCAGAGTCCAGCTCACTGTCACCGGGGGGACATGGTCAATATATTTATTAGCGACATCATCTGTATACTGGAGATTATCAAGGCATACCTCAAAACACTGCTACTAGTTTTTGGCACAGAGGTGGTAGGTATATTATAAGTCTTTTTCCTTAGTATATTCCTTAAAATAGTAACTTAAATATTTAACTGTCAACTGTTTATATAAAGCAGTGCTCCTTCAAGCAAGTGAGTTTTTTGTTGTTTTTGAGAGCAACAATTACTATTTATAATATTACAGCATCACATTGGGAAAAATCACATAAACAAACACACTTTTTACACAATCCTACAAGATAGTTCTCACTATCTCCATTTTACAAACATTGAGGATCACAATAAATCCTTAGTCCATAGTCACACGTTTAGTGCATGGCAGAATTCAAAGTAAAAATCAGATTTATCTGACCATATAGCCTGTTTTTTAAAATAACAATACAACTTATGGTGTTACAGTTATTCTTACTAAGAAACATAATGCTGAGATATAGGTGTAAAGTAGTGTTGCTGTCATTCAATAATACATGTAAGTTTTCATGGAAAAAAGAAGGTGGAGAATAAAACAAAGCACATACTCAAATGGTCTGCATCCAGCACAAAATTATTTTCATCTTCAGATAAAACTGGTCTACCAAGAAATTCTGCCAGGTTATTTCTACCACAGGGTCCCCAATACAAAACCTCATCGCCATAAACTAACCCAAGATATCTCACCTCTGGATAGTATATGGTGTAAGCTACGCTACATGTAAAAAAAGCCAAGAAAATCCAGAACAGAAAATGAATCACTTTCCTACAGGCAACAATCATTGGAGAAAACAATCCTTACCCATGCATATAAGACACCTACCTATGCCTTTTGTTCTAAAAATTTATTTACAGAGCTTTTTGATGCTGAGCTTAAAATTCAGGCTACAGCCAGAAAAATAACAGTAATATGACATATTTATGAATATATATTTGAAAACTTTACCTGTTTTCTTCTTTTTATCAGAAGTAGCATCCAAAGCAGTTAAGGTAGAAGAGATGCTTTTATAAATATCATGACTGCATACTCCAGGATCATCTTCATCAGATGAAAATGAAGATAAATGTTCTAAGCTTTTAAGTTCATTATCAACTTTTCCCGATGGACTAGCACCCCCAGTTTCAGACACTAAAGACACAGGTGTTGCAGACAAAGTCTTTGGAAGTGGTGGGGGACAAAATGTTCGAACAATCTGGGACCCCTGCCTTCTAGTCCTATTTGGCACTCGTACAGTAAGAGTAGAGAATTGCTGCTTGGGCCCAGATTTCAGAAAATCTAAGAAAGAGGCAATAAATCCTGTTTTGACCTCTGGTTGTTTTTCCTCTACTTCTTTGATCTTTTGTCTCATTTTTTCTTGATGCTGATAACCATCATGGCTGCTTTCTGAGGAAGGAGGAGTGTATGGTGCGTACATATCTGTTCCCCTTGGATTGTGACGTTTGCCTTGGGTAGGTCTTTTCACCTGTTTCTGATTATTGTTGTCGTCTTCTTTACCTTGCCCCCTCCCTTTATTTTTTTTCTTTTGAAGGTTAAGATGCAGTAAATCTTGGTTTTCATCTTCAATCTTAACATTGACTGCATCCCCAGGTTGTGCTATGGCCATGAGTGCAAGGGCCCTCCTAGCTGGGTTCACTGACACACCACCGTCATCAGGTCCTAAGGTAAATTCACCCTCTGTGGTAGCACTTTCTCCATTTATACTTCTCCTATTAGAGGCAAGTTCTTGATTTCTGTCCGTATTTAATATATTATCAATGGGAACTTCACTGTTTTCTTCAGATTTACGATTGGTAGCAGACTGGTTTTTGATGGAGCCAGAACTTTGATCATGGTCTTCATGACTTGGTCCAACCACAGATGAAATTACTTTTGAGGTTATATTTTGATCAGGTGCTTCAATGTGCTTTTGATCAAGAGTAATTTTTGACTGAAGGGTAGGTACTGGTGAAAGGTTTATGGTAATCTGACCTCCATTTAAAGAAATTTCACTTATATTTTGTGGCTTTCTCGCTGTGGCTGTTATGGAGTTAAAATCTGAAGTCACATGTCTAACATCTAATGCCTGCTGAAAATGAGATTTAGAATCACCACCTTCAACACTTTGAATGGTTTCATTTGATGTTGACTTAGGAAACTCAGGTGTAACGCCACACGCAGCTGCTGTAGCTGCTAAGATATCATCTACATTTGATAACATATTTCTTTCATCACTGAGAAGCATTGCCTCTGGGAAACATATTGATCCAAGAGAAACAAACTGACTCTTTGAATCATGTTGATTTGTTTCGTTAAAATGGTCCTTTGTTGTTAGGTGCTGCTGTGATGGTTTTGAAGACTCAGAGAGGTCCATTTTCATAATTTCAGAGTTTGGGGGATGGAGTTGTGTCTGGGGAGGATCGCCATTGCTCTGAATAATATGCCCATCCATTTGAAGGAAAGGATGTACTATTTGTTGAGGACTTTGAACACGCTGTCCTTGTAAAGATGACTTTACTTGTGTTAAACCTGCTTGCAGTAATGACTGCTGAAGAATTTGTAAATCACAAGCAGAATCTAAAAGGACCTGGGTATTAGGAACAGAAACCTGATGTCCAGGCCCAGTATGAGTTGGAATTTGAATCTGAGATGAAGAATTAATTATCTGATCTTGCTGTTCCTGGGTTTTGGCTTCATGTACCTTATGCATAAGAGAATGTTGTTCATTTAGGTCTTTAGCATTCAATCTTATTTGTGGAGTCTGCATTAAATTAGGTGCCTTCTTAATATCAAGAGGTGGTGTGTTACTGACCTGACCAATTTGTTGGCCAAGTTGTGACACTGATCCAACCACACTCTCATCTTTTTTCGATCCTTGTAGAGAAATCCCAACTTGATCTTCAAGACGAGAATTACTTCTGATTACACTCTGAGAGTACCTGTCGTCTGCCTTTGATACCTTATAAATGGAGTCTTGAGAATTAATTTCTCCATCAGATATCCTTTGAGTTGATGACTCAAGAGATGTTTGTGGCTGTAACACCTGTAACTGTTGCATTGGAAATTCTTCCTCTTGCTTTGAAGATGTATAAACACTTGAGTCAAGTTTCCTTTCAGAAAAAGACTCTGGATCAGGGGAAGGTAAGCTATTCTGTAATGTCTGACAATGAGTAGACGATGCAAAAGATGTTGACTGGACAACAGGCAAATACTTTTGCGACTGGGGAGATGATGACTCTTGTGTCTGAGTATTCTGAGAAGAATGCAGAGAAATGTAATTCTGGGTTGGGCCAGTTGCTGGCAAGTTCTGAGCCCGAGAGGCAGGAGAATAAGAAAGAGAAGGGGCTGTTAAAGTTAGGGACTGCCCTGAAGCATAGTTCTCTGAAGGGCTAACAACTGATAAGACTTGTGATTGAGATGAATAGCTAACCTGTGACTGGCTAACTGGTGATAAACCCTGAGAGTGACCAGATGAGTAACTTTGAGACTGACTAACTGAAGCAAGATCTCTTGTTTGAGCAGGGTAATTCTCATTTGTACCTGAAGATAATACCTGTTGCTGATTAGAAGAATAACTAACTGTCTGATTTTCAGAAGTTACAGTCTGAGATGACCCAGAAAAAGTCAGTGTTTTATATAAGGATGGCAACTTCTCAACCTTGTTAGATCTATAAACTTGTGAATGAACAATAGATGGCACATTATGTGGCTGTACTACACCATAATTTTGGGACTGACTAACTGATAAAAGGCTTGGTAGCTGCGCTGTAGAATAGATTTGTGCTTGCCCTGGTATTACAGAACTCTGGTTATGTAAGGGTTTGGAATAGCTTAGTGTTTGCAAAGGAGGAATTATATTTTGAGGTTTAGAGGTTTTAGTTGACCTTGGTGGTTGTTTTACAGAACAGTTTTTTACTTTTGTAGTAGGAGGGTACCCTGGTGATGGAATTGCAGATGAATAAGACTGAGCAAGTTCCACTGAGACTTGGGAAGTCTTCTGCTGCAATCCTTCATTGTTCACCTGAGTAGAATCTCCAATTGAGCTACAGGATAAAGATGACTGCCTGGTTGTTTCCTGAAAATTAACTATACTTGCATTTGCTAAATAATTCTGTAAGGAATGCTGCTGTGAACCAGTCAGTTGTGCCTGATTAGATTGGGTACCAGAAGGCCGCTGATGGTGTTTAATAACACTACATTCTCGAAGAAGCGCTCTTTCAATGGAAGCAGTGGAACTAGGAAAGAGAGTTGAACTGTAGGCTTGAGGAGTTTGCTGGGCTCCTCCAAGTGCAGAAGGCAACAAACTAAACTGAGGTTGTAAAAGATGGGGTGCAGACTCTTGAGCTGAACGATATGTTGAAGACTGAGGTGGTATGCTGTTGCTTAATGCAGAACTGCCCAGGCGCTCAAATGCCAATGCAGTTGGAACAGTTCCCTGGGAAGTCTTGATTTGGAGCAATGGATCATGAGGATTTAAAATTCCATTTGCTGTAGTGTTAAAAGTTGAGTCCTGAAGCACCAAAGGTGAGGTGGTAGCAAAGTTCCTATTGCTGAAGGTGGTAGGATGCTGATAAGTGGAAAGGGCGGATGGTGGAAGTGTTCCAGTAGTCGGCAAAGATCCAGTAACAAACAGCTCAGTTGCTGCTGAGGAATGCATACCTACGAATACAAAGCACAAAAGAAAAAGAAGATCTCTATAAAATTATAGCACACATGCATAAATACACACATTTTTCAAGAGAGAATAACTCTTAAT
>NW_006399779.1:10787258-10790133 GCF_000299155.1 Elephantulus edwardii | reverse complement strand
TGACTATACATTTAATGCTAAAAATTACATTTTTGTATAGCTAACTTTCTTTCTTAAAGTAAAAATAGCTACCAAATGATCAGTCATATGTATCATATAAATAAGTTTACATGTAGTTAATGAGGCCCTTTGAAAATTTGAAAACTTGTAAAAATGTACACTAGTAAAAATGTATATAATCTCTAAAGATTTCCCATAAATTTTATTGTAAAAAAATACTGACAAACATACATGACATAAAAAATGAAGCATCAACACTAAGCTGCTTACATTTAACATAATAAAATAATTTTAAAAAATAACAGTAAGGTTATTTAAGATGACAAAGTTTTTATTCCCAAAGTAGACGTATTTTTAAGTATTAAGCATTCCAATTTTTTACTTCCTGGTTATAACTTAGCAAAACAAAAGAAACATACCTGTCATGAAAGGCTAGTCAGAAATTAGCACTGTCAAGAAAAGATCTTTAACATTCCAGAACAGCATCCTAGCAGTAAATAATAAAAATAAAAAGGTTCCCAAAATTCCCTTTTCTAGGTGTTTATCCTATGAAAGTATGTAGTCACAAAGATATATGTACACGATATTCCTCATGCTCATTACTTATAAACAGGAGAAAAATTCTGATGCCTATCAACAGGTTATTGTGATGTGTAGTTAAGGAGATTCCAACTCACAGAGATCCCTAAGTGACAAACTAGAATTGCCCTAACATATTTAGCTTTGCTGTCACCTTTGTAGGGGAAGAGTGCCAGGAACAGCTGGTTGGATTCAAACCACCAATATTTTTGGTTAAGAAGCTGAGTTTTCAACCATTGCACGACTATGCACATCCTAAACTACCACTGCCATAAACAATGACTCAGTGGTTGTATAAGCTGTAAGCTGTAACATAGACATATTACGGAAAAATAAATACCAAACTGTCAACTCTTTTCTAAAAAGTATAAACAGTTAAGAATATCTTCTACCTTTTTCATTTTAAAAAGAAAACAAAATAAGAGCGAAAGATTCTCTGACCTTCTAACATTCTTTTCTCACTTATTTCCATTAAATGTAAAAAAATTATTACTACTACAAAGGCATCCACTTCCAAAATAATGTGCCTCCGGAAACTCTATGAACTTTGATAAATGTTGATAGTTGTAGAGGGGCTTCAGGCCTTTCGTTCACAGGGTTGCTATGAGTTGTGCTTGACTTAAGGCAATCAACAATAACGACAACTATAAGGATAGAAAATTATCGGTACTGTCTGTGTTAAGACCATTTAATGTAGAAACAGATAACTAATAAAACGGGTATGAGGATCCAAACAGCTGGGAGCATAGGTAGGAGGATGGGTGAGGGGCATAATCATAGGGTCATAAAATTGGATGGGTGTGTGGAGGGGTGGGTTAAGGAAATGGGAAAGATTCAGTGTGAAAAACAATGTATACAAATTTTCTAAGTAAACCAGTATAAAATAGAAAGTTTCTATTTTTTAAAAACAAAAATAGAAAGTTATCTAGTTGCACCTGAAGGAAAAACATTATCAATTGAAAGACACTTCTAAGATAATTATAGGAATTAGAATACATTGTTAATATAAAGTAGCTCAACTCTCCTGCTATACAAGGAGGAATCTGGTCCAGCAGATTTGACTTGTCTGAGGTCTCACCGCTATTCAGTGGCAACAACAACCATACCTAAAGCCATGAAATTCTGCTCTTCTCAAGCACACAAGTAACTACTTAAATTGTCAGAGTCAAGACTTACATCAAGGTATTTTGTTAGTAATTATCTCTTCAATCTTAACTTCATTTTCACCTGAGGATTAAAAGTAAATTACTGACAGCAACAAATACTTAGATTTTGTATACTTTTAAAATGAAAAAAATTACATGTTTTGAAGTTCACTGGAAGATCTATAATTATTATCACTCTCAGCAACATTACCTTGACGTAATCATAAAGAGTGCACTTTTGGTCTATAATTTTTTTAAAATTTTTATTTTATTATTTTTGTGTGCATGTACCATCAAATCAGATCTGACTGGTACAGGAGGAGATTGTCCCTCCTTCCCCAGCAGAGCATCTGGTAGATTCGAACCATTTGCCTCTGGGATTGTAGTTGTAGCTCCTTGCCACTAGGCCACCAGAGCTCCCCTTTGGTCTTTACTTTTAAAAGACTTAAAAGATTCTGAAAACAAAGACTTACCTGTCTGCCAGGCTGGAGTCCTGAATTGGGGGAGAAGATTAGTTCCTGAAGAAGCAGCCTGAGCAGTTCGGGGTTCAACAGCAGACAGAAAATTCATCACTGAAGATTCTTTAGTGTTAGTGATGGCACTGTTCACATTAGTTTCAAATATTGTGGAAAGACCTACATTTGAAGATAAAATACATGCATTATCAATTATATTCCTATTTTTAAAAGGAATTTCTGGTAATTGAGGCCAAAAGTTCTACAATCCTAAGATCTTTTATTGTTAAATAGCAAAGAAATATTAATTTGACCAATCATCAAAAACCGTCAAAGCTAGAGGAAAGCCCTAGGATTGACCCCAGGAGGAGAGGTAGCAGATATCACGGAATGTATATGGGTAGGGTGAAAGGGAGGGTAGAGCGAGGTTTGGCTAAGATGGGGTACATAATGGTACTGAGGTTATAAGACAACATGTATATAAGTGACTGAATAAAAACCAATTAAAAAAGACACAATTTCCAAAGCTGTATACCTATTAATTACCTAGATCTTCTCTAAGTGGTAAGAAGACAAAGCTTTTATTCTTATTTTCTTATTTCCCATATTCGTGTCCTATACATATTTGTAACCTAACACAGAAATTATACACAGATAGACATTCTTCTGGTATTCTCTGCTTTCAGCCAAGATCCA
>NW_006399779.1:10782126-10783598 GCF_000299155.1 Elephantulus edwardii | reverse complement strand
TTGGCTGAGGTGTGGCAGTATATCCAGGAAGCTGATGAGAGGCTGCAAAAGTCTGTCTCTGAAGGAGATCTGCTTCAGAGTGTGAGGGAGGTCCTTCTTCATAGCTTAAACTGGAGGATATGAAAAATCAGTGACCAAAAACATATACTCAAACCATATATGCACACAATTTCCAAGATACCAAAAATTAAAAGTGGCAGAAGTCTCTGACCAAATTTCTGACTTACATTGATCATTTCTGTCTTAATCCTACCAACAATACTTTCACAATGGAAAATAAATTGAATATATACAAAGGTAATAAATTGTATTTTTTTAATTCCATTTTCTTTCAATTAGAGCCCTTTTGCTGGGAGAAAGAGAATGCCACAGTGTAAAGAGTAGTCTCCTATGAAACAGGCAGGCTGAACTCATTTCCTCAGCTCAAATACTAATTTACAGTGTGATTTAATCAAGGGACTTGCCGTGGGATTAATTTCTTTATTGTATGCAGAACAGATTTGATAAAGTCTCTAAGACCTCATTAATTATGTCATTTTATGGAATCAAATAATTAAAAATAAACAGACATATTTCTCAATTACTCACCTGCATAATTCCAAAAATTTCTGAAAAGTAAACATGAGTATAAGTTTTGTGTAAAAAAAGTTTCATGTCACTTACTAAATAAATATATAAATAAATACACCCTGGGTGATTGCAAAGTAGAAGCATGGTAACATATTTAACCTTCAAGAAGAAATCTATGGATAAGTGGACACACCATTTTGCATTCTTAACAATACTGTATGATATCTGATCACTTCACATCCTCGTTACCATTAAGTATTGCTAGCTTCCATTTTTTCTTTTAATGTTAAGCATTTTTTTTTAAAATCTGATGGCTTACTGGTAGAAAGCTGTGCAGCCAACTCAAAGGCACATGTGTTCAAATTCACCAGCTGTTCTACAGAAGAAAGTTGGGCTGTCTTCTCCAACATGATTTATTGCCTCTGAAAACCTGCAGGGTCAGCTCTGGATTCTGATTCGACAATATATAACAGCAATTAATCTCACTGATTGTGTGGAGGTGTTTGTCGTTTTTTTTGGTGGGTTTTTTCCCCTTGCATCTCCTTAATAACTAACAATGTTGTTCATTATTTGCTTATCTGTAATTCAAAAAAATTTGGGAAAGCATCAATTAAAATCTTTTTACTACTTTTAATTGAGCTGTTTGTTTTTAACTGAGTTTTAATAATGGCTTATCCAGTCTAAATTCAAGACCTTTGTTAGATACATACTTTTCAAATATCCTCTCCTATACTTGGACCAAGAGGCAGTCGTCAGAACAGAGCAGGGCAACACTGCATGGTTCAAATTGGGAAGGGTGTACGTCAGGGATGTGTCCTATCTCCATACCTTTTCAACCTGTATGCAGAGCAGATTATCCGAGAGGCTGGGCTCTAGGAGGAGAAGCGTGGTGTTAGGATTGG
>NW_006399779.1:10758933-10781581 GCF_000299155.1 Elephantulus edwardii | reverse complement strand
AGAGACAGGTCTTTAGAGAGGGACATCATGCTGGGTAGAGTAGAGGGACAGCGCAGGAGGGGAAGACCCTCTATGAGGTGGATGGATTCAGTGACTGGGGTAATCGGGATGGGTGTGCCAGAGGCAATGAGATTGGAATAGGTTAGAGCACGGTTTAGGGCTGTTGTACATAGGGTCGCTATAAGTCGCAAACGACTCGACGGCACATAACAACAACAACAACAATAATCTATGGTTTATATTTTCATTCCCATACAGCATCTTTAGAAGAATTCTTAATTTTTATCAGTGTTTTTATTTTCTAGATGAACTTTTAAAGGAAAAAATATTTCAGACAAATCAATATACAGAAATGACATCATATACATAAACTAACAATTGTCTTTATCCCATGATGTCCTCCCCATGCACATACCTTAATCACAACAAATAATGATGTGTACAGTAGTGGGAATATCCAATCATTGGATTCTTAGATGAACTTTTGATGTCAGTAATTATATCATAATCTTTGCCTATCCCAAGTCTCAAAGACTGCCCTGGAAGTTTTATATTATTAACATAAGAGCTGAAAGTATATTTATACATGTATATTCATTCATTGCAACTAATAATAAGATGCTGTATGCCCATCAACTGACAAATGGATAAGAAAACATGGTATATCCTTAACCAGATAACTTGGTGATAAAAAAGAATATACTGATACATACTTAAACATGGATAAACTTTTAAAAAATTATGTTAAGGCTAAGGTGGCATAGTGTGTAACATATTGAGCTGCTAATCAGAAGGTCAGCAGTTTGAACTCACTAGCTGCTCTTAGGGGAGAAACATGGGCAACTGCCAGCCATAAAGATTTAGTCTCCAGAAATCCAGTCACAGAAGACACATATTGTGTGTGTGTGTGTGTGTGTGTGTGTGTATATATAAAATGTCCATAACTGACAAATCCATAGAGATGCCAAGTGTGGTTGAGGATGACCCACAGGGATGGCCTTATGAACAACATATCTGAACTCTATTCTACACTTGACTTGTCTGCTGCAGTCATTGTGTCAATCCAACTCGTTGGGATCTTTCTCTCATCAGCTGACCCTCAACCTTTCCAAGCATGATGTCCCTCTCCAAAGAATAATCTCTCAACAACATGACCAAAGTATGTAAAAGGAAGCTTTGTCATTTTTGTCTCCAAAGAGCACTCTAGCTGCACCTTCTCTAAGACTATCTGCTTGTTCTCTTTAAAGTCCAGGAGATGGTCAGTATTCCTCTCCAACACCACAGCTTAATGGCATCAATTTTTCTTTTGTCATCCTTATTCACTGTTCAGCTCTCAGATACTTAACGAGTGAAAAGACCACGGGCTGAAATCAGGTGCACCTGAGTCCTCAAACTGACATCACTGCTCCTCAGTAACTGGAGAAGTCCCTGACTGTACTTTGTCTCCTGATGTCCTTCTGACTGCTGGTATCACAGATGTTGCCTGAAGACAAAAGTACTGACAGTGTGAATCTTTTCTCCATTTATCATGATGTTACCTATTGGTCCAGTGGTGAAACCTTTTGTTTTCTTAATGTTGTGATGAAATCCATATTGAGGTTTGTATCCCTTGATATTCTGCAGAAAGCACCTTAGGTTCCCTTCATTTTCAGCAACCAAGGTTGTGTCATCTGCGTACAAGGTTATTGATGAGTATTCCTCTGATTCTGATGCCATATGTTTTATAGAATCTAAACTCTTGCATGCATAATTTGCTTGGCATACAGACTGAATAGGTATGTAGAGAGGCGAGAACCCTGACACACACCTTTCTTGATTATAAACTATGTGATGTTCCCTTGCTCTGTTCTCACAACAGGGTTTGGTCTAGGTATAGATTTTGCATGAGCACAATTAAGTGTTCTGGACTTTACATTCTTCTCAATGTTAGCCATAATTTATTATGATCCATCCACTCAAATTCCTTTTAATAGTCAATAAAGCAAAGACGCTTTGCTGATATTCTTTCTAGTATCCATCCGACATCAGCAATGATATCCCTGGTGCCATGCCTCCTTCTTTCTAAATCTAGTTTGAACTTCTGCCAATTCTCTGTGTATTGTTCTAGCCATTTTTGAAAGATCTTCAGCAGTACTTTCCTTGCATGTGATACTGATGCTATTCTTCAATAATTTACACATTCTGTTGGATCACCTTTCTTAGGAATGGGAACAAACATGGATATGCCAGGCAGCTATCCTCCAAATCTCCTGGCATAGGCTGGTGAGCACAAACAGGCCTGCATCTGAGAGATGAAACATTTCAGTTGGTATTCCACTGACTCCTGAGGCTTAATTTTTCCAATATCTGCAGTGCAGAGCTTGAACTTCTTCCCTAATTACCACTGGCTCTTGATCATATGGTACTTCCTGAAATAGTTCTGTTTGCCAATTCTTTTTTGTACAGTGACTGTGTGTGTATTCTCTCCATCTTCTTTTGATGCTTTCAGAATCTTTCCATATTTTGCCCATAACATCCTTCAGTATTGCACCTTGAGGCTTGAATTTTTCAGTCTTTTCAGCTTGAGAAATGCTGGTTTGAGGTCTTCCCTTTTTATTCTCCAATTTCAACTCTCTTTACATTCCACTGTACTACTCTGTTTTGTCTTCTCAAGTTGTCCTTTGAAATCTTCAGCTCTTCTATGTCAGCATCTCTTCCCCTTGTGGTTTTCTTCTTCTTCCCTTTGTTTTCGCTTCTCAATGCTCTAGTGAAATTTTCATTCTCTTCTGACATTCATTTTTATTTTATCTTTCTCCTCTGAGTTTATACTGACCTTTTGCTCTTTCATGGATGATCCTTGCTGTCATTCCACAACTTATCTAGTCTTTAGTCATTGGTGTTCAATGCTTCAAACCTATTCTCTAGGTGAGATGGTTGTTATGTGCCACTGAGTCTGTAAAACAGCCCTAAATGCTGCTCTATCTTGTGCCAATCTTAATGTCTCTGACACACCTACTTGATATTGTCTTTTTAACTAGGAATGAAATATCATTCTTTTGTTTTTCATTCCCAGCATAGTATACCATGTGATTGTTTGATTAAGTGGCTAAGCCAGTCCACCTTAAATCACTAATGCCTAGAATGTTTATGCATTCATCTCATTTTTTACAACTTCTAGTTTTCCAACATTCATATGCCAAATGCTAGAGAGAGAGAAAAAGGGCAGGGACTGCTAATGGGTATATGAGATTTCTTTGGGGGATTGTGCAATTATAAAGTAGTGACAACTGCACAACTTGTTAATATACTGAAAACTACTTAAAATCATATACTTTAAAATGGTGAATTTTATGGTATGTCAATAATAACGGAATTAAAAAAATCACTCAATCTTACTGATCCTTGGTAATTTTATATGAACTTATAACACTATCAAACAAAGTGGTTATAAATAAACCTGTGGCTATGTACATTTTAATCTCTCAGGACTGGAACATCTCTATGTATCATAGTCATTGTGTCTTCTTGATTTGTATTTTTATTTTAAAGTGAGTTTTCAGAAGGCATTGCAATTGATGGTCCCTGGTTAGCTAAACTTGTGGTACTTGGTTTTTCTTGCATATTTGCTTTAACAAAAGGCATTAAAAAAAAAAAACACAAACCCACAAAAAACTATAATAAAAAACCCTCCAAACCAAAAACCCACCTATGATGGGAAAAAAAAAAAAAAAGTCGCATGTCTCAAAACCTGGTCTTTGTTTCCAATTACTTTATTGGGACTAGTATATGATCTCCTGTGAATAAATGCATATTTGCTTAAGAAAAGACCCACTGTAGTCCAGCACAGATCTTCCAAGCCCCCAACCATGGGATGGTTGATAGAAAACAGGACTTGTCCAATCTCTTTCAAGCTCTGAACATTACATGAATTAAGACCTAGGGAAGTAGAATAAGCCAGAGGAAAAGGGTCAGCTCTTCTCCCAACATACTCAAGGAGAGTACATATTAAGTCTATGGTTAAGAAAGATCAGAATTTTGCCGGGGGGGGAAGGCAAAGTATAAGTATCCCTTTATTGTTGTTGTTGTTATGTGCCATCGAGTCACCTGTGACTTGTAGTGAACTTATGTACAGCAGCTCTGAAGCCGACTGAGCCAGTATCATTGACTCTGACAATCCTGCCTCCATTGCCCTAGTTACTGTATCAATCTAATAATTTGTTTCTGTTTACAACTGTTCCTCCTTTGTTTCCAAATTTGAGGGCTCAGTCTCAGTTACCATATCTGTTAGTCTACTCTAAGTGTGCTCTACTGTATGTAGGGTTTATGCATCAAAATCAACCAAAACAAAAAAAATAAGAGAAAGCCTTCAGTCTTATCACTTTCCTTCCTTAGTGTTAAAAGAATTCGGCTACACTTTTAAAAAATGGTTTTATTTAGTCTTGGAATCAGTTTTTCACATCTGAGGAAGTGAATCCTGGATTGAAGTAAACAGCCCTAGATTCCAGTTCTGATTCTGTAAATAACATGCTATAAGAATGAGCAGTTCTTTTAGAAGTCTGTTTCTTGTTTAAAGAGTCTACAAATTAAGTGAAATATCTTTACTTCATCTAGCACAAAAGACTTCCATATTGTCCAGTATAGTCTGTCTTCTAAATACACAAACACTGAGTTCATGGAATTAACCTTGAGTGTCTAGCATGTTTTTGTGTTACCAAGTTCATTTCAACTCACAGCAAATCTCTTCAGAATGCCACTGCCCTGTCCTGTGCCATCTTCACAACTGCTGTTTGAGCCACTACTGCAGCCACTGTGTCAATCCATCTCATTATGAGTTTTCTCTTTCACCCTCTATTTTACTAAGCATGATGCCCTTCTCTAGAAACTGCTTTCTTCTAGGTTATCAAAGGAAGTCTCATCATTCTCACTTCCAAGGAACACTCTGGTGATACTTAACCTGAGACATATTTCGTCTGTTCTTTTGGCAGTTCACAGTGTATGCCATATTCTATAACAATATAATTCAATTTACATTACTTTCCCAATCTTTTTTATTAATTGTCCAGTTTCCATATGCATATAAAGAGACTGAAACTGCCATAGCTTGGATGATAGCACCACAGTCTTGACATCTTAACTTTTTAATACTTTAAGGAGGTCTTTCACAACAGATTTCCCTTAATGCCCTATCTCTAGACTTATCCATTTCAGCACTCACAACATTTTAAAATTGTCTATCCCTCATTACATGCTAAATATTTTTCATTTTCCTTTATTTTCTATCTCCTCTGGGAAAAAATTTATAGCCTCAGAAACCTGATGGGGGGTCATGGCCACCTGATTTGGAATCAACTTCAGTGGTTTGGTTTTGTTTAGCCAATCACAGTCAGAGAAATAAAATAAAACCTGAAGCACAGACCTTATCATACTAGGAAAGTCATAATCATGAAATTGAAAAAATTGGTGAACAATGAAATAACTGTTAAAGCAAAGGCTTTGCACACATGCCACTGTCCTGTACTTCAAAGTTCTATGTCATGTTATTGTTATTAGGTGCCTTCTAGTGACTGCAATTCATAGTATCCTATGGACAAAAGAATGAAACCTGACCCTATCCTATGCCATTCTTTTTTATTTTGAAAGCTTATAAAAATTTAATATTTGCTTTTACTTGGTCCTATGCCATTCTTAACAATCTCTGCCATGTTCTAGTCTACCGTGGCAATCACTGTGCCAATCTATCTCACTGCAAGTCTTTCCCCTCTGTCACTGGCCCTCTACCCTTCACAGTATGACATCTTTTTCCCAAAGCATGATCCTACCTGACAATGTGCCAAAGTATGTGAGACAAAATTAGTGGTAACAGTTATTTTTGAACTCTTAACAAATACAATGATCTTTTCAATCACTTTCTATGTATCTGAAAGTTGGAAAATGAATAAGGATAACAAAAGAAGAATAATCTATGCCTTTGAGTATGGTGCCAGAGAATACAATTGAGAATACATGGACTGTCAAGAGAACAAATAAATATATTTTAGAAAAGGTGCAACAAGGGTACTTCTTAAGAGGAAAGGATGGTGAAACGTATTGCATATTTTAGGCATGTTACTAGGAGGGGTCAGTCCTTGAAAAAAGCTTTTAAAAAAAAGTTATCAAGCTTGGAAAGGTGGAGGGTCAGCAAGAAGAGGCTGGGAATGTTAATGAAAAATGACTGTCCATCTTTCTCCTTCAGAGCAGCTGGTGAGTTCAAATGACTGACCTTTTAGTTAGCAACGCAGTATGTTGCAATTCTTTGGTTAAAACAGCTTTTTGTCCTTGCCCACAGGAAGTCTCTTCTTGGTCTTTGATATCTAAGTCCTTCGAATTACTCAGCTTCTGTCTGGATTAAACACGTTACAAAATTCTTTACTGATAGGTACTACAGAGTTATGGTAGTCTAGTGGATAAGGACATGCGCTGTCGACCCAAACACAAGCAGTTCAAATCCATGAGCTTCTCTGAAAACCTACTGGAAGGTCATCTATGAATTGGTTCCAACTCCACAGCACAGTGAGCAAATAAGAAAAAAAGAGAAGTCCACTGCACTGCTTAGCACTGCTTTCTGCCATTTTGGTGAAGTTACAAGACCAAGCAAGAAAGGCCAAATAAAAGCAATCAATCACATCATAGTTTTATTTCAGCTGCTTCCAGGTACCTTCTTATTGTGTGTGGCTCAGTAGTTTCTTTAGCAAATATAAATTTTCTATTTTTAGTATTATTAGCATGGTCTGGGGTTACTGGTAAGGAAAGTATGCCTGCACAATTCACATTTTTGTTTTGGTTAAATATGATGGTTATATTATAAAAAAAGAAATTAAGTATCTTTTAAAGACATGTATAAAAGAGTGATGTGGCCTAAAATATGTTTAAAATTATATTTGGGACAGATGAGGAAACAATAATGATTGTTGTTGTTGATTGCTGTCGAGCTGAGAAAGACTCATAGCAATCCTATGAACAAAAGACTTGAAGTCTTTCTATAACTATCGCTGTTTCTCAAAGTTCAAGAGTTTCCAAAGGCATGTTGTTTAGAAAGTGGATTCCATTCTTGCTTCCAAACATGTCTTAATCTCGGAGCTCCACCAAACACTGTTCACCACAGGCAGCCATTATGGCATCCGGCACTCCAAGGGCACAGAGTTCAGCATCACAGACCCTCCAGGCCACCTCAGTACAGCAAAATGACAGACCAGTGCTGCACCACTGAGAAGAATGTAATAGTACCAACTCTAAAAACACACATACCTACGCTTATTATCGAATTTTAACACATCAAATCCTTGTATGACCAGTAAGTGCTGGGAATGTCACAATGCAAATGAGAAAAGACTGTAAAATATTTGTAAAATGGCCATCTCGCCTTCCTCCTCTGGATGAGACAGCCACTTCCCTAGCTTCAGATGTCAGTGCAGAGGGACCACATGGTGGAGGTTCTGAGACACAAGCAACACAAGATGGACATTCAATGCATAACAGGGCCTGACCACCCTGTCAGAGAAGCAGTGCGGCAGGGAGCAAGAGTGGAATTTTGTGCCTGCATGCCGTCACTTTACTTTTAAAGCACCCAGCACTTCAAGAATGCTGGGATAATCATGTAAAATTTTTTGGAGTTTAGGAGTCCATTTTACCCTTGTCTTTAATATTTGGAAATTTCCCTATAAAAGCAGTTTTTACTCAGAGGAGGGGGGGGGAATCACATTTAAGTGGTGGATTACTGATTAGTAACAGAAACAAAGTAAATATTTTAAACACTAAAAAAGATTCATGATATAATTTACTACTCTTGTAATGGAAGCGTTCATTCCCCCAAAGAGCAGCTGGGAGATTTGAACTGCCTGCCTTTGGGGTAACAGTGCAACACCTTAACCACCAGGTTACACCTTAACCACCACGCTACCAGAGCTTGCTTATAATTTACTATTCTTAAATTCTATTTTGGTGTCTGTCTATCTATCTATCTATCTATCTATCTATCTAATCTACAGAGAGACAGAAAGAGAGAACATAAAACTTTTGTCATTTTAACTATTTTTAAATATACAATTTAGAGACCTTAATAACTATCACTATTTCTAAAAGTTTTCATCACTACATATGGAAACTTAGTATTCTGGTTTATTTACTATCTTGTAAGATCTCTCTAAATAAATATGGCCTGTCAAATGCAAACAAAAACAACAAATACAAAGGATACTTTGTATCTATGAAGATGCTAAAATTACCTTGATAATAAGGTGAATAGTAAATCAGTTAATTTGTGGATATGTAAAAGAGCTCTTAATAAGAAGTTTGAAGCCTTTATCCTTATGCTATATTAAAACATAATTTATGAGTCTCAGCCTAAGACCTTAACTATCTACCCAGCCCCCTCCTTTTTTCTTGCACACACAGTTCTACTTAAACCCTTCCCTTCCAAACGGTTCACACTTTAATTCTGGCATCGTTCCATTACTCCCCTTGTGACACTCTGGCCAAATCAAATGGATTTAAATAATTTAATATCGGTTTAAGTGAAAGTAGTCCCAGTTTTGTTTTGTTTTACAAAAGTAATGTTCACCTGTAGTCAGTATCAGAAATGTTCTAAAGTGCTAAGCCATCTAATTTTTGCAGACTCAAGCAAAAGTAACTTACATTTTTGTGATCGCCATGCTTCACTGAGTCAGACAAATCTGGTACTTAGTTATTTAACAGGATCAGTAACTACACAGTAATGAGATTGATGGCAGTAGGTCATATAAAAATGTCATTATTTTATGTTTGGTTACACCTGATACATGCCTAGCCACACAAGACAATACTACTCAGTTGGGATTCAAAAAAAACTTTAAACTTAGGGAGAACAAATTTAAACCCTGAAATATTAAACAAGACGTCAAAACATGATATAATCAAGTACTAAATAAATCATTAAATTAATTAATATGAACACTTAGAATATGCCAGCCATGTAAAAAAGTTAAGTTCCACAGTCAAGAAGCACCCAATTTATGGGCCGAGAGTGAAAAGAAAAAGAACAGATTAAAATTTACACCAGGGATTGGTAAATGCTATGAAGAAAAACAGGGAACTCTACTCTAGTGGATAAGGATTTGAACCGCTAACCCAAAGGCAAGAGGTTTGAATCCATCAGCTACTCTGTGGAATACTGATGGGCAAGCTCTTCCTATGTAATTTATAGTCTCTGAAAACTGCTGGAGGAGCAGCGATGAGTCGGTTTCAACATGAGTGGAATCATGAAGAAAAATAAGACTGTGTGTTGCTAAACAGTGACTGTGAAACGGTAGAGGAAGACGTGTCATTCCTTTGAAGAATTTTCTTTTTTTTTTAAAGAATTTTCATAAAAATGAAAGTATGCTCCAGGAACATGCAACTCTAGAAGTAACTGACAGAGCATAATCTAAGTTCCAAGGACTCAGCATCCTTCTTGCAAAGTTTTCTATCATAAACTCCTTTCTGAATTCTTTTCACTTGCCAGTTCTACTTCATCTTATACCTCAAGCCAACAAACAGCGTTTCCTTAAGAAACAGAACAGCCTGTCTTATGATCAGTTTTAGAAATCGCACTTTTTGGTTTAAAATTCTAGCTCTACCACTGTATGACCTTTAGCAAGTTAATGAACTTCTATACTTTTGTTTCCTTTTCTGTAAAATATAGTAACAATAATGGAGTTGCTGTGAAGATTCAATGAGCTATCACAGAAAAGTATTAGAACTGCGCCTGGCACATATTCAATAAATACCAGTTGTCATCAATAACTCAGTTCTCAGTCTTCTACCTCAAAACCCCAAAACACTCTCTCCGATTCCACTGTCATCTCTCTATTTTTTTTTCCAAGCTCCTAAATTCGTATCTGTAAATTAAGGACAAAAATATTGAAATTAAGGGAAAAAGTACTGATAAAAATAAGTGTCTTTATAAAGAAAATCTTGTATGACTATTTGAGGGAACTCTCATTGTTTAGTAGTAAGGAACTGAGTTGTCAACCCAGAAGCAGGTGGTTCAAATCCAACAGCTGCTCTTGTGAGAGAAGACGGGCAATCTCACGCATGATTCACAGCCTTTGAAAACCTAATGGAGGGTCAGCTATGAGTCAGTTCTGACTCCTTGGTACCTAACAACAGCATTTGATTGTCAGGGAGGATTCTTTGTGAAGGGATTATTTAATAAAAAAGATGAACATATAAAAAAATCCAACATGATAAAATCCAGTTCAATGGTTTCCATAATGTGATCCACAGCAACATTATTGGCACGACTTGGAAACTTCTTAGAAATGCAGGCTTTCAGGTTGTACTCAAAGCCTACTAATTCAGAAACTACAGGGTCAGGTCCAGAAGCCTGAAGGACTCAAAGTTTAAGACTGCTTATCTAAGATAAGATAGTAACAGGGAAGGGAATTGCCAGATTTGTTCTTGCTGTAGGACATGTGCAGATCTGTTTCTTTAGATCTGAGGAAAATAATACTTCCTCAAGGAAAAGATTTTCTTGTGCATTTGCTTCTCTGACTCTCACCCAAGAATGGAAGCTCCATATAAAGAGATCTTTTCTCCTTAATTATCAATGAATCCTCAGTGTCTAGCAACTAGTTGTATCCCATATTTAGGACCACCTGATTAGTTTTATTGTATTTTTATTCACCCCATCACTCTTCTCTGAACCACCCAACACTTTTTCCTTACTCTTTAGCATGTACTAAACGATCAACTGTAGGTTAGAGGATTATCACTAACAATCTCTTATCACTTTTCTCACAACCAGGGCAGCAAACTACATCTTATCTTTACCTCAAAGTTACATAAAGAAAATATGAATTATGATAGAGTAATTAGTTACTTTAGACAGGGTTGTCATAGAAAGCTTTTCTAATGAGGTATCATCTGAGAGGCAGATAGAGGGTAGGATAAACTGGTAGTTTGGGTCCACCCAGAGGTTATCACTTGGAAAGGCTTGATCTACTTCCCAAAAAAATCAGCAACTGAAAACACGACCACATGTAGTTCTTTACTGATATAACATACAGTTTAACATAAAGAAGATAATCTGAATGTCCAAGAGAAACAGCACACCCATAAACTTAAGGGAATACCAGATAAATGAAATAGCCAGTTCAAAAGACCTAAGAAAGAACTGTTCATGTTTTAGGAAATATCGCATGCTTTAGGAAAATAAAGGTCGGTCATGTGGCCAGAGCACAGGGTGGTGAGAGGGAATGGATAAGGCTATAGAATTAGCTAAGGCTCAGATCATATAAGGTTGTGTCAGCTATGATTATGATTTCAGATTTTACTGAGAAACACTCCAAAGTTTTAAGCATGGTAATATTGTTTGGTAGAGGTAGACTATAGTAGCAACCCTATGTATCTTACCCTATCTTGCACCATTCTCTGGTAAGTTCAAACTCATTGCTGAAGTCACTGTTTCAATCCATCTCATATAGGGTCTTCTTCTCTGAGCCTCTACTTTTCCTAGCATAATGGTTTCTTCCAGGGACTGGCACCTCTTGACCACACTCAAAGTAGGCAAAATGAGGTTTCTCCATCCTTGCCTCTGGAAAAACCTAGTTGCACAGAATAATAGTATTTGACTTGTATTTTGAAAATAACTGCTTACTGTGGGCTTAATAACTTCTAAAAAGGCCAAAATGAAGGGCAAAAAAGCACTCAGGAGGCACAGGATTGGACAGCGTTTCATTCTGTCTATATTAAGTTGCTCTAAATCAGTGCCAGTGTGGTTCAGCAGGTAATCTAAAGGTCAGAGGTTTGAACTCACTTTTTCATCAGAAGGAAAATGTGGCAGTCTGCTTTCTTAAAGATCACATTCTCAGAAACCCTATGGGACTATGTAACAGTTCTGTGTTCTAAAGTGTTGCTTTAGGTCAGAATCAACTAAAAATGGGCTTATATCTTTATTTTTTGCTGTAGAATTTAGAGAATAACAACTTAGAAATGCTCAGTACATTTTAATTTATGAATGTCTGCCATTTGATTTCTTGAAGTTACTCTGCAACAATACAACACCTAAGGATAAAGGCAATAGTACCCAGCACATGATGAAATCACTAAAAGATGTAATGTGTAAGAGAAAAGTTATTGTGAAAACATATTTTTGTACCTAAAACAATCAGGAGGGAGGATCTGAACAGCACCAGATTTCCAACATGAGTCACCTGTGAAAAAGTCAGGCTTGTAGACAGCTATGGGGGAAAATTATCTAGGCAGAGAGAAGAGCATTCAAGAAGTCCTTAAGATAGGAAAGAGTTTATTATGACCCAAGAAATTTAAAAAGGGATAAATATCTACAGGGCTATAGAGCATATTATATTTCTAAGATCTAAGAAGTTTTAACAATATACTAAGATGTCAGACTGGTTGAATTGAGTAGATGACTAGTTAGGATACTGCAGTCATCCAAGTGAAAAATAACAGTGATTTGGACTAAAATATAGAAATGCAATGATTCAGGCCATGTCTTTTTCAATCTATGTGTCTGAAAGCTGCACAATCACTAAAGATGACAGAAAAATTGATGCTTTCGAGTTGCAATGTTGGAGACTACTGATAAACAGTTATGTCTTGGAAAAAGTACAACTAAAGTGCTCCTTGGGCAAAGTTTTGTCTCACAAAATACACTGGGCATATTGTTAAGAGAGGCTATCCTTGGAAAGGGACATCATGCTTGGAAAAGTGTAGGGTCAGCAAAAGAGATTAAGACCCTTAATGAGATGGACTGAAACAGAGACTGCAGCATTGGGCTAAAGTGTGTCAGCAGATGGCACAAGACAGGACAGGGTTTAGGACTGTGGTTCATAGGGTCCTACTGAGTCAACAGCACTTAGCAATACCACCACCATCATCACAGGAAAATCAAGTGTCTCCATTTAGCAATACTTAAAAGCCCGTGGGCATGGATGTATGTCCTATAACAGACAAATATCCATTTCAAACACAAAAGAAACAACAATATATAGAAATTAGACAAAGGAGGAATAAGAACTATTGACAAATACAAAGCCAGAAAAGTCTTTAAGTGGAAGTAAGAATGTTTCAGGAAAGAGATGGCCAACAATGACAACACTGAAACAGGATAATTATAATGGTTATATTTCCATACCAGCTCACCAAAAGCTCCTCTAATCCATAAATAGGTCAACAGGTTCATATTAGGGAGCTCTGGTAGCCTAGTGGTAAAGAGCTGCGCTGCCATCACAAAGGCAGGGGATTCAAATCCACAAGCTGCTCTGTGGGAGACAGTATGGGCAATCTACTCCTGTGCAACTTAGTGCCTCTGAAAACCCACTGGAGGATCAACTATGGGTCAGTTCCGACTCAATGGTACATAACAACATTTAGGTGGAGGATAATATTATTATATCATGAAATACTGTAGTACAATTTGGTTAAACACCTAAGCTCTGAACTTCCTGCCCAAGTTTAGCTCTTAACTCCACTACTTAACAGTTATGTGATAATGGTTTTAACATCTCTATGTCTCAGTTTCCTTATCCACAAAAAGAGGACCAAAATAGCACCGATTTCAAAAGTACATTTGAGTGTATATAAGTATATATCACATATACATATGTGTATTACTTAAAACAGCAAAAACATTCTGAGTAATAAAAATTATTTTACAAACTCAAGCATCAGAAATTGAAAAAACTGATATTCATTGCCATTAAATTGGAACCAAGTCATAACTGACCTTACAGTGGGTTTTAGAGACTGTTTATCACACAGAAGATTGCCCATCTTTCTCCCAAGGAGGTGCTAGTGGGTTCAAAACTGCAGAGAGGCACATCTGGGTTAGCAGTGCAACTCCCTACCCAATAGTTCATTTGAAATATCCTCTCACTAATTTGTGATTGTTCCTAGTCCCATAAAGTATCATCAATCATGGTTTTTATGGAAGAAAACCTATTTACTACAAATTTATACTATAAAGAAACAGAACTTACATATTAAGAAATTATTTGTATTAACTCTCTGCTGTGTATTCAAGTATTTCATCATTATGATGAAATAGCATGTCTCTCCCTGTTCTGCACATACAAATAACATACAAACAACAGGCAGAAAAAGGAGCAGTAAGTCTGAAGTTTGCTTAATGCTTCCTGATCATCGTCTAATTCCAAAAGCTGCAAAGGTATTTACAATAACAAAAAACAACCTTAAGAAAAGAATTTCAACTATCAGATGACAGGCAAAGGACATGTTCACCTGCCACCCATATTAGATCTGAAGAGCACAAATAAATGGTTATTTAAATGAGTAAGTTTTATACTTGAATTTTTCATGTACCTAATAATCATTATTTTGTTGTTACAACAATAATCATTATTTTAGAAATGTTAAAAAACCACTATAAACCCTCGTTGAGGCTCATTATTTTTCCAAAGAAATCAGAGATACCTGATGGAGCTGTTTTATACCAAAAAGTATTTTTTCAAAACTCATGTAGACTTGTTTACCATACTCATTTCTTACCATTTGATGAAAATGTTGCATTTTAGGATTATAGACATAAGGTAAATTGTTAGCTCCCCTATCAGTAACATGTGAATGTCATTACCATCTGTTAACTTCTGAATAGGTTATTAGAAACACGGTGACAGACAGGCTAATTCTTTATGGATAAGTATCCATATTACATCATCACAACTACTTCTCATTTGCACCTTCAGACAAAACTGCCACAAAGGAGAATGGAAACATTCAACTATGAAAAAGCTTTTCAAAATGTTAAAGAAATAAGAAGATGCTTCTGGAAATGCAGAATATTTTAAATTTACAGGGCATATTTCATACTATGTAGTTTTCATAAAACTAAAAGCAAAAGGGCAGTTGCACAATTTGAGGAATAAAATGAGGTACAATTAGTAAGTGTGTGCAGCCCTATACAGATGGCCTGATCCTAACACAAAATGTTAACAAAGCATGTTGATGAGAAGAAGCTTGCACTTCCTATGCCACAGAGTTCAGCTGACTCCACTCCCAAAAGATATTCCGTACAAAGGAATTAGAGAGGAGTAGCATTTAAATATCAATTACTTTCAATAAAAGAAAATCAATCTTTTCCTTAGATTATATGTTCCAAATGAATCTACTTACTGTTTTCAAATGTGTTTGGGAAGTCATTCTTTGTTACTTTGATAAATAACATTTGGGAAATAGGACAAGCAGATTTTAGTTTCTTGCCTCAGAAGTATTCTGCTAAAAGAAATAACAGAAATAACTGGTAGCATTTTAGTTTCATTTACCTAATAAAACATTTTACATTCCAAACATAAAAAAGTTGCACAAAACCCTATCTTTAATGTTCACTTAAGAGTAATATAAATTTGTATATTATTGGATTTAATGAAAAAGCTCTTTGTAAAATGATAGTAAAATTATCACCCAAAGAAAATAATGGAAGGGTCAAAATCTTTTATAAAATTTTTTTAACGGAATCTTGTTGAGTACCATCAAGTCAGAACGAACCCTGTAATAGGTTTTCAGAGGCAGTAAATCGCAGGGGAGAATGCCCATTCTTCTCTTACAAAGCAGCTGGTGAATTCGAACTAATGTCTTTGGGATTGCAGGGGAGCTTCTTACCAAATGTCTTAGCTATATATAAGACGAAATTACAACGATTTCTGAAAGGTTTCACTATTTAATTATTTAGTTCCAAAATGGCACATCGTCTAAAAAAAAATCAGCTCTTTTAAACAAAGATCCTAATTTTTTTCCTAGAAGGCAACATATTTTCCCTTTTATTGAACCAAATTGTTCTCATTCACTTTCACTTATCACCCTACAGTGCAAACTAAGACAAAGACCAGCTACCCATCCACTGAATCAAATCACGAGCAAGGAACTTTTCACAAAAAACCAAGCACGATCACTGTAATATTTAAAATTTAAAAGTTCACTTCTGTCGTGAAAATAATGAAGAAATAGGATGAGATCACAGAGCAATGAAGCTTCCTGTTGGTAGCTGAGGATGAAGTCATTAGCAACCCAGGATTCCCCCTGGTCCCGGTAATCAGAAGCTGCACCTACCAGTCAAGTATTGTTCCGGAGATGGGGCTTAAAAACACCCCGCTCCCAAAGCCCCCTAGCCAGACCACGCCTTCCAGTTATCATTCAAATGAGACCGTTTCACAGTGTGCTTCTTTCTACCACACATTTTCCGCGAGCTTAAACATCTAGTAAGAGTCAACATGTTCAATTCCCTTGGTCATGCTGGAGGAAAGGTGAACTCTTGAACTGCGCGCTAAATAATGAACCCGGGCTTCAGAAACAGAGATGGAGAAACAAGCTCTGGTTGTTCAACCTTTGTGGCCTTCGGTGGTCCCCCCCGAGCCCCCAAATCTTCCCAACTCTTGGTCATCTCAAGATCCAGGAGGCAAAGACAGGCTCCTTATTTCCTGCTGTTGTTAAAAGGGGGAGGAAACCCAAGAGTAACTTTGAACGCGTGGAAGGGAATTCGCTTTCTCTCGGCCACTAGAGCAAACATATGTCACCCAGCCCCAGCAGGGTGTTCACACCGCGCTGGGCCCCCTCCCCAGCCCCACAGCCTGGGGGTTCTCTGCACCTCACCCCTGTGTCGGGGGAATGTCTGGGCTCTGTGTGGCTCGAACCTCCCCTTCCCTGCCTCCCACATCGTTGGGGCCCCCAAGACCGCATTGTCGGCCACCCAGTTTCCAATACAATGGAATAACACTACTTCGAACTCCAGGGCGCCCCCTTCGACCCCTCAAACAAGTCCCCGGCTTCTGCTCTACCGCTAAGAGCAGCCACGAGCCCAAACTTCACCATGTGAGAGCCAAGGACCCCGGGAGGGTGGAGGGTGACGGTGCGGCTCGACTCCTGCTCAGCGCTTCCCTCGTTCACCCGCGCGACCCCACCAGTCCCAGCACGAATCCTGCAGCGGGCGCGCCATACACCTCGGGACCACCCCGCAGGAGTCATCAGCCGCCTCTCTCGGCGAAGGGTGAGGCGGGTGGAGGGGCTCCCCGCCCGGCCCGGACCCCTGGGCGGCGCTGCACCGGCGCGAAGGCCCCAAATGCATCCTCGGCCTTTCCTGGCCCACCGCGACCCCGCCGCCCACCCTCCCTACCTGGCCTTGAGGCTGGGGCTGCTGCCGCTGTTGCAGCTGCTGCTGCTGGAGGCGGCGGTGGCGGCTCCCGGTTCGTAGGCCCAGGCGGGGGCGGGGGGCTGTGCAGCGGCGCTGGCGGCGGCGGGGACCGCGGACGCAGGCGGCGGCGGGTCGGCGAAGCCCGAGGTCGGGTAGTTCCTGTCCATCGTGGGGGCTGCGTCGGGAGGGCGGGCGGCAGTGGGGGCTCCTCTTGGGCCCAGTGTGAGGGGGACGGGAGGGGAGGGGAGGGGGCGGGGGGAGAAGGAGGCGGTGGCGGCGAAGGGAGCTGCCCCCTCACATGGCCCCGGCGGGCGGGCGAGCGGAGGGCTTGCTGGGGGTGGGAGGGGGTCTATGCCGGGATACCCAGGCCAGGGCAGGCGATCAGGCCCCAGCTGGACGTTAGAGAAGCTGAGGCGCCCGCAGCCGAGACTGGCGGCGGCCACGGCGGCGGCGGCGGCCGCTTCGCCCCATGTTGGTGGATTTCCCAGGATGCACCTCCGCCCCCCCCCTCCGCCCCACGGCCTCGCCCCGCCTCTCCTCGTCGCCCCGCGCTCCCTGCTTGCGGGCCCGGGCGGCAGCGGGTGAGGCCTCTGAGAATGCCGGTGGCTTTCCAAGAGGCAGTAGGGTCCGAGGAGGCGCGAGGCCTCTCAGCCCAGCCAGTCCCGCAAACTAGAAGGGACGTTATCCCGGCTGCAGAGGCCGAGTTCACGGGCCGCGGACTTCCCGCCCTCGGCAGCTCGGAGAGGAGCTGTCCGCGCTCGCCTCGCCTTGCCCAGGAGGGGGCAGCGGCCAGGGCTCGCCGGGCGCTGAGGAGGGAAAAAGCGGAAACCCAGCGTAGGGAGCCGCAAACCCGAGGCTTGTCAACCCTTTGCAGGGTTTTCGTTATTTGGCCCTTGGAGTTCTTTTAAGCGTCTCAAATACTCGGTTCCCACACTGCGATTTCTTTCTCTAAGCCTAGCTCCAAAACAAACAGCTGAGCGGGCTGTTTCACAGTTCCGTTTACTCCCTTCCTGCTTAAAGCTTTCTGGGCTAGAGGACCCTTTTCCTGCTGGTAGGGGAGGTTTATATCCAAAGATATTTAAATTCAGACGTATTCTTTTCCAATCTTAGTTGAAAGGTCCTTTCCCAAGGGCTCTTATTAACTGTCCTCACACCCACCTTTGGGGCTTTTCCTACTCTGGATTTCGGAATCTTCTATCCCAACATAAATAGTGCCTCTTCATTGATTAACCCAGCTACCATCTGGTTGGTTTTAATTAAAATAAACTTAAAATTAACTCTGCACATTCTGCTAACCGAAATGCCAGTGGTTCAAACCTGCCAGCCGCTTTGGGGAAGAAAAATATGGCAGTCCGTAAATCCATAAAGATTTAGACTGGGAGATTTTGACTCAGCCCTAATAGAAATTGACTATATGATAATGGGTTTGGTTTGGATGCACACTTTGTGGAAAGCTTTTTTGAGATGTGGAATTTTATCAGGACCGTCAATCCAAATATTTTGTCTGACCTCCAAGATGTTTGGTGTGTAGTAATATAACGATTAGGCGATTTTCGTATTGCATATCAAGTGGTATTTTTAATATCATGAGCAGAGAAACTAGGCATCATAGAAATCGTCAAGTTTTATCTTTAAGCCGTAAATGAAATGTTTAAAATAACTGTAAAATTTGTATTTAATGATCATTTCCTTTTAAAAAAATTAATACTGGTTTAACACCTATTATATGTTTAGCACAGAAATCTGCCCCACAAGATAAGACATAAAAGTCTAAGCAAACCAGACAGACATAGTAGAAGGCCCAATACACTTGATACATTATCTCTGGTCACTAATTTTTAAAAGCAGTTTAAATTTAGTTAATATTTCTTTACCTGCTGCAGCCTTTGCCTTCCACGTTTGGTTTAATTTTGTTTTGGGGCATTCCGTTTTCCTCCTGGAGCCTACATCCTTTTGTTTGTATTCATTCCTTTCAGTAAATCTTTTTGCACCTGTGATGCTTGGAGCCCAGACTGGGAGTGGGGAAGCTAGGAAGTGAGTAGTCGTTATTTACAAATGAATTCAAACTCTTATACACAAGTGGCCCTGCCAATTTTATGCTAATTACTATACGCATTTACTGAGAATTATCTCTGAAAAGTGCTTTCCCTTAGGGAAGGAATTTGCCACATAATCTGAGACCCTGCAGAGAAGTAACATAAATCTTATTTACAACATTAATTTTTTTCAAATCTGTAAATAAAGCAAAAATATTTGCTGTTATTACATTCATGAGTACTTTTGTGAGCACTGAAATTTTGCCTCTATGGAAAGTGTAAGAACTGGAATGAAATGGTATAAATATTATATGACATTTACTTTAAGATGCCCACATTTGGAACTCAGAATGAATTTGCAATACCAAATAAGTGGCAATTAAACCTTTATAGTCTTTCACACCATTACATAGTTTGTTTATGTCACATAAATCAGAGGAAAGCTATTAAGGGAAATGTTTAGCATTTCTAAATAATACTACTGTTACTATATATGATGTCCCTTTGCCTGATAAGTAAAATTTCCCTAGTTTGTCAAAATTTAACACAATGATGTTCTCAAATGTATATAATAAATCTACAAATAGCACTATTAAATCTCTTAAATTTTGTAAAATTGGTACTACATGAAGAATTTTTTTCTTTAAATATACTCTTAATTCTGCAATATTTTCATGGTCTCTTTCAAATAATCCCTGGTCAAGTTTCTTTGGATCTAAAATATCTCTCTCATTGCCATCACGTCAGAACCAATTTATAGCTAATCTTCCACTGGATTTCAGAGGCTGTAAGTTAAACCTGAGGAGACTGCCAGTTTTCTCCTGAAATAGGCAGTATCAAAAATCTAGGATGGATTTTGTTCAGCTTGCTTTAAATAACAATGTCCATTCTGTCTTTTGTTTATGGAAATTTTAAGCCAAAACTTACAGCTATTTTTATAGGACGGGACTGCCTATCTTCCCCCTTGCTCCCTCCCCCTCCAAAATAGCTAATAGATATGGACTGCTGACTTTCTTTGGTTTGCAGGGCAACACATACTCCACCACACAACAATTGGAACTCTTACTCATCCTTTGAATCATTACTGTCTTAGTATGTAGGGAGTTGCTCTGATAACCCAAAGGTGATGCCACTCTGGTGGTTTGAATGTACCAGCAGCTGGTTAGGTGAAAGATGGGTCTTTTCTTCCTGTGTCATTTACAGCCTCCAAAAAGCCCCTGCAGGGTCAGCCATGACTTTATTTTGACTTGACAGTAGTAAGTATTTACTCATTATTTAATATCCATATATTGTGCTTTCAGTGACATTTCCTCAACTCCCCTAGGCAAAATCACTCTCCACCCCCCCCCCCACCCGGACTCTTTCAATTACTCT
The DNA here is from genome assembly GCF_000299155.1 of Elephantulus edwardii. Taxonomy (NCBI): domain Eukaryota; kingdom Metazoa; phylum Chordata; class Mammalia; order Macroscelidea; family Macroscelididae; genus Elephantulus; species Elephantulus edwardii. Next base: position 10,761,034 of record NW_006399779.1, on the reverse strand, counting down.
ATGGTACTTAATTCTATAGTTACATTCAGTTTTCTCACCATACATTGCAATTTGTTGTGTATTTGCTTCTCACCCTGTTGTTGTGTACTGTGGAGTCAGAACTGACCCATAGCTGACCCTCCAGTTGGTTTCCGAGACAGTTAATCACACTGGAAGAGATTGCCCATCCTTCTGCGGAGTAGCTGGTGGATTTGAACTAAGTGCCTTCGGATTACAGCACAGATTCTTGCCACTAGAGCTCTGTGCTTCTCACCCTTACACATTATGAATTCCTTTAAAAAGGTCAGCAGTAGAAATCTCCATAGAGAAAGATGAGCATTCCCCTCCTGTCAAGTTTTGGTTTTGTTATGTTGTTAGTTGAGTCAAATATGGCTCATAGGAACCTTATGAACAACTAATCTTAATCCTGTCCTATCCTGCACCATCCTTATCCCCAACACACTTGAGCCTATTACCCCGGTCACTGTATCAGTCTATCCTATTGAAGGTCTGTCTTTTTCACTGATCCTTCTGCCTTTCCAAGCATAATGTCCCTTTACAAGGAATAGCCTGTTCTAACAACACGCTCAAATTATATGAGATGAGGCTTTGTCATTCTTGCCTCTAAGGAGCACTGTGGTTGCACTTTCCTTAAGATGTATCTGTTCTTTTGGCAAACCATGAAATATTCAGTACTCTTATCCAACATTGCAACTCAAAGGTATCAGTTCTTTTTTTCCCCTAACAACAACAATTTTATTATATATTTTAGAATTTTCTAGTCATTTTCCTTTCTAAAATTATACTGGGTGACTGGGTGACACACATGATTCTGTAAAATTGATGCACTTGTTTTGGATACAAGTTAGGTGGAATTTCTTGGGTTTTTTTGTTGTTGTTTTTCTTTTTTTTTTTTTTAAATAATTTAAGTGAAAATTTACAGAGACTTTGGATTTCCATTCATTTATTGTTGCATTTTTCTCCCTGGCCACAGCTCCCCCCCAAACCCCCCAGTCCACTCTTCTCTTTGAAAAGTAAAAGAAAAGTTCCCCCATTGTTTTATAATCCTTCCCCTCAGGTCCACCCCACTATGCAGCCTTTGTTCTGGACTACTGTCACGACAATAATACCTAATCACATATCCGTTTTAAACAGTTTACTTCCTCATTTATTTCAATGCAGGATACATTATTGAACCCATCTTTCTCAGGCTCCCTCCAAACCCAATGTCAGTCCTATTTTACAACAATGGCACTATGCATTACTTGGCCCTGTGTGACTGAGATACTTCACTCAGCATAATGGCCTGCAGGGTTACCCATTTTGAATAATACTGCATGAGTTCCTTGTTTTTCAATGCAGTGTAGTATTCCATTGTGTGAATATACCACAGCCTCTCTGTCCATTCATTTGTTGATGGGCACTTAGGTTGTTTCCAACTCCTTACTATCGTGAACAAAGCTGTGATGAACATGGGTGTGCATATACCTGCTTGAATGTCAGTTATGATTTCTTTGAGGTATATTCCCAGTAGTGAAAATGCTGGGTCAATTGGTATTTCTGTTTGCAACTTTTTGAAAAAGCGCCACACCTCCTTCCACAGTGGTTGTGCCATTTTACACTTCCCCCAATAGTGAAGAAAGGTTCCAGTTTCTCCACGACCTCGCCAGCATTTGTTGCTTGCTGTTCTGTTAAGTTTTGCTATTCTTACTGGGGTGAGATGATATCTCTTAGTTGTTTTGATTTGCATCTCTCTAGGAGCTAGGGATTTTGAACATTTCTTCATGTGCCTGTTGGCTATCTGAATGTCCTCTATGGTGAAGTGTCTGTTCATATCCTGTGCCCATTTTTCAATTGGATTTTTTTACCTTTATCTTGTGGTTCTTAAGAATTTTATAAGTTCTAGATATAAGTCCCTTATCTGACATGTCATCATAAAATACTTTTTCCCTGTCTGTGGCTTCCCTTTTCACCCTGTTGGAGAGGTTGTTGGATGTGCATAGGGATTTGGTTCTTAGATGGTCCCATTCATCTATTTTATCTTCTCCTGGTTATAAATTTTTCAGGATACCTGGAAGACTGTTTATGTTGTGAATTAGGACTTCTAGAATTCTTCCAAGCT
>NW_006399779.1:10744316-10757098 GCF_000299155.1 Elephantulus edwardii | reverse complement strand
TGATTCATCTCTTATTCTGATTATTTGTGTCTTCTCCTTTTCTTTTGTGAGTTTTGCTAATGCTTTGTCAAATTTATTGGCCTTTTCAAAGAACCAACTCCTAGTTTTGTTGATAATTTCAATTGTTTTTTGGTTTTCTATTTCATTACTTTCTGCTCTAATTTTTATAGTTTCAGTTTTTTTAGAGGGTGTTGGGTTTTCTTGCTGTTCTTTATCAATTTGCTGTAGATGTTGAGTTACAGAGTCATCGGTAAATTTTTCCTGCCTTTTGATATGTTTGCTTATTGCTATAAATTGACCTCTGATTCTGCTTTGGCTGTTTCCCAGGAGTTTTGGTAAGTGGTGTTTTCATTGTCATTTGTTTCAAGAAACTTTTTAATGTCATTTTTTATTTCTTCTAGTACCCACCCTGTCATGTTCAAGCAAGGTGTTGTTCAGCTTCCAAATGTATGGTTTTTTTTCACCTTTATCTTCTTGTTATTAATTTATAATTTTGTAGCATTATGGTCTGAAAAGATGTTTCATATTATTTGTATGTTTTTAAATTTACTGTTGCTTGCCTTGTGACCTAGAATGTGATCTATTCTGGAGAACATTCCATGCACATTGGAGAAGGTGTACTGTGCTATTTTGGGGTACATTAGCCTATAAATATCTATGAGGTCAAGTTGGTTTATTGTGTGGTTTAATTCTTCAGTTTCTTTGTTGAATTTCTTTCTGGTAGTTCTGTCTTTTCTTGAGAGGGGTGTATTGAAATCTTCAACTACTATAGGAGGGTATCAGTTCTTCTTATGTCATCCTTATTCACTGCCAAGCTCTCAGATGGATAGCAGGTAATTTGAAAGACCATAGCTTGAATCAGGTGCACAGTAGTCTTTAAACTAGCTCTTGTCAGTCTTAGTCTGTAAACTGATCATCGCTCTTCAGGACTTTGGGGAGATCCTAGACAGCTGACTTTCCAAATGCTATATGTGCTATATGTCTTCTGATCTCTTGCTGGTACCGAGGATGTGGATTGTTGGATTGAAATGAAGTAATTGGCAACTTCAACTTTTTTCTCCATCTATAATAATGTTCCAGCTGTCAAGAAATCAAAAATTAATTGCTCTGAGGAAGGCTGCTGTTAGGAACCTCTCAAAAGTGCTGAAGAGCAATGATGTCATTCTGGAGACTAAGGTACACCTGATTCAGGCTCATAGTCTTTGCGATTATTTGCTATGCATCAGAGAGCTGGAATAATCACCAAAGATCACAGATGAATTGATGCCTTTGAGTTGTAGTGATGTAGAAGTGTATTGACTATCCTATGGACAATCAAATGAACAAAGAGGTTTATTCTGGAGAGGGTAAAATCAGACTGTTCCTTGTAGACAAGGATTTTGAAGCTTTGTCTCACATACTTTGGGCATATGGCCAGGAAGGACCAGTCTCTGGAGAAGGACATCATGCTTCAAAGGGTGGAGGGACAGTGCAGGAGAGGAAGACCCCAGATGAGATGGTTTGACACAGTAACTGGGATAATGGAGGTAGGTGTGTCAGAAACAGTGGCTGGCTCAGGATAGAACAGAGTTCAGAGCTATTGTATGTAGAGTCACTATGAGTCACAGGCGACTCAATGGCATATAATAAGAACAACAGTAAAAAAAAAAAAAAGAACAACAGTCATGATGTTCATCAAGATCTGCAGGCTTGAAAATCTGGTGGAAGATCACCATGAGTCTGAATTAACTCCACAGTAGTAGGCAAGTGTTTCTACCTCAATCCTAAAATTTGAGAACAGAGTTTGAAAATAGATTAAACCAAAGACAGTTTGGTTTTAGAAAGGAGTCTTTTAGAAAGACTTTTAGAAAGGAGTCTTTCCTCCTATTTAGTCTCCCCATTCTTCTGTCATTTTTATTAATAGATTACTCAGATGCATCGCAAGTGATTGAAAAGACCATTGCCTGAATCAGGAACACTTTAGTCTTTAAGGTCTTACATTGGAGAGGTCCCTGACAGCAGACTTGGACTTGCCCAGTGCAAAATGTCTCCTAATCTCCTGACTTCTGGTGCCAACGGTATTGAAGAATTGATGCCTTTGAGCTGTGATGCTGGAGAAAAGTATTGAGTATTCCATGAACTGCCAAAAGAACAAACAGGTATGTCTTGGAAAAAAATGGAGCTAGAGTTTCTTCTTAGAGGCAGTCTCTCATACTTTGGGTGTGTTGCTGGGAGAGGCTATTCCTTGGGAAGGGACATGATACTTAGAAAGAGTGGAAGATTAGCATAAGAGAGGAAAACCCTCAGTAAGATGGACTGACAACAGTGATTGTAGTAATGGGCTCAAGTGTGTCAAGAGTTGATGAAGATGACATAGAATAGAGCAGTGTTCAGGTCTATTGTTCATAGAATAGCTATGAGCCGTACTTTACTTGACAACACATAATAGCAACAAAAAGTCTCCCCTCCATTCATTGAGTTTATTGTCAATCAGTGATTTAGGATATGCTTATGATGTAAACCAATGTTTACTGCAACATTACTCATTAGAAATTAAAGCATCTGATATGAATAAATGAAGTTCTGCTAGTCATAATTTCCAACACATTCTGTCTCTGAGGTTTGACCCTTTGAACCATCTTTGATTTTTTTTTCCTACCATATTGCTAGGTTATTGTGTGCTGTCAACACAAAGCTGATCCTCCAGTAGGTTGTCAATAAATTACGCAGGAGGAAATTGCCCATCTTTCTCCTCTCTCAGCGCATCTGGAGGATTCACACTTCATTCTTTGGGTTGACAGCATGACCCTTTACTACTAAAGCCACGAGGATAGGACAGGGTTCAGATCTTTTGTCCATAGGGTCACTATGAGTTGTATTCAATGGCACCTAACAACAGCTGCAAGCCACCAGAGCTCCCTTATACTGCAAGTTGGTTATTGTTGTTATGTGCTGTCAAACTCACTTGTGACTCACAGCAACCCTATGTACAATAGCTCTGAACCCTGCCCTATCCTAAGCCAATCTCATTGTCTCTGACACACCTGCCCCTATTACTCCAGTCACTGTGTCACTCTGTCTTACCCAGGGTCATCCTCTCCTGCATTTTCCCTCCACCCCTTCAAGTATGATGTCTTTCTCAAAGGACTGGCCCCTCTAGGTAACATGCCCAAAGTATGTGAGACGGAGCTTCAAAATCCTTGCATCCAGAGAGCAACCTGGTTTCACCCTCTCCAGGACAGACCTGTTTGTTCTCTTGGCATTCCATGGTATATGCAATATTCTTCACCAGCACCACAACTCAAAAGCATCAATTCTTCTTCTGTCATGTTTATTCATTGTCCAGCTCTCTGAAGCATAGTTAAGTAATTGTGAATTCCGTGGCCTGGATTGAGGCAATTTAGTCTCTAGACTTACATCATTGCTCTTCAACATTATTTGACAGAATAAAATGTTTCTATATGGGAATTCTGGTGGCCTAGTCATTAGAGAGTGTAATAGTAAACCCAAAGGTGACACCTCTCTGCTACTTTGAAACTATCAGAGGCTCCTCAGGAGAAAGATGGGCAATCTCTTGCCATGTGATTTATAGCCTCTGAGGGTCAGCTATGAATTGATTCCAATGCCAAGACAATTAACTTTGATTTTGACTTTTCATAGGAAAAAAAGACTCTTATTTTTTTCAATTTATTATTAATTTCAATGAAAATTCACAGAGACTTTGGATTTCCATTCATTCATTGTTGCACTTTTCTTCCCTCCCAAGCCTCTCCCCTAGTATACTACCCTCTTGGAAAAGTAAAAGAAAAATTCTTTCATTGTTTTACAATCCCTCCTCCCAGGTCCACTCCACTATACAGCCTTCGCTCTAGACTCCTGTCATGACAAAAATACCTAATAACATATCCCTCTTAAACAATTTTCTCCCTCATCTGTTTCAATGCAGTATACATTATTGAACCCATCTTTCTCAGTCTCCCCCCCAACCCTGAGGTGAGTCCTGTTTTACAACAGTGGTACCATGCAGTATTTGTCCTTTTGTGGTGAGATACTTCACTCAGCATAATGTCCTCCAGGGTCACCCATTTTGAATAATATTGCATGAGTTCTTTGTTTTTCAATGCAGCAATATACCACAGCTTCTGTATCTATTCGTTTGTTGATGGGCACTTAGGTTGTTTCCCTGCTATCGTGAACAAAGCTGTGATAAACATGGGTGTGCATATATTTGCTTGGATGTCAGTTATGGTCTCTTTAAGGTATATTCCCAGTAGTGAAATTGCTGTGTCAAATGGTATCGCTATTTGCAACTTTTTGAGAAAGCTCCATACCACCTTCCACAGTGGTTGCACCATTTTACACTCCCACCAACAGTGAATAAGGGTTCCAGTTTCTCCACAACTTTTCCAGCATTTGTTGCTTGCTGTTCTGTTAAATTTTGCTATTCTGACTGGGGTGAGATGATATCTCATAGTTGTTTTGGTTTTCATCTCTCTTAGAGCTAAGGATTTTGAACATTTCTTCATGTGCTTGTTAGCCATCTGAATGTCTTCTATGGTGAAGTGTCTGTTTCTATCCTGTGCCCATTTTTCTATTTGATTATTTACCTTTATCTTGTTGTGGTGAAGACTGTTATTTTTATGGAAGCTAACTGCCATATATTTCTCCTATGGAGCAGCTGATGGGTTTAAGCAGTTGGCCTTTTAGTTAGCAGTCAGTTTGCTTAATTATGCCACTCCTAAGGCTCCTTGTAATTCTGCTTAGATAGTTAATCCATCCTTTAAATGTAAATTTTAATCCCACTGACATCACAATATGCAGCCACTACAATATGTAGCCTTCAATATGAATTGCATCTCAATGTCAAGAAAACAAAGATTCTTAACACTGGCCAGATAGGCAGCATTGTGATAGATGGAGAAAAGATTGAAACAGTCAACAACTTCATCTTACTTGGATCCACAATTAACACCCTTGGTACCAGCAGTCAGGAAATCAGGAGGCATATTGCACTGGGAAAATCTGCAGTTAGGAACCTCTCCAAGTTATTGGGATTTGCTAAGGGGAGTGAGGTGGAGTGGCATCCACTTCCGACCATGGCTTGCCTCCGGAAACTCTATGAACATGGAGAAATGACCAAATTTATATAAGTGTTCAGATCATTCGTTCATAGGGTCGCTATGAGTCATCTACAACTTGACAGCATTTCACCACCACCAAGTTATTGATGAGTAATGATGTCAGTTTGAGGACTAAAGTGTGTCTGATTCAGGCCATGGTCTTCCAGATCACTTGCTGTGCAATCTGGAAGCTGAAAAATGAATAAGGATGACAAGAAGAATTGATGCCTTTGAGCTGTGATATTGGAAAAGACCACCAAAAGAACAAACAAATTGGAGAGGGTATAACCCACAGTGCTCTTTGGAGGCAAAGATGATGAAGTTTTGTCTCATATGTTGGTTATGTTGGGCATGTTGTTAGGAGGGGCTATTCCTTAGAGGGGGACATGATGCTCAGAAAGGTAGAGGGTTGGTGAAGGAGAGAAAGATCCTTGACCAGGTGGATTGACACATAACTGGGCTCTAATGTGTCAGGAAGTGAAAAGATGGCACGGGATAGAACAGAGTTTTGATCTGTTATTTATAGGGTCATCATAGGTCATACTTGTCTCTGCGGCACCTAAGAACAGCAGCAGCAGCAGCCATCACAAAGCCAGAAAGTCTGCTGGATATTTAATTTCCCCCTCCAGATGCACACCCTACTTTCTCTGTCCTTTGTGTCCCAGATGCTGACCCATAAGACCAAGTGAACAAGCTGCTTTACCTTCTGACTTCTAGTGGAGTCCAGCTAATGAGAAGCGTAGGCAGGAAGGAGGAGAGTGAGGTCTGGTTACTCCTTCCTTCCTGTGGATTTCTCTTAATGCATGGAGAGAAGGCGGCAGCTTCTGTACAGCAACCCTTTTCATATAGCCTCTCCCTGTCTATTATTTTACGTCTGTCCTAACCTGGAAACCGTTTCCTCCTCTCCATAGTATTCTATTATTCCTTGTGGATTACTATACTCCAAAAGTAATCCTTCGTAAGTATTAAATCAACTCAAATTACCAGTTTGAGTGTGTTATCTTTTTCTTGCTAAGATCCTTCCTAATTGATATATTATTTCAAGACGTTTCTTAACCACTTTGACATTAGGGTTCTTTATTTGTACTGTGGCTGACCTCCCATTCTTCGATGACTCTCTAATGTACATCAGGTATCAAGATGTTGAAAATAGCCCAAGGATAAGCCTGATTATGTACTGAGAGGAAGCCTGGTGGAAGAAGAGTCAATATCCTCTCACTGTGGTGCTCCCTCCCTCCATTAATGCATGGTAAGAAAGTCTGAGTTAGGTTTACCTTCTTTGTAGAAGATATTTCCATATCTACAGAACTGAGCAAGGTTAAAGTGGGCTTTGGTAGGTTCGTCCAGGCAATGAAGAGTATTTAAGAGTTCTATATGTGCTCCTTGGAAGGAGGAGTGGCATCCACTTCCATAATAGCTTGCCTCCAGAAACCCTATGAACCTGGAGAGAGGATGAGAGACACCCAAGCATTGAGGACTCTTCTTCATAGGGTCGCTATGAGTCACCTGCAACTCGATGGCACTTAACAACAGCATATGTGCTCCAGTCTAGGTCAGGAAGGGAGAGAGAAAAGAAAGAGATTTGGGATAGGAAGTACAACTAAGGTTGGACGTCATATTTCATGTAAGATGTGGCTCCTATCTCTCTAAGTAGATTATATTTTTTAAAAAGTTACTAGCAAATTGATTCTGACTAATCATGACCTAACGTGTGTTATGGACACCCCATAAATTTCAGAACTGTGCTCCCTTGGATGTTATGAATTTTAATGAAAGATTACAGAGACTGGATTTTCATTGTTGCACACTTTCCTCCCTGCCTACCCCTCCCCCCCCAGGTTGTTCTTCTCTTTGAAAAGTAATAAAAAATTATTTCATTGTTATACAATCTCTCCCCGTAAATCCACTCCACTAATGCAGCCTTCATTCTGGACTCCTGTCATGACAATAATACCTAATCATATATCCCTTTTAAACAGTTCTCCACCTCATCTGTTTCAATACAGTATACATTATTTATCCCCTCTTTTCTGAATCTCCCTCCAACCCCGATGTCAGTCCCACTTTACAAGTGGCATTATGCAGTATTTGTCATTTTGTGACTGAGATATTTCACTCAGCATAATGTCCTCCAGGTTCACCCGTTTTTGTATAATAATACGAGTTCTTTGTTTTTCAATGCATCATAGTATTCCATTGTGTGAATATACCACACCTTCTCTATCCATTCATTAGTTGATGGGCACTTGAGTTGTTTCCAACTCTTTGCTATTGTGAACAATGCCACAGTAAACATGGGTGTGCATATATCTGCTTGAGTGGCAGTTCTGCTTTCTTTAGGGTATATTCCCAGTAGTGGAATTGCTGGGTCAGATGGTATTTCTGTTTCCAACTTTTTTGAGAAAGTGTCATACTGCCTCCCATAGTGGTTGCACCATTTTACACTCCCCCCAACAGTGAATAAGGGTTCCAGTTTCTCCACAACCTCGCCAGCATTTGTTGCTTGCTATTCTGTTAAGTTTTGCTATTCTTACTGGGGTGAGATGACATCTCATAATTGTTTTGATTTGCTTCTCTCTTAGAGCTAAGGATTTTGAACATTTCTTTATGTGCTTGTTAGCCATCTGAATGTCTTCTTTGGTGAAGTGTCTGTTCATATCCTGTGCCCATTTTTCAATTTGGTTGTTTATCTTGTTGTGGTGCTCCATTGGATTTTCAGTGGCTGGTTTTTCAGAAGGAGATTATCAGATACCTCTAGGTGGATGTGAACTAACAACCTTTTGGTTAGTTGTCTAATACTTACTCATTAGTTCCATTCAGGGACTCTAATAATCCTTTTTATAGACGAATACATAGGGTTTTTGAAGGCCTGTTAATATTTCAGAAGTGGATGGCCAATCCTTCTTCCTAGTTTGTTTTAATTTGGATGTTTAGTTTTAGAACAATATCTGACAGACAAGTGACAAGTATTTTACTGAGAAGATGAAAGACAATTCTCTTAGAGAAATAACCATTCACTGTCTCCACACGCCCCTCCCATACCCCCCAAAAGCACGTGTGTCTTGTCTTTTCCTTTTCTCTGCTACATCGCCATTCCTTTTACTCCTGGCCACCTGGTCAACCCTACCTTCCCCAGTCACCTCTCAATATCATAGCTTAGTTCACAAGTCTCTTCTGTGATGTCTTGTACCACACACTGCTACTGGTCTCTCACGCTATTGTCTGTCTCTTGTTTAGGATGTAAGTCCAAACCCCATGTACCAACTTCAGGGAAAGATTATTGCTTGAAGCAGTGTAGATTACACTTTATTTCTTCATCAGCGCATGGATATTTGAGTTGTTTCCATTTTTTAACATATCATGGATAATACATGAACACTAGTACACGAGTTTTTATGTGACTGTGTGTTTCCATTTTCTTGAGTATAGACCTAGGATTTGGAAGATGAAAATTTTAAAACACCATTTGGAATAACATAAAAATGCTAAGAAATACTTAGAGGTGAGTTTTACAAAATATGTAACACTTATGCACTGATACCTATAAACATTGCTGAGAGAAATCTTTAAATGACCTTAATATATAGAAAATATAGATTGGAAGACTCATAATTGTTAAGGGGTTAAGGGGGTGAATCTTCAAAATTTCTATAAATTCATGTTATCGCAGTTAAAAATCTCAGCATTCCAGAAAGCAACAAAAAGATTCTCTTGTAAAATGCCTTGAATTTTTGGGTTTTCCCGATCTGTCTCTCTCTCTCTCCATACCAAGGATTCCCGTCCTAGAGCCCCCTTAATAAAGTTGCTTTAAGATTTCTCTCTTAAAAAAAAAGGCTTGAATTTTTCCAAAATAATCTTTGGAAAGAATGAAAACAGATTACATATACTAACTACCTTGTTTCAAGACTTACTATAAAGCTACAATAAGTAAGGTAGTAGGGTATTGGAATAAGAGTAATCAGATATGGGGGGAGAAGTGCAGTAATGAATGAATGGAAATCCAAAATCTCTATAAATGCTCATTAAAATTATTTTTAAAAAAAGAAAAAAATAGTAATCAGTTATAGGGAGCTCTGGTGGCCTAGTGGCAAGAAGCTGCACTGCAATCCCTGAGGTATGCAGTTTGAATCCACCAGATGCTCTGCTAGAGAAGGAGCGGCAATCTCCTCCTGTATCAGTCAGATCTGATTTGATGGCACACACACAAATAATAATATTTTTTTTTAAAAAAGAGTCATCATATATAAAAAGAACAGGAACAGAATAGAGTCTAGAAAAATTAATTGATTTTCAACAGAAGAGTCAAGATAATTCAGTTGAAAAAAGGGCAAGCTTGTAAACAAATAGTTCTTAAAAAACTCTGTAGTTAGATGGAAGAAAATGACCTCTGATCCTTACCTCATAAAGAGAAGACTTTGACATACATGTAAAAGCTAAAACTATAAAATACCTAGAAGAAAATCTTCATAAACTCAAAGCAAAGGTTACTAACATTACACAATAAAAAATTAACAAAAAAAGGGAAGGTTGATAAATTAGACTCCACCAACATTCAAAACATCTGCTCTTTGAAAGACACTGGAAAGAAAATGGAAAAAGCCATAGTGCAGCACAAAATTTTTGTCAAATACATATTTATCAAATATCTTATATCTGGAATATAAGCAGAATCCTTATAATTGAAAAATTTAAAAATTCAGTAAAAAAATAGACCACAGATTTGAATAAACATATGACAAAGAAAGGTACATGAATAGGCAATGAGAATATAAAAAGATCCTCAACTGTGGAGCTCCGATAGCCTAGTATTAAGAAGCTACATTATACCCAAAGGCACACAATTAAAATCCACCAGCTGCTCCACAGGAGGATGGACAGTCTCCCCCTTTGTGATTAAAAACGTCTCTTAAAACCTGCTGGAAGGTCCTCTATGAGTCGATTTCTACTCTACAACACACGACAACAGTACTATCAGTTAAAGGGAGATGCAAATTAGAACCACAATTAAATACTCTGAAAACACCAACTGAGTTAAATTAAAAAGACTAATAATAGTGTGGTAAGGATGTGGAGCCACTAGAACCTGCATACATTCCTGCTGAGAATGTGAAATGGTTCAACAACTTTAAAAAGCAGGCTTTTGTATAAAGTTAAATATATACCTACTCTATATAAAGGACTACAGCCTTTGGTATAAATTACATCTCAACATCAAGAAAACAAAGGTCCCCACCATAGGGCCAATAGACAACATCATGATAGATGAAGAAAGGATTGAAGCTATAAATGATTTCATTTTGCTTGGATCAACAAATAGTACTCTTGGTATCAGCAGTCAGGAGATCAGGAAACATTGCACTGCATAAGTCTGCTGTCAGCTATCTCTCTCAAATACTTAAGCAATGATGTCAACCTTAAGATTAAGGCGCACCTGATTTAAGTCATGGTCTTTTTAATCATCTTTTGTGCATCTGAGAGCTGGACAGTGAATAAGGATGACAGAAAAAGAATTGATGGTTTTGAGTTTTTAGTGTTAGAGAAAAGTTCTCAATATCCCAAGTACTGTCAAAATAACAAACAGATATATATTGGAGAAAGTGCAGGCAAAGTGCTCCTTGGAAGCAAGAATGTCAAAACTTTATGTCTCATACTTTGGACATATTCCTAGGAGAGGCTATTCCTTGGAAAGGGACATCATGCTTGGAAAGATGGAGGGTCAACAAAAAAGAGGACTCCCTCCGATGAGATGGATTGACACAGTGACTGCAGGAATGGGTTCACATAAGTCAGAGACAATGAGGATGGCACAGGATAGGACAGGGTTTAAAGCCATTGTTTATAGGGTCGCTATGAGTTGTACTTGATTTGACAGCACCTCACAACAATAACAAGTATAGGTAATTCTCTGTTAGGTAGTCACCAAAAAGAAATGATGACATGTCTACAAAAACACTTGCTCATAAATGTTTATAGTACCATACTGTAAAAATAGTCATCAAAAACAACTATGAGATGTCATCTCACCCCAGTAAGAATAGCAAAATTTAACAGAATAGCAAGCAACAAATGCTGGTGAGGTTGTGGAGAAACTGGAACCCTTATTCATTGTTGGTGGAAGTGTAAAATGGTGCAACCACTGTGAAAGGCCTTTTACAATGCCAAATAAAAAACCAGTACTTTCACAACTGCAACTAAACTGTATAAAAAGAAAGCTAGATCCATTTGGTAAAAGAAGTATACAATACCACCATACTGTAACTTTTTTGAAGACATGCAGTGAATGAATTTAGAATGAATTTATATAATGACATTATAATTCAATGTATTCCATTATTTAAGGAAGAAAAAGGCTCACATGAAACAAGCAATAAACATTTACACAGTATAAAATGCCCTTATAGTTTATTTAAATATATAAAAAGTGTATATAAAAGGAAGCTTATTGAAATTAAAACACACTGAAGGACTTAGGAAATGGATGCATTAAAAATGGGTTGCAAGGGAGCTCTGGTGGCCTAGTGGCACGAAGCTGCTCTGCAATCCCAGAAGCACACGGTTCAAATCCACCAGATGCTCTGCTGGAAAAGGAGGGACAATCTCCTCCTGTACCAGTCAGATCTGATTTGATGGCACACACACAAAAATAATCATAAAATAAAAATGAATAAATAATAAAAAATGGGTTGCAACTTTCATATTTTGAAAATAGTGTTTCATTTGTATTAAACTGTTGTGCAAATATTTTGAGCTACAAAAGAACTGTTGGAAGAAATACACAAAAGATTGAAGGTATCAATATATCACACATAAAAAAAAAATATATCACACATGCTCCAAAATAACCATGTAGGCAGAATCTAATTTTTTTAAAGAAAAATTAGAGAAATGTTATACATTCCTAACAACAAAGATACCATATTCAACATTTGAAAACCAAACAAAAACTAATAAAATTTTAGTTAATTCTGATTAAAACAAAAACAGTATGAATGTGAAATTGGAGTTTTGTTAAGTATTGGCAATTTTTTAAAATCATACACACAGGACACCATACATCATTCATTAGCTTTCTACATGTATAGTGCAGGAACACCAGTTACATTCTTCATGTTGTTTACTATTCTCACTGTCTCTACAGCTAATGTTTTATTATCATTGGCTTAGACTCAACTTCCCAATCTTTTCATCTATTTGTTAGCTACTGTTGACAATTTGATCTCATATAGGTAATTCTCTAAAAGAGCACAGTGATTTTGTCAAACATTATTAATTTAGCAAAACAATTGTTTAAATCTGACCTCAGGGAATATTTTGGTTTATGGCTTGAAGAATTTCTCAGAATGATAAATTTAAGGATTCTTCCAATACTGTTTTTGGAATTCTTTTTTTGTTCCCTAATTTGATGATTTGTACTCAGAGTCACTATTTAAGAACAATTAGCCTGCATTTTTTTGAGAAGATAAGGAATAAGGAAATCCAAGTAAAGAAGGATTTAGATTGTAGGTCTAACTGCCTCCATGAACTACAGCCTTATTGTGAGAACAGGTGCTTGTCATCACGGAATATCCTGTCCTGTCAAAACGGGGGGAATAGAATTTGAAATTACTATAGAATTTAGAGATTGAAGATTTTTACCAACTTTTACAATCGGAGATTGATCGAACATGCAACCAAGATGCATTG
>NW_006399779.1:10670012-10742166 GCF_000299155.1 Elephantulus edwardii | reverse complement strand
AACTTACTTTGGACATGTAGTCAGGAGAGACCGGTCCTTGGAGAGGGACATCATGCTTGGGAGGGTGGAGGGACGGCGCAGGAGAGGAAGGCTCTCTATGAGGTGGATTGATTCAGTGACTGGGATAATTGGGATGGGAGTGTCAGAGACAGTGCAATTGGCACAGGACGGAGCGGAGTTTAGGGCTGTTGTACATAGGGTCGCTATGAGTCGCAGGCGACTCGACGGCAAATAACAACAACATAGAATTTAGAATTACTAGACCTAGCAAGTCTTGTAGAATGAACATAATTTTTTCCTTGTACATATAGGAATGTACACTTATGTATAAATCATCTAAAAACATAAAGTAAGATGGAATAGACTTTCAGAATCAAAGAGACAAAGACAAAGAGGTGGTACTGCTCTTCTGCAGTTGCTCTGCATTATTCTACAGAGGCTACATTTCTATGTATTCTCTCAGAAGGCACATTATAAAAAGATTAAAAATTTTACCACTATCACAGTCTGTGTTCTATTTATTCCAGAAAAGAATACTCTTTTGTCGAATTAGAAGCAAGGATGTCTCACTTATTTTGGACATGTTGTTAGGAAGGACCAGTCCCTGGAAAAGGACATCATACTTAGAAAGGTGGAGGGTCAAAGAAGGAGAGAAAGACTCTACAACACCGAACTTGAGCACAACAGAGACTGTAAGGATGGTGCAAGCTTGGGTAAGGTGTGAACATCTGGTGTATAGAGTAAAATGAAAAGTCACAGTCAGCTGAATGGCACCTAACAACAATTGTACTGAAAATATAAGTTATAAATGTCTCATCTCTGTTTCATACTCATATCCTGTTTATTTAGAGGAGAAAGCTGACCTAAATATATATATAAAAACTTTGGGTCTAAGTGGATTTAATGGTTAACATTAATTAATGGGGAAGAAACAAAATAAAGCAGACAAAATAAGAAATTAAACAGAAAATAGAGATAAATATATGTTTATCATTTTAGATTGGGATGGTTTCCTTTTAACCAATATAAGCATGTCAGTTACAGATATATATCCCAATTCTCAGTTTTATATTTGACATGAGATGTCCTGCAAATGTCAGTAACATTACACTTTTCATAATGAATTCTTATAGACATGAGTAGGAACTGACAGAATGTGTGCTCAACTCATTCTCAAGCCAGTAACAGTTCTCTAATGTTGCTCTAACAGCAATACACAGGTAGTTCTTGGCTTTAACAAAGAGGAATCTCTTCTCACAAGAGGCTAGAGTCCAAACTCACCATGGAGGGGAAAGCTTTCTCTTGGTCAGCTCTTCTGGAGCCTCTCTAGCTTGCTCCCTGGTTGCCTGGAGAACTCCATGTGGTTCTGCAAGTCTTGCCATCTCTCCTCACTTGTTTACTCTCTTTTAAGAGCTCAAAAGAAACTGACTCTGGAGTGCACTAATCTTGTCTCGTTAACATAACAAAGACAACACATTCCCAAATGAGATTATAGCCACAGGCATAGAAATTGGAATTTAGAACCAAATTTTAGGGGGACATAATTCAACCCATAACACCAGCTCTTAACAACCTGTAAGACTTTGGGTAAATTATCCTTCTTTGTCTTAATCTGATTATTAAAAAATTAGTAAAGTGGAGTTGATGCTAGCCCTTCAGAGAGGATTAAAGTTAAGTTCAAAGTGCAAACCTGCATGAGAAAAAAATGTTTATGTAAAGTCAAAGGAAGATTAAATGGTAGATTTTTTATAGGTACTGTGGGTGGCTTTAAACAGACCACTTTTTCTAATTAAATCTAGATCTTGCTAGATGATTTATTTGTGACAAGCAAGTAAAAAACTCTGATAATCTAAAAGGTTAAAATCTTTAGTAGTCTGTAATGATTAAGATCTTACTTTTATCTGCCTTAAGACTGTGCTGTCTTAAAAAAGAAACACCCACACATACCCACACTGTATATGATTTATAATTCCTAAACATTTAATTTGGAAAGAATAATCAAATCCATATGGGTTGTAGTCTGACCCCCCCCCCAAATAAGAATTAAAGTTTTATCAGTGATTTTAAATAACAGAAAAATGTAATACTTCACAAAACAAAGAACAGAATTTTACATTTCTCACAAATGTTATTTCTTGCCTTCAATCAAAGTAGAAATAAACTCTTTCTCTCACACACAACACACACACCCCTATTTACATAACTTGGTGCACATACACACTGACTTCAGAAGTTTATAGCTTATAATCTACTTTTAAAGAGAAATTGGTATACATCAGGCTCAAAGAACAAAGTACAGGTTAAAATTATTACCCAAGATATCTCTCTTTTGTGTTCAGACTATATTAATAGATGCAAGATGTTGATGAATTTAATCTGTACTATTTTAGTAGCAGAATAGAAAACAAATTATAAATTCTCAAAGTGTTATATAAAGTTCAACTATTTTTCAAGAGGAATTACATGCAGTTATATATAATTTAGTTTTAAAGATTAGTGTACACGGGTAAGTTCTAGTCACTTTTAGACTCATTTATTTGATACTATAGCAATCCTTGCAAATTCTTGCCACAGCAAACCTGTCCCTTAACTCTACTGCAAGTGGTAGTAGTATTTTTTGTTTTTTAAAAACTACTAAACCCATTTCTCATATTGAAACATGATTGACAGCAGGGGTAACAGTCAAACCTGCATAATATGGTAAGTGCTAGGCAAAAATGTAAAATACCAAATCATTATATTAAGATCATCAATTTGTACTGAAACACCAAATTCTAAGAAATACCTCTAACAAAAAGCAAATCCTAATAAAGATTGAATCCAATATAACTTGGAATAATCTAATGATTGAAAGTTCTTATTTTTTTCATATTCAACAAAAGAAATCCATTTTTACCTGAATAAAGTGATACTAATTGTTCTAACTATGCCAACAATAAAAAAGATTTTATTTTTTCTTAGCCATTAAAACAAACATTACAGAAAAGTGCTTTGTTCTCACTGCAAGTATATGAAGTCAAAGTTTCCGATCAAGGTGATGATGTCATGTTCGGGTCCAAAATGCAGACAAAATTTGCAGGGTGCAGTACTTACTCCTTCTCTGCTCCCTGCAGTTAGTCATCAAGGGTTGTACGCACATGTCTTTTTTGACTCAGGGAGAATGAACCATTCAAGTAACAAACGTCCTCTACCACCCAGATGACAAGATGGGCTTAATGAGATGGGTGTGACATAGATTTTTTAAATACCCTAAACCCTTTTGCTGGCCCAGGATATGGTGGTGGCGGCGAGGCATTGTGTTTTCTGGTCAGTGCCACTGCCTGTTCGTAAGAAGGTAATTCAGTGTCCTCCACAGAAGTCGGCAATGGAGATAAGACGGCTTCCTCAGGTCTTCTGAAAATGATGGAGGGAGTGTGCCTGCCTCTTCTTACGTGCGTAGCTGAGGGACTACACAAACAGACAGCTTTTAGGTCACGGAAAGGCAGCATTTTTAAGTTAAGAAGGCGGTATTTTAAAAATCCTTAAAAGTTCTGTGGACTGTGTTGATAAAGTTGAACCGAATTTATTAGGCTTAATAACTTTTATGTTACCCACAAACTAGAAAAGTTTTAGTATAGTAAAAAGATTAAGAGCTTTGAAGTCAGACACAGGTTTCATAGTAAGGAGGCCAAAGGAAGGTCCCTGGGCAGTGCATATGGTCTGTAGCTAACCACCTAACCTAAGGGGGCTCTGGTGGCCTACTGGTAAAACATTGTACTGCTAATCCAAAGGCCAGGAATTTGAATCCAAAAACTGATCTGAGGGAGAAAGAAAGACAATATCCTCTGGTGTAGTTCACAGCTTTTGAAAACCTGCTGGAATGTCCGCTATGAGTTAGTTATGACTTGCCAGCACATAACAACAAGAACAATTAACATAAAGATTGGTTGTTCAAACCCACTGTGTGGAGTTATAGAAGAAAAGCATGGAGATTTGATCCCGTATAGGTTATAGTCTTTATGAAAACCCCCACTGGTCTCAGGTTGGTTCTGATAGCTAAACCTCTATCGAGTTGCTGTTGTGTACCACAGAGTCAGAACAGACTATAGAGTTACAAAGTTGAAAACTACACAGAGGGGCTCTTTCTCTACAGCGAGGCGGCCAAGCGGCAGACGCAAAGATGCAGATCTTTGTGAAGACCCTGACTGGCAAGACCATCACTCTTGAGGTCGAGCCCAGCGACACCATCGAGAATGTCAAAGCCAAAATCCAAGACAAGGAGGGCATCCCTCCTGACCAGCAGCGTCTGATATTTGCAGGCAAACAACTAGAGGATGGCCGTACACTCTCAGACTACAACATCCAGAAAGAGTCCACCCTGCATCTGGTGCTGCGTCTCTGTGGTGGCATTATTGAGCCTTCCTTGCGTCAGCTCGCCCAGAAATACAACTGCGACAAGATGATCTGCTGCAAGTGTTATGCTCGCCTGCATCCCCGTGCTGTCAATTGCCGCAAGAAGTGTGGGCACATCAACAACCTGCACCCCAAGAAGAAGGTCAAATAAGAGCCCTCTCTTCACTGGCTCCCTTGCCTCTTGCAGGTGGCCTTCTTCTGAGCCCCATGTCCCTGGGCCCTCAATAAAGTCTCTTTCATTGAACTGAAAAAAAAAAAAAAAAAAAAAAAAAAAAAAAAACAACCAAAAAAAACCAACAAACTACACAGAAGGAGATATAGCCCATTTGTCTCTGAGGAGCAACTGATAGATTTGAATCACCAGAGAAGAGCAGTTTGGGGGTTAGTAGTGCAACTCTGGTGGCCTTGTGGCAAGAAGCTGTGCTGCAATCCCAAAGTTATGTGGTTAGAGGCCAGCTGCTCCACGGGAGAAGGATGGGCAATCTCCTCCCGTGTGATTAACTGCCTCTGAAAACCTGCTGGAGGTTCAGCTATGGGTCGCTTCCAACTCTATGGTACACAACAGTGCAACTCTCTCTGAACTACACCACAGAACATAAACAGTCTCTCTCTCTCTTTCTCTAGTCCAACCAAGGTGCTTTTAAGAAAATTCTATGGAGAAGTTCTTTTCTAACACACATGGTCACCAGGAGTTGGAACAGACTCTGATAATGAGTGTGGCCTTTTGGTTGGCAGCCAAAAGCAAATTATAACCTGCATATCAATTACTTCCTCTCCAAAATAGAACAATAGCTATCTCCTCATAGTTACTTTGTGTGGGTGAAATAAAATGTTATATGCAAACAGGACCTGGTATTCTAAATAAAGAAAGGACTCAAAACATGATAATTTCCCTTTCTTTCCCTCTTGAAGGAACTCTGGTAACTCCTAATGGTAAGAAGCTGTGCTGCCAACCCAAAAGCACATGGTTTGAATCTACCAGCTGCTCCAAAGGAAAAAGATGGGCAATCTTCCTGTGCAATTTATTGCCTCTGAAAAGTCAGCTATGCATTGGTTCTGACTTGTTGGTACATAACAACCACTGTTTTCATGAGTGAAAACTGTCTGGAAATACAAGACCAAAACAAGGCTTTTATTGAAAGTCTCCAAGCTGAAGGACTAGAGATGTCAGAGATAACGAATTACAATGATGCTATTTTTCCTCTTCTATTTCTTCCTGCACCCCTGCTGCCATGAGGATCTTCTCAATGGTACTTTTAATTTTTTCTTCTTCTCAAGAGTCTAACCTGCAGCCTACTTTTTAGCTCCTTCTTTTCAAAACCCCTTTTATTCTGGCCTCACCTTACTTTTTATAGGCCTCTCCTCTTGTCAAAGCTGACTTTTGAAACTACCTTGAACATGCAATGAATTCTCAGCCTCTGATTTAACTGGTATTGTTTCCTTTCTCAGAATATATTTTCCTCCTTCTTCCACTGGTTTCAACTCAGGTACATACCCCCCCCCCCCACACACACACAGAGACTCAAACTCATTCTGACTCACAGCTGCTCCTCTATTGAGTTACAAGGTTGTGAGCTGTACAAGAGAGGACTGCCCATCTTTCTCTGGGGAGCACCTGATGGATTGGAATCACCAGAGAAGAGAAGTTTTGCAGTTTGTACTGCAGCTCTCTACAAAATATGCCACCAGAACACACACAATCTGTCTCCCTTTCTCTTTTTCTTTTTCAGTCTTACCAAGGAATCCTGGTAACACAGTGGTTCAGCACTGCTAACTGAAAGGTTGATGGTTCGAAATGCACAGGGGCTCTAAGGAAGAGAAGATCATCTCCTGTAAGGATAACAGCCTAGGAAAGCCTGTGAGAAGTTCTACTCTGTCCTATAAGGTGGTTATGAGTGAGAACTGGCTCAAGGCCATACAAGTTCAGTCCCACAACTTTGATAAAAACCAACCAGTGAAGGGTGAAATAAAACTTGAATTTGGTTACACCTTTTTTATTTGTAAATTACAAATTAGAATGTAAACATTATCCTGTTGCTTTGTTTAAGGCTATGAAGTTGACTTTCTATGAATTTTCTACACATAATTTAAGTCCATATAGTTTGGCTGTGTTAAGAGAATTAGAACTCACAATTTAGCTCCAACAGTCAGTCAGTATATACAATATTCTTCCCACTAAAAAAGAATTAACAGACTCAAAATACTGTATTTTCCAAAACCAGGTCAGTCAATTTCCACTTTAGAACACTTATGTCATTTGAGAGAAAACAATGAGATCTGAAATTGAAGGGAGGGAGAGAAAAATCACAGAGAGAGAAGAAAAGCAAGAAGTCTGCAAATTTAGGAAACTGGCCTTAACGACTTTACAGGGGACAGAGAGGATCACATGTGTACTCTGAGAGTTCAACACAATCTCCCTCGTCAGAAATCTGACACATATTCCCAGTGCACACATCAACTGCCACACTCGTTAGCTTGTGATGAAAAGTTTGCTCTGAACACATAGATTTTTCCACACTGACTTTAAGAGGTTAGCATATAGAAATAATGTAATAATAGCAGCACAGTTTCTTCTGATCCACCGATCTTTCATAGATCGGGTAGCTTAATTTCAAAAATAGAAAGTAACATTTCAAATAAACAGGCCCCGTATCATGCCTGTTTTTCTGCACAAAAATATAAGAACTGGGAAATAAAAAGATCTTGTTTTCTATTTCTTGGCACATTTTTCAGAGGAATGAGGCAAACTTTTCTCACAATGGTCTTATTTTTCACTTGTTTCTTTCTTAAATATCCTTTTGCCCCCTGCTTCTACCTCAAGACTAGCAAAATAGACTAAAAGAACAAATGTTTCTGCTGAAGAATTTCTTGGGAAAGTGGATGAAATGTAGTTTGTTGTTGTTAGGTGCCGTCGAGTAGTGACCCTATGAACAAAAGATCTGAACATCCTCACACTTCTTGAAACACAAGAGCCCATTGCAGCAGTCACCGTATCAATCCACCTGGCTGAGGATCTTCCTTTTCTTCACCGATCCTCCACCCTTCGCAGCATTGTGTCCTCCAAGGACTAGCATCTCCTAGCAACAAGTATGTAAGGTGAAGCCTCATCCTCCTTGCTTCTAATGAGCATTCCAGCTGCACCTTCTCCAAGACATATCTGTTCATTCTCTTGGCTGTCCATTGTATGTTCAGTGCTGTTCTCCAACACCACAGCTAAAAGACATTAATTTTCTGTCATCCTTATTCATTGTCCAGGTCTTGGATGCATAGCTAGCAACTGGAAAGATTACTGCCTGAATCAGACACACCTTTGTCTTCAAACTGACATCACTACTCAGTAATTTGGAAAGGTCTCTAACTGCAGTGCCGTGCATCTCCTTATTTCCTGACTGCTCATACCAAGGGTGTTAATTGTGGATCCAAGCAAGATGAAGCCTTTGACAGTTTTAATCTCCTTTCCATCCATCATGCTTCCTATTGGTCCAATGGTAAGAATGTTTTTTTTTTTACCTGACATTGAGATGCAATCCATAACGAAAGTGCATTCCTTGATCTTCTGCAGCAAGTGCTTCAAGTCCTCCTCACTTTGAGCAAGCAAGATTGTGTTATCTGAATAAAGCAGGTTATTTATGAGTCTCTCTCCAATCCTGATGTTACATTCCTCCTCATAAAGTCCAGCTTCTCAGATAATTTACTCAGCATACAGATTGAATAGGAATGGAGAGAGAATACAACCCTGGGACACTTCCTTCCCAATTCCAAACCATACAGTGCTCCCCTGCTCTGTTCACACAGTAGCCTCCTGGTCCAGGTATAGGTTCTGCATGAGCACAAATACTTTGGGATTCCCTTTCTTCTCAATGTCAGCCACAACATATCATGATCTACATAGTCAAATGCTTTTGCATAGTCAAGAAAGCACAAATAGACATTCTTTCGGTATTCTCTACTATCAGCCGGGATCCATCTGATTTCAGCAATGATATCCCTGTTGCCACTGTTTCTTTTAAATCCTGCTTGAACTTCTGGCAGTTCATTATCTATGTACTATCCCAGCCATTTTTAAATGATCTTCAGCAGTATTTTGCTTGCATATGATATCAGTGATACTGTTCGATAATCTCCACATTCAGTTAGATCACCTTTCTTGGGAATGGGAACAAATAAGGACCTTTTCCATTCCATTGTTCAGACAGCTGTCCTCCAAATTTCCTGGCATACAGTGGTGAGTGCATCCAAGGCTACATCTGTTAATTGAAACAAATCAGTTGGTATCCCATTGATTCCTGGGGCCTTATTTTTTTGCCAATGCCTACAATGCACCTTCTACTTCCTCCTTCATTACCACTGGCTCCTGCTCATATGATGATATCTGAAATTTTTCAATGTTAAATCAATTTTTTTCTGGTACAGTGATTCTGTGTATTCCCTCCATCTTCTTTTGATGCTTTTTGGGTCATTCGATATATTGCCCATAGCATCTTTCAATATTATGACAGGAGGTTTAAGTTTATTTTTCAGTTCTTTCAACTTGAGAAATGCAGAGTGAGTTCTTGTATTTCTATTCTCCAATTCCAGCTCTTTGCACACTCCATTATAATACTTTGCTTTTTCTTCCTAAGCTGCCCTTTGAAATTGTCTGTTAAGCTCTTTTATTTCAACATGTTTTCCTTTAGATTTGGATTCTTGACACTCCAGTGTGATCTTTGGAGTCTCTGATTAACTGTTTCTGATTTAATTTACAATCAGCGGTGGGTGGGAAGCCTCTTATGTAGGCAAATAGGATCTGGTAGGTGGGCCTTTGGTATTGATTGTGTTTGGAGAGAATGTTGTTCTAAGTGGTGCAGCACTTGTCTGTCAGTTTGCTGTACTTAGATAACTTGAGGTTGCTGTGATATTGAAATCTGTGCCACTGATGTGTCAGATGCCATAAAGGTTTCCCATCATGGACAGGTTTTGGTGAAACTTCTTGATTGAGACAGACTAGGAAGCAGGAGGGCCACCTACTTCCTAAATAACAGGCCTTTGAAAACCCTAGGAACACTCAACAAATGTAGTTTAGTCAGTATTTAAGTTAACCCTACCATAAGAGAACATTTAGTAAACCCCCTCATTCTCAAGTAAATTTTGAATCAGAGTGGTTCTGTAGGAGAGAGGAGAACTGCTTCTTTGGTTGCCACACTATACATATACAGATCTTTTTGGAAGCACCCTGCTTCATCTGTTGCCTGTGGAGTAGCTAGAGGGTTCAAACTTCTGGTTAGATCCAACTGCTTTAACCACAGCACTACCAGAGTACATCTGTTGTTGTTGTTGGGTGCTGTCAAGTATGACCCATTTTGACCCTATGAACAAAAGATCTGAACCCTGTCCTATCCTGTGCCATCCTCACATTTCCTGACACATTAGAGCCCACTGTAGCAATCACTGTGTCAATCCACCTGACCAAGGATCTTCCTTTGCTGACGTTACACTTTTCTGAGAACCATGTCCCTCTCCAAGGAATAGCTCCTCCTAGCAACATGCCTGAAGTATGTGAGGCAAATCCTCATTCATTATCTTTGCCTCCAGAGCGCACTCTGGCTGCACCCTGTCCAAGACATATTTTTTGGCTGTCCATGGGTTGTTCAGTCTTCTCCAAAACCACAGCCCAAAGGCATCAGTTCTTTTTCTGTAATCCTTATTCACTGTCCAGCTTTCAGATGCATAGCAAGTGATCTGAAAGACCATGGCCTGAATCAGATTCATCTTAGTCCTCAAACTGACATCATTATGCTTTAATAATTTGGAGAAGACCCTAACTACAGATTTTCCTATAAGTCTCCCGGTTTCCTGACTGCTGGGAAGAAGGGTGTTAATTGTGCATCTAACTAAGATGAAGTTGTTGACAGTTTCATTCTTTCCCCCATCTACCATGATGTTGCCTATTGGTCCAGTAGTGAGAATCTTTATTTTCTTGACCATTCATATTGAAGTCTGCATTCTTGATCTTTTGCAACAAGAGCTTCAAGTCCTCCTCACTCTCAGCAAGCAAGGTTGTGTCATCTGCAGAAAGCAGTATCGATGATCCTGATGCCACATTCCTCTTTATAGAGTCCAGCTTCTTGGATAATTTGCTCAGCATACAGATTGAATAGGTATGGAGAGAGAATACAACCTGACATAGTCCCTTCTTAATTTTAAGGGGAACATAGCATTCCCTTGCTCTGTTTGCACAACAGCCTCCTGGTGTAGGGACAGGTTCTGCATGAGTACAATTAAATTCTTTGGGATTCCCATTCTTCCAATGTTAGTCATAACTTATTATGATCGACACAGTCAAATGCTTTGCATAGTCAATAAAGCACAACTAGACATTCTTCTGGTATTCTCTACTTTCAGCTAGGATACATCAGATATCAGCCATGATATCCTGGTGTCATGGCCTCTTCTAAATCCTGCTTGAACTGGCAGTTCCATACCTATATGCTGTTCAAGCCATTTATGAATGATCTTCAGCAGTATTTTGCTTGCATATGATATTAATGATATTGTTTGATAGTTTCCACATTTAGTTAGATCGCCTTTTTTGGGAATGGGAACAAATATGGACCCCCTTCCAATCCATTGGCCAGATAGCTGTCATCCAAATTGCTTGGCACAGCCTGCATCTGTGTGTGTGTGTGTGTGTGTGTGTGTTCTTTGTGGTTGTTTTTTTAAAATTAGGTTTTTTAAAAAATTTTATTATTTTTGTGTGTGTGTACTATCAAATCAGAAATGACTGGTACAAGAGGGGATTGCCCCTCCTTTTCTAGCAGAGCATCCGGTGGATTTGAACCATGTACCGCTGGGATTACAGTGCAGTTTCTTGCCACTAGGCCACCAGAGCTCAGCTGCATCTATTAATTGAAACAAGTCAATTGGTATCCCATCAGTTCCAGAGCCTTATTTTTTGCCAACGCCATCAATGCATCGTCTACTTCTTCCTTCATTATCATTGGCTCCTGCTCATATGGTACTATCTGAACTTTTTCAGTGTCAGTCAATTCTTTTTGGAATAGTGATTCTCATAAACCTAGTTTGAAATGAATATCTGCTACCTCTGAAAACTCAAAGGATTGCTGTGAGGATAAAAGGGAGACAATATAAAAATTACCTGTGAACTGTCAAGCATTACATGGTACAAAAAGCTTAATCAATCTCACTTTTCAACAAAAGATCCTGGGGTTTACTTATTTTACAGTTATACACAAAATAGACTCATGATCACAGCACCCTGTGTTCCTTCCTAATGTCTTTGAGTTATGTTTCTCTTCTCACCCTAGGAAGAAGGTGCCAGAGACATGAAGTTGGAAGACAGTAGTGACACAGAAAAGGAAAAAAATGAAGAGAAACAGAGGAGAAAAGAGAAGATAATGTCAGGTATGCACACATTGCATAATAAATGTGCTATCACAGGAGACCTTAGGTGAAATTATTACCACAAGGCCAGGCACAAAGTATTTCATAAAAACACTGTGAACTAGATAAAAACAAGGAGAGAATGGAGGTAGGAAGATGGGTAAAAGGCTAGATGAGTCTCCAAAGATAATTTTGGCCCATTTTTTCATTAATTAACCTGTAAGTTCCCAAGGCCAACCCAGCTTGTGGAGGAAAATGAGAAAACCAAACCCACTGCTGTCAAGTGAATTCTGATTCCTAATGACATTATAGGACGGAATGCAAATGCCCATAGGGTTTCCAAAGAAAATTCAACCTTTCAGTTAGCAGCAAAACACTAGGGTTCCACTAAGGTTCATTTTGTGGCAGAAGCCATACTGAATAAAACGTTAGTAAGAGGCTGTGGAAAATGGATAGATCTTGCTCTTTTCCTGTCTACTAAATAAGAGACATTAATAGAAATTAAAAGATTGAAAATGGTGAGGAAAAAAATTAAACAAATTATTCCTTATTTTCTCTCAATATTTTTATTGACTTTATGATCTCTCATCTCAAGATTTTTACTGACATTATGAAAGTCTTTGACAAATTCTTAGTCCGCGCTCATAGGTCCCATAAAGCCTCAGTAAACTTTTGAGGAATTCCTGATTGGGGCTAAAATTACAATTACTGTTGTCTCTATCCCCTATCCTCTTTGCTGTCTCCTTCTTTCGGTCTCTTGACTGCCAACATTCTTTAAATTTCTGTCCTTTAAATCAAAGAATTTGCCTTGATTTCATTTTAATAGTCCAAGAGAGAAATTTCAATTCTGCATCAGTAGCTATAAATGCTTACCTCTTCTTCTTAGCTCTATGACACATGCCATTTCATTCTTACAAAATCCAAATTAGTTTTTCCTTCTCACCATTGTGTATGTGTGTGTATCTATCTCCTGTACACATATATGGGAGTCCAGGTGGCCTAGTGCATAAGGAGTTGTGCTGTCAACCTAAAGACAGGTAGTTCTATTTACAGTCTCTGAAAATCTGTTAGAGGGTCAGGTATGAGTAGGTTTCAACTCAAGAGCACATAAATAGAATATACACATACAGTACATATATTATGAAATTAAATTGATAGTATCAGAATACTATGAAAAGCTATACTCTGATATATTTAAAAACCTAGAGGAAATGGACAAACTCTTTGAAACACATGTTCTACCCAGATTGACAATGACAGATATAGAACACTTGAACAGAGCCACCACAAAAGAAGAAATTGAACAGGTCATAAAAAGACTTTCTCATAAGAAAAGTCCTGGACCAGATGAATTCTTTAGAGCTGAATTCTACCAAATGTGCAGAGAGGATCTATCACCAATTCTACTTAAATTATTTAAAAAAAAATTGAAAAAGAAGGAACACTACAAGAGTCATTCTATGAAGCAAGCATAAACCTAATACCAAAACCAGGCAAAGAAAAACTGAAAAAAAAAAAAAAAATTAACCGCCCCCACCAAACAGGCAAAGATATTATAGTATATATATTTAACACACATAAAAATTGTATATATACACATGTGATCGCATGTGCACACACATACAATGTGTCTTAGTGCTGCAATGGTTAAACACTCAACTTCTAATTGAAAGACTGGCAGTTCAAACCCACCCACAGTTTTGTAGGAGAAAGACCTAGTGATTTGTTCTTGTAAAGACTGTTTTTGTTGTTAGGTGCTGTCGAGTCAAGCAATACTCATAGCAATTCTACGAACAACACATCTGAACCCTGTGCTAACTTTCACCATTCTCATCATCTCTGCCACTCTAGAGCCCATTGCTGTAGTCAGTATGTCAATCCATCTTATTGATGGTGAAGGGTCTACCCCTTTTTCATTGATCCTCCACTTTTCTGAGCATGGAGCTTAGAAAACAAGGCACAATGGAGAAGTTCTATTCTGTCATACAAGGTCATGATAAGTTAAAACCAACTTGATAGCATTTAAAAACAAATACACATATACACACATGCACTGCACATACATGTTTATTCTATTCCTTTAGCATGGAAGCTTAGGTTCAACTCACATTCTTCCAGCATCTCCTATCTTTCTAATTAGACATCAAGCTCTTCAGATTCTTCTTCCTCAAAGATAATTCCAGACGCATGATCTCCTATGTGAACTTCTTCACTAGCATCCTTACTGGCTTTCCTCTATCCTCACTTTCTTTCTGATCTAGTACAAGTTACTTAAGGCAACTAGGTTGTAAGTTCCATGAAGCCAGTATTGTCTACCCACCTCTGTGTTCCCAAGACTATTCACATTGTCTTGTTTTCAAAACTTTTCTCAAAGACCATATCCCTTTAAACATTTTGCTTAAGTGGTCTCTTTTTGTCTGGCAACTCAAATGGAAATTTCCTATGGCTATCACACCATCCATTTTCCTGCTATTCTTCATCCCTCTCACCTCATCACCAGAAATTTAGAACCAACTCAAAGCTGACTCTCCAGTGGTTTCCAGGCTGGATAGAAGGAGATTGTCCATCTTTCCCCTGAGAAGCCACTGTTGAATTTTAACCACCAGAGAGGTGCTAGCATGGAGTTAGTGGTGCTTTACCCTATAGGCAAAGCCATCAAAGCTCCTTTCATCAGAGCTACTTCATCCCTGGTTAAGACTATTTTTTCTTATCCTTTCTTATGGGAGCTCTGGTGAGCTAGTCCATAGAGAGTTGAGCTGCTAACCCAAAGCACCTGGCTCAGAGGGAGAAAAATGGGCAGTCACCTTCTGTTCAATTTATACCATCAGAAACCCAATAGAGAGTCAGCTATGATTGTTTCAACTTGACAGCACTATGTGGTTTGGCTTTTCTCCCCTATACACTGGTCTTGATAGACCCTTCTCTGCTCCTGTGGTTCAATCTTCTTGGAAAACCAGCCCCATTAAAATCCTCTAAATTTCATGCCCTACAAGGAGACTAACTAGAACTGTTTGCTTTAATTTTATGCCAAATTTAATAATTGAGAGAATCTGAGGTAGAATCCACATTTAAATAGTATAAAGTCAAAGAGCTAAGTACCAAAGGCTTGAACCCAGGCGGTCTTGCCATGTGGCCCAGGCATCATTTCATTCTGATAGTATGAATCTGGACCAGTTTGACAGCACCTAAAAACAACAGTAATCTGCTTCCTGAGCTCACATACTCCACTATACTATAACTAGAACCTTTGGTGGTATAGTCTCTAAAGAGGTGAGCTGCTAACCCGAAGTCCATGCCTCTCTGGTAGTTGGAATCCAACACTGGCTCTGCAGAATAAGGATGGGCAATCTACTCCGGTATGATTTACAGCCTTGAAATACTGCTGGTGGGTCAGCTGTATGAGTTAGTTCTTACTCTATGGC
Organism: Elephantulus edwardii; assembly: GCF_000299155.1. Classification (NCBI taxonomy): domain Eukaryota; kingdom Metazoa; phylum Chordata; class Mammalia; order Macroscelidea; family Macroscelididae; genus Elephantulus; species Elephantulus edwardii. Next base: position 10,726,972 of record NW_006399779.1, on the reverse strand, counting down.
AATGAGTTTGAGTTTATACTATAACTCCATCTAGGATAGGGATATCTCAAGTTCTTTCCCCACAAACAGATATTGTGCTAAGACTAGTGTTTTTTCAAAAGGAATCTTATTTTGTAACATTTTGGAATGAAAAAATACTTTATCAAATACAAATAAAATGCTAACTCTCCAAAATATATTTCAGAGACTATCTTACTGATTTACAAGTACTGCCCAGGAACTATATCTAAGACATACTGGTAAGTGACAAAGGCAAGTTGCAAAAAAGAACCCAGAAGAGACATTTCTTTCTAAAGTCATAAAACATGGCAGTACCAACTCATACAGCGGACTTGCCAGCAGGTTCCAGAGTCTGGAAATATTTTTTCTAAGAGACTGTCCATTTTTCTCTCTGGAGCACCTGGTGGAGTTGAATCACAGACCTTTTGCACTACATCACCAGGCTTATTCATGGAAGAGCCAGTCCCAATTCCCAATTTGAATTTGCCCCCATCGTCTTTATAGTAATTTTTATTCTGGCTTTTCCCCCCTCATGACTCGAGCGAGGAGCCCACCTTGCAGCAGTTATCATTTCTTTCTAGTGGGCTTTATTTTGGAACAGTCAGTCCTTCAGTATTAAGTTTGTGTTTCATGCTGTTGATATTTTTTTGAAGCATATACATCTGTTGTTTTGTACAATTTACATTTTACTTCTGTTGTTTTGCACAATTTTCATTTTACTTAATATGTGGTAGGAGCCCCAGTGGCATAGTGTTATTATTAACAAAAAGGCTGGTAGACTATTTTATTGCAGAGATAAAAAAATTACTTATTTGTAGCAAAGGTAAGTTAAATAACTAAGGTATCATTGAGAAGGAGTATCATCACCACCATGAGTTTGTTCAATGAACTTGGGAGTATGAGTGATAATATAAAAGCATCAATCTCTAACAGCCTGTTTAGTTCAGTTCTCTAACATTAAGCTATTTCTATACTTAGGGAGCTCTAGTGACTTGGTAGTAAGAAGTTGTTCTGCCAACCCAAAGGCAAGAATTGAATCCACCAATTGCTCTACAGGAGAAAGATGGGCAATCTTCTGTGTGATTTATTGCCTTTGAAAACCTGCTGGAGGGTCAGTTACAAGGCAGTTCTGACTTCACATTATACTGCAACAACATTTCTATACTTAGATACAGGGGGACCCTTTTTATTTTAATAAGGGTATTTAGGTTCTATTATGCAAAAAATGATAGCATTTGTAGATATCAACGTACTATATTAGTGTGCTATTTATTCTTAAGTAGTAACCATTTAATTTTATTTGTTTTTGTTTAATTGAACCTATCAATAAAAACAACGAAATTAAAAAGCCAGTTACATGGTTTCTACTTGGGTGACCACATATCTAGATCTATTACCTCTGTGATGGAGACTGAACTATGGGACTTCTTGCTTCTGGAAAGTTAGTGGGTCCAAGGGGATCTGCTTCCTGCTTCTTGCCCTGTGTCACTGAGTCAATTGTCAGTGACTCTGAGGACACAGAATAATTTCCCCATGTGATTTCTAGGCTATAACCTTTCTGGTAGCAGGTTACCAGGTCTTTTTTTCCTGAGGAGGAGCTAATGGGTTTGAACTATTAACCTTTTGGTTAGCAGCCAAGTGTTTAACCACTACACATCAGATCCCTCACTTACTGAAAAATCAAGTTAACACCTGCAAAGGTTTTCTATTCTTTTGAAGGAATTTAGAAGCAATATCCTTATCTTATTTATGTAAGTGTAATTTAGTATGTAGCTTCAATTTATGCATGTAAATTAGGCAGCCAAACAACTAAAACATTGTTCTCGACCACAGAAAACTGGAGACATATGTTAAGTAAATATAATATTTACCAAGGGAAAACCAGTGAAATCTAAATGAATTATGGAATTTAGCAAATAGGAATGCATTGATATCAGTTTCTTAGTTCTGACAAATGCACTATAGCAAAGAACAATGGGAGAAGAGTAAATAAGGTAAAGGGTATGTAGGAACACACTACTATTTTTCACATTTCCCTGTAAGTCTAGACTTATTCCAAAGCAAAACGTTTATTTATTTTTTTTTAAATCCCTAGCCTTTTATATGATCCATTTAAAAGAGTAATATAAAATATATAATAAATACAGATTTTTGTTTGGTACTTACCCTTGATGCTGTTGTCTGTTACATTTAGTGATACAAAAATAGTAGCCAAGTAATCCAAAAAATACCAAAAACACTCCAGCAGCAATCAGCCCAGTCAGTAGGCCCATAACATCAATTTTCTCTCTGTTATCATCTTAAGAGAAATTATTAAGATTACATAAATAAAACAAATGAAAAGAACATGTGGTTTTTATGTATTTCATACTAGGTCTAGGTGTATGATTACTGTTGCACACTGTTAAGCACCTAGTAATTGTCATTGTTATTAAGTGCTGTCAAGTTGAATACAACTCATAGCAACCCTAGGAACAACAGATCTGAACCCTGTCCTATCCAGTGCCATTCTCACAATCTCTGACACACTCAAGCCCATTGCTGTAGTCATCCTCTCCTTCACCATCTCTCCACCTTCCCAAGCATGATGTTCCTCTCCAAGGAATAACTTCTCCTAGTAACAAGCCCAAAGTATGTGACACGAAGCTTCCTCATCTTTGACTTCAAGGAGCACTCTGGCTATACCCTCTCCCAGAAATAGCTTTTTGTTCTTTTGGCAGTCCATATTCAGGGACATTCAGTACTCTTCTCCAGCACCACATTCCAAAAGACATCAATTCTTCTGTCATCCTTACTCATTAACTCAGATGCATAGCAAGTGACTGAAAAGACTAACATCAAACTAACATCATTGTTGCTCAATAATTTGGTCCCTGATTACAGATTTTCACAGTGCAGCATGTCTCCTGATCTCCTGTCTACTAGTATGAAGGGTACTGACTGAGGATCCAAGTAAGACGAAATCACTGACAGTCTCAATCTTTTCTCCATCTATCATGATGTTGCCTACTGGTCCAGTGGTGAGAATTTTTGTTTTCTTAATGTTGAGATGCAATCCATATTGAAGCACTTCTGCAAGTGCTCCAAGTCCTTCTCACTCACTACCCTTCCCTCTCAGTGTTTCTAACTTTTGCATTTCAGTCACCAATTATCATTAATGCATTTTGATTGCATATTTGGTCAATTTTAGACTGCTACAGACACAACCTAAGAAATTTTTAAATGATATTTTCTAATTGCCCTAGTTATGGTTGTTGTTGTTATGTGTCGTCGAATCGCCTGTGACTCATAGTTACTCTATGTACAACAGCCTTAAATCCTGCTCTATCTCTTTCCAATCTTATTGTCTCTGACACACCTATCCCCATTACCTCAGTGACTGAATCAATCCAGCTCATCAAGGGTCTTCTCTCCTGCACTGTCCCTCCACCTTCCCAAGCATGACGTCCCTCTCCAAGGACTTATCCTGCTTTGCAACATGTTCAAAGTATATCAGATGAAGCTTCAGAATCCTTGCCTCCAAGGAGCAGCCTGGCTTCACCCTCTCCAGAACAAACTTGTTTGTTCTCCTAGCAGTCCATGGTATATTCAGTGCTTCTCTCCAGCATCACAGCTCAAAGGTAATGCTTTAATTTATTTCAAATAGTTCATATTAAATGGATAATTCATAACACTGAGTAGGACAGATATATTTTTGTTCAACTGGACATATTTGAGATTATTAAGATAAATTTGTCAAGCAGCTACAGTGTAGTATAACCACCCTTCTTTTTGGAACCCTACTCAAAGGGAATATAAGAAGAGTTGGGGGAAAAATATTCAGCTAGTAATGACCAATACAGATAAAAGTTATCCCTTTTTTTCTATGTGACTTAGTTCTTACCAACCACTTACATTTCCCTAGCATAAGTATCTTACCATTATAAATGGTAAAAAAGGGGGGGAAGGAAATAGAGTTTACCATTTGAAACCACTGGAATCCTGCTTTTATTCTGTGCAAGTCTTGACTAAGCTGTGTTGTCTGAAGCCGCTTTAAGCCTATTATCTCATTTCTCGAGTATCTCACCAAACTTGATTTTCACTGTGTAAATAGATGAATCCAGCCTTCTCTCTTAGATGGCCTGTCATATAATTGTGAAGTCCTCTTTGGATTTACAAGGTGTGGATATTGAACAACAACTAAGCTTAACCAATACGACTAAGATGTAATACAATACCATACAATACAGAGTGAGGAAAACATTCAATCTGATCAGTTCTTGCCTTACCTGATTTTGTGGTTGGGCCTTTAGTTGAATATTCCTGCCAGAATAGCATCTGTGAAGAAGGTAAAATTTCCGAGTTTATTTACTTTCTGCAGTATTATTTTATTTGATCTCAATGACCAAAACCCAGGCTGGTAAATTTTTTGCATGTACTAGTTTATTCAATCTGGTGGTGGGTTTGACTCACTCTAGTTAAAGTCCCACTCACTACTGCTTCTGCCTTCTCTGGAACTGGTCAGCAGATTACTGCACATTCCAACTCTCTGTTATTATATTTTGCTGTTTTCCCCCTGGAGGAACCGTGGTGTCGCAATGGTTAATTAAGTGTTTGGATGCCAGCCAAAAGGTCAGTAGGTTGAATCCATCTGCTGGTTCTCAAGAGAAAGATTAAGTAGTTTGTTTCCATTAATGGTGATATTCTTAGAAACTCTAGGGGCCAGTTTTGCTTTGTCACTATGGAACACTGTGAGTCTGAACCAACTTAATGGCATCAGATTTAATCTCCCTTCACCTGCCCAAAACTCCCTACCCAAGCATCACATTTTTCTCTCCAGGTAATCCCTTTTCCCAATAAATGACAAGTTAGACTATCCCATTTCTGAAGAACAGGTTCGCTACTATCCTAATAATAATTCATGTGGAGTAATGGAAAGATAACTCATTTGACAGGGTTGGTGAAAGTTCCAAAGTCAGAAGCTGTGGCTGTTGATATTTTATTGTGTTGCCTCATGACAAAACTCAAAACGCAAACTCAAACTCAAACTCATTGCTGTTGAGTTGCAACAGACCCAATGCTGACCCTCCAGTGCGTTTTTTGGGAGCTATAAATCACACAGGAGGAAACTGCCCATCTTTCTCCCTCAGAGCTACTGGTGGATCTGAATCACCAGAGAGACAATACCTTTAGGTTGGGAGCACAGCTCTCTACGGACTAGACCACCAGAGCTCCCTGATATCAAAGAGTCCGAACCTGTCTACATAGAGTGGGCCCTCTATTAGCTAGTTTTTAATGAAAGGTATTTATTTATTGAGGAACAGTATCTCCACAATTAAATTCCCTGTTACTTGATAGAATAAAAGCGGATATATTTTTTTCATGGTAAAACTCTGAGAAGCTTAACAATAGTGTTTGCTTAGTTTCCCCTCTCTTAACAGATATGGCAAAGATATGTAGGAGACCTTCTATGGAAGAAGGAAAAATTAGGTTCCATCATTATCAGCAGATCTGCCTTAGGAGAAAGATACATAGAAAGGTCTTTATTGACCAAAGAGTAATATAGGATTCTTAAAGAAGGAATGAATGAGTGAGGGATAACTTAATGTGCAAAGAGTAAAAGCCCTGATGATATTGTAGCTAAGTAAAGAGCTGCTAACTGAAAAGGTCAGAAGTTTGAATCTTCTAGCCACTTTGAAGTAGAAAAATGAAGTAGTCTCCTGTTAAGATGTTATCATACCCTTGAAAACACAATGAAAGGTCACCATTGGACTCAACAGTTGTGGGTTTGGTTTACATAAGATTATATAACAGGGACAGTGCTGGTTGTTTCTTTAACAAGGTTAACAGATATTATTTATTGATATTTTAAGTAAAATGAATTAACTTGATGGCAACTAAGAACAACAAGTCTCTGTAAAGTAGAGAACTAATGAAAATGTTTGAGTTTGATTCATCCCTCATCATGATTATTTTTAATATAATAAATATTAAACACTCACTATAGTTTATAATTTTCTAATTACTATAAAAACCAACTAATTACCTTCAGGTTAAAACCAACTATTACGTTACACTCCATGAGGTGTCCAAGACTGTAAATCATAGGACTGGAGATTAACTATCTCTCTCCCAAGGAGCCACAGGTGGATTTGAACCTTTAGAGAGGTACAGCCTTTTGGTTAGGCGTGTAACCCCCTACAGACTACGCTATTAGAGCTCCAGAATTACTATGAACACAATTAAGTATAAAATCAAGTCTAAATAAGTTAATAAGTAGTTTAAAGAAGTAGAAAGATATAATAGGTAGTCAGTCCTGAATTTTCTTAAAATACAAAGTGTGCCTAATTTTCTTAAAATACTAAATTAAGTAAAATTTAAATTTCCAGTCAACATAATAAAATTACCGTTTTATCATCATCCATGAAAATTTCTCTTGCTTCCTCATAATTACAAAGTTCTTCGATGCATTCTCTCTCTAGGTTACCAGGGGTGAAGAGTTCCAGATCAAATCTGTTGTATAAGAGGCGCCGATGTACAAACAAGTTTGCTTCTTCTTTTGAAGTAAAGACTAATGAAGAGAGAAAATATGTTAGCTATCAATAAAACAGATAAAAACAACTGTAGTTGTAGAAAAAGTGAGTAATTCTGTTGACATGGCTGAACTGTATCTCACTAACTCTCTTGTATGATTTTAAAATGCAATAAAATTATCTTCATTAAAGATAATTGCTACAAAAATGTGCTAAAATTATCTTCATTAAAGATAATTGCTACAAAAGAAATATAAACATTAGCATAATTCCTCACATGTGGGTTATGTCCAAAAAGTTCAACACAAATGAAAGTTATTTCAATATCATTTTTTCCTCCAAATAATTAATTTTTCCAATAAATGACAAGTTAGACTTTTCTATTTCTAAAGGTTTGGTTCCCTTTTTCCCTGACTGAGACTAATTAGTATCAAGTCATGGGAGAGTTATGGACTAACCCCAGCAACAACAACAAAGTTCAACAGGATAGCAAACAGCAAATATTAGGAGGATTCCAAGAGATTGGAATGCTCATGCACAGCTGGTGGGGATGAAAAATGGTACAACTACTAAGGAAGACAGTCTGACATTTCCTTTAAAAACTGAAAATAGAAATTTGATCCAGCTATTCCAGTACTGTCAATGCACCCTAAAGAAATTAAAGCTGAGACACAGAGAGATGCATGCACACTCATGTTTACTGCAGCATTATTCAAAAGCGCAAAGAGATGGAAATAGTTCAAGTGCCCATCAATAAATGGATAGAGAATTTGTGGTACATTCATACAACGGAGTATCATGCAGCACTGAAAAACATAAAGCACTGGTGAAACACTTCCAACATGGATGGGTCTAGAGGACATTATACTGAGTGAAATAACAGTCACAAAAGGATTAATAACTGTGTCCCACTGAGTTATATTTCCCAACATTATATTTATGCCAAAAAATTGTCCTTACTCTGTATTAAATGTGCCTTCTAACGGCTGTTCTGTGATAGTTCTGAGTGTGAAAGTTGTGATTTTGTCACTCTTCAGAGCCAGATAAAATTCACACCTGCATTCTTTCTGAATCCTGGTGGCATAGTGTGTTACAAGCTTTCTAACTGTGAGGTTGGTGGTTTGAATCTACCAGGTGCTCCGTGTAACATCAGTCTCCTCCCATTAAGATTTACTACCTTGAAAACTTTATGGAAGGGTCATTATGTGTCATACTCAGCCAATGGCAATGAATTTTGAGTTTCAGTTTCCTTACGATCTCAGGACAAATACTTCCTTTTATTATCTGCATTCTAAATAATCTGATTTTGCTTCTAGGAGAAAAAAAGTAAACTTCCCTGCTCCTTCAGTATTCTTGGATCCCACAGAGCGTTCCTGTTTTCTCCTTGGTCTTGGCTGGAGAATACACTGATCTTTTTAATGTACTTTTTTCCTTAGTTTCTCAGATTCTCCACCTATTTCCAATTTCTCTTGTCTTATTTTATTTTAGAGGCTGTCCGTATATTCTACTCTTTCAAATCTAACAGTACAGATATTCCATTCACATCCTATTCCATCTCATATTTTCTAAATAAATTAATAATTAACTCATTGCTTTTGAGTTGGAACTGACTCATAGTTGACCCTTCAGTGGATTTTCAGAGGCTGGAAATCTCACAGGAGATTTCTTCTACATCTTTCCATCTTTCTTCCATAGACCAGCTGATAGATTGGAACTGCCTGCCTTTGGGCTGGCAGAGTAGTGCCTTATCCACTAGACCACTAAGTTGTTGTTGTTTGTCTTAAGAGTCTAAACCTAGTAATAGGTGACCCTTCAGTGGGTTTTCTGAGGCAGTAAATCACACAGAAGACTGCCTCTCCCTTCTTCCAAGGCTACCCCAGCTCTCTAAAGAAACTTAAATCTAAATAAGCTCAAATAATTTTTAACTCTACTCTCTGGCCTAGGGTCTCTTTCCTGTTACTTTTCTTCTATCTATCATTTATCTAAGTCACTAGGTTATGAAATGTGGATTTAGAGCCATATTTTTTTTGCCTTTTAATGTTTTGCATATATGTCCTCATTTTGTAACACGGGCATAAACTCCTAGTCAAAACAAATTTTTTACTACAATCATCTTCACTTGCTGCACACCCTGCTTTACAGTCACAGGAAAGGCTTTCAGTATCTTCTTGTTTTAAAAAACCTCAAACTCACTGCCATCCTGTCAGTTCTGACTCTTAACGACCCTCCTCTGGATTTCTGAGGCTGTAAATCATAACGAGGAGACACTCATCTTTCTCCCAAGGAGCAGCTGGTGGATCCAAACCACTGGAGATGGAGACACGGTCTTTTGGTTAGCTGCACAACAGCCTACTGCCTACAGCCTACCGATGACTACATCAGAGCTCTTGTTTCTTTAAAGCAAGGCTAAATAAGAACCATACATATGCACCTGTTCCAATCTACCCACAAATCCTACCTAAAGGGACATTTACTACCAGATGTCGGTCATGACCTGAGGACTGCCTACATTTATTTGGAGACAGAAAGCACTGGCTTCTATGTGATAGAGCTCTCCAAACTTCCTCCTACTTCATTTTTTCTCAGCTCGTCGAGCTCTCTGTTCTTACCTCTGTTACAGAATTTACGGAGATTATCTGTTTACACTCTGTTTCCCATACCAGATGAAAAGTTTCACAGGGCAGAGATTACTATTTGAAGAAATGAACAAACCTTTTTACATATGTAAAATACTTTCCCATGGATACCTCTAGCCCTCCCCACTTAAGTATGATCTTCAAATTCCTTCCACAGTTTGTGGTTTGTCATGTGAATGAATGCATAAATAGACTCATAATCATTTTGAGGAGCAGTGTCTGGTTCTACTGAATGTGAGCCATCAGCTTATGTATATGGGTGGATGTATATATATTGTTCCTTTTGAGAGGTACCAAGGAGAATGCCTTTCCTTGTCTCACTAGCTAGCCTATCTAATTACCTAGATACAGCAGTGTTGAGTCCTTGGTGTTAAAGATATTATTGGCTTATCTTAAAGCACACACACATACTCTTGAGTTTGTTTAACACAGTAAGGTGTATTAATCATTAATAACTCAGCCAAGGGTATTAGTGTAACAGATCCTTCCTTAACGAAAATGAGCTGAGAGTAGGATCTGATGGAGAGGGATAAAGGAATGTAACAGAGAGAAGGCTGGAGATCCAAGGGGTTAACCTTGCATGAAGAAGCACAAGGTTTAGACAAGGAGAAGAAACTGAGATTCAAAGACCTTTTCTCTGGCCTTTTGTTTTTCCCCCCTAGGATTGCCTTTTCACTTGTGGGCTCAGGTCTAAGTCTGTGCAATGTAACTCAAAAAGTGTAGCCTTCTAGGCTAGCAAGTCCCAAACGCATGCTTCTTTCCACCTCTGCCTTTAATCAGATCATCAAAATTTAGACATCTGTACCCCAGAAAGCTTTCTGTTTCCCAGCCTCATTTCACAGCTGAAGAAATTCAAGCCCAAAAGGGATTAGGTAATTTGCCCTGGGCCTCACAAGTCCAGACAAGATCTCCATTCTCTGTCTATCTTTCCAGGAAGAGTAAGTAATTACGCTCATTATAATTAACACAGAGCCTCATCTAGGAGTAAAAACCGCACTCAGTGATTTCCAGAAGTTGAAACTGCTTTCCATTCAGCTTAACCACAAACTAGGCCTTTGTATTTATCAAGAGATTCGCAGAAACATGTTTGTAGCAACTGTAGTTTTTTAAAAACCACACCAAAACAGCAGGGGCAAAAACCCAACAATCCTATTACCAAGCAAACCACAAAATAAATTACAATTGAATCCTATCTACAGTAGGATTCAAACTAGACACTTTCTTTCCTGAAATGTCATATGCAACTCTGACTTCCAGGAGACTGTTCTTTGAAATTGAGGGTGTGCTTACCTTCTTCAGCATGCCTGGAGTCCTTCAGGCTTGTAATGCAATGAGGAAAGGTAAAGGTAACAGGCAGTTGGCTGAGCATAATCAGAAGTTTAAACATAGTCTGGCAACTGTCAAACAAACGAAAACAAAACAAACACATCAAAAAAGCCCCCAGCTCAGCACTCGGTGTTCCTTTGGGAACTGAGTCACTGACCTGTTGTACCCAATACCACAGTGAGACTTCGCCCAGTGCGCCGGTTTCGGCCGCCCGAGCCCTTCCCATGGCTGGAAGTGAGGGGGCCGCCCCCCAAGAATACCTGCGTACAAGTGCTACTCCCCTTGACTCAGCCAACGCCCTCCTACCCCCGCTTTGCCCCTCCGAGGACCCCCTTCCCCACCGAACCCGCACCTGCAGCCCCAGGCACATGTTCCTGAGGCCCCTGGGCCAGAGCCCTGTTGTTTGGTGGTCCCTGAGGCCGCCAGGCCCTCGGTTTCCAGCTCCTCTCCAATCTCAGCGTCGAGTAGCGCTTGGTTTCCCGCGGGCTGGGGGTGAGCTCGCTCTCGAGGCCCAGGGATCGTGCGCAGCTGCCGGAGAGTCTCCCTGGCCAGCGGGGGACGCACACCGCGAGTTCCTGTCGGGCTCCGAAAAGGCGGCAGAGGGAGCAGAGCCGAACTGAGCCAAGTCGAGCGAGGGCTGGAGATACCTACCCGCCGGGCCGCGCACCTGGCCACGCTCGCCCCGCCCCGCTCCTCCTCCGGGCGGGCTCCCTTGGCTGGGCGGCCACGGGGAGGCGCCTCCGCGCCCCGCTGCGCCCTCACCAGGGCTGCAGTTCTCCTCCGAGCGCTGGGGAGCCGCCCGCCCGTCGCCAGCTCGCGCCACATCTAGGTGGTGGGGTCGCCGCTTCAGGATTTCTAGACAAGCGAGCATTTACGGTTTCCAGGGCTGAGCAGCGCACTCTCTGCGTCCTGGGCTTCTGGCTGTGGATTCCAGACGCTAGTGGTCTTGTGGTCACTTTTGCTTACTCTGGCAGTGGGAATAAAATACTCCAAAAAGTTCTCTGTTCTCAAACTCAAATACAGTTTATTAGAATGTGACTATCAACTCAGGACGTCTCCAAGATCCTGGGGGCGGGAGGAGGTGTCTCCAAGGTCAGAACTATTTCTAGCAAGATAAAACAGAACTTACTTCTTTTCATTCTCATTCTCTTGCTTATACAGTGGAAATTTACAGTGACGGTTTGGTGCGTGATGATGTCATCATTCTGTGTGCTAATAGGATGCTTGTATTCTACGAAGCCTTCTTCTATTTTCTAGTATTTTGTACTAGATTGAAGGGATCCCTAGGTGGCACCAATTTATTAGCTTTCGGATACTGCTTTCTTTATCTAGTGCTCCTATAAAAGAAATCACACAAGTGGTTGGCGTTAACGGGAATTTCCCTTCTCACAGTTGTTTTTGTTGTTAGATGCGGTCAAGTTTATTCCGACCCATATCGACCTTTTTGTACAGGAGCACTGAATGAAACCTTGCCAGATCGGGGTCATCCTCGCAATCCCTAATGAGCTACTTGCTATTGTTGGAGCTACTTGGTTAGTTCATTTCTTTAGAGTCTTTCTCTTTTCTCCATTGATTCTCTACTCTTCCAAGCGTGTTGTGTTTCTCCAATGACTGTTCCCTCCTGATAAGATGTCCAAATTATGTGAGATTAAGTTCTAACTATTTTTGCACCTAACGAGCATTTTAGTGACACTTCTTCCAAGATAAGCTCTTCTTTTGGTAGCCTGTTGATTAGACAATAGCTTCCTCAATGACACAATTCAAAAGCATCGATTCTTTTCCCATCTTCCTTATTAATTTTCTAGCTTTCACATGTATATACAGCGAATACCGTGACTTTTGCCAGTCACACCTTAGTCTTTAAAGTTACATCATTGCTCTTCTGTACTTTCCTGAGGTCTTTGGCATCAGGTTTGGCCATTGCATTTGATTTCTTGATTGCAGTTTTAATGGATGGTGATCCTGGATGCAAGTGAAATGAAATCTTTGACAATTTCAATTTTTTTCTCTATTTGCCATGATGATTCATTGTAAGAATTGTTTTTCTCCTTATCCCAAAGCGTTGGCAAAGAATATTGACTATGCCATGGTTTACCAAAAGAACAAATAATCTTATTTTGGAAGAAAGAAGTGAAGCCAGATTGCTCCTCAGAAACAAGGATGGTGCATCACACTTACTTTGCACATGGTATCAGTAGAAGCCAGTCCCTAGAGAAGGGTATCATACTTGGAAAAACAGAAGGTCAAAACCTGAAAATAGAAAGAAGACTGTAAAAAGAGTAAGAGCTGTGTGAGGATGTCCATATCTGACCTCTACTAACTCCACAAGGAGGAACTGTCCCCATCAACAATGTCTATTATACAAAACTAATTCCCATGAGGTCAGACATGTCTCCCATACTCCTGCAACTCTTTCTACTCATCCCAACACCAATCTTGCTGATTTACTGGGTCCAAAATCCCTTGTGATAGCTCACAGACCACACAGAACCATAAAAGGCTGTAATTCAGGTTGGAAACAGATATAATCACTCAGTCCAGACAGCTTCTGTGCACATAGGCACCTCAGCTTGCAGCTTTGTGGCTTTAGGCCAGTGTTACAAAGTTTTTAGCCCTGCTAATTATGGCTTTCCAACCACCTGCCACCCCAAATCCATTCAGTCTTTCAACAAATTTCAACAAGCTCTTAGCTCTGATTTCATGGGGCAGCAGTCCCAGGTCAGCTCTGTCTCACCTTGGGTCTCTAGTTCTCTACTCCTGGCTGCTGCAGCTCTCCTTTAGGTCTGGCTGGCACAAGAATCTCTATGTCTGAAGGGTACTCACTACATTCTCTGCTTCTTTGCTGGTGTGAAATTATAAAAATCTGCCAGCTGAAGCTCCTCGATTTAATGGCAAGACTAGCCAATCCCCTGTGCATAGACTAACACACCCTGTTTATATTCCTGCCCATCTCCATGGCAAAGTCAAAGTCAATGACTAGGGAAGCTATTATGTACGATAAACCCTTAACACTACCAAGACACTCAACAAGACGGATTGACAGTGACTACAAAAAATGTGCAGTAGAAATTGTGAAGATGTTGCAGGACCTGGTAGGATTTTGCTCTATTGTACTTTGGGTGGCTATGAGTGAGAGATAAATGGACAACTTAATAAAAATACCTGGTTTATAAATTTTTTATTAAGGGTAACAACTAACTGACTTGCTCATTGTTAAGTTTTCAACAATGCATGGCAGAATACCTTCTATTACTGTACGTGCTCAATACGTTTTTGGTGGATGAAAACATTTTCAGGTAGGAAAAGTGTTTCACACTATGTTTTGCAGAGGCAGACAGTTAGATGCCTCAAGGTCCAGAATCAGCAAATGTGAACACTGATGGCATTCCTTAGTGGAATGCATCCACCCACATATCTGGATATTTGGACTAGAACAAATGAGGCTTTGTGCTCACATCAAATCCCAGCATCTGCAGACTGAGAGAGGATCTCTGTTTAGTCCAGTGGTTAAGTGCTTGGAAGAGGACCAAAGCCCAGTGGTTTCAACCCACCACAGGAGAAAGATGTGTGCAGAAGTATCTGTACAGATTAAAAAACAATGGCAAATCTGTTGTTGGCAAGTGGAATCTGACTCACAGTGACCCTGTAAGAGTGAAGAGAATAGTCTCAGAGGGTTTCCAAGGCTGTATAATCTTTACAGAAACAGACTACCACATCTTTCTCCTTCTGTGGGGCACCTCTTGGGTTTCAACCACTACCCTTTCTGTTGACAACCAAGTGATGAACCACAACCCACTAGCACTTCCTCCATAAGATTTACAACCTTGAAAAGTCCTATGGAACTCTTCTACCCTATCCTATAGGGTCAAAATGGGTCAGAATCAACTCTGTAAATGTGCAACAATGAATAAATAAAAGGGGGTGGATCAACTCTGTGGTGGCAGGTTTATAGACTGAGAAGGGAGTCAGATATAGAAATGAAAGTCTCATTTTCAGTGGTGACTATATTACTACATATCTCTGGTACATGATGCGTTGGGCTAATATCTGAATGGCTGGTAGTATGAATCCATAAGCCACTCTGAGAGAGAAAAGTGCAGTCTCAGGAACTGACGATGAATGAGAATTGACTGGGCAGCAGTGATTTTTTTTTTCTTTTCTTAAAGAATATCACAGCAGTAGTCAGTATGCACACAAACTTCAGTCACTAGAAAGTGGCTTCTGACCCAAGATGCTTTGTAGTTAGATAGCAAAGAGAGAATAGCCAGCAATAACAATATTCAAGACTGCTGATTTCTTCCATCATTTACTTGATTTATATATTGCCTTAAAGGTCTGTAGGTGGCAAAATGATTAAAAGTGCTCAATTTACTATCAATTTGCTATCAATTTATCATCAAAGATTGATGGTTCAAACCACAAACAACTTTCTTATTTTGTGCCATTTGCTGTTTTAAGTATCATCTTCAGTACTATTTATATGCCATTCAAAAATATTCTTTTTATGGCTTCCTTTCAAGGCATTTAACATTTTCTCATGTATTCTAACATTTTTTCTACTCTCCCAGCTCATCTGTAAAGATGACCTGGACATTATCTTTTTTTGTTTTACAAAGAAGAGAACAGAGGCATGAAGTAAAGGGACTTAGGCAGTCATTTACCAGATAGTAACCTTTCTCTTCTTTCCAGTGGAGGACAGTAGGTAAAGAATTATTTCATTTCAAGAGAAAAAAACCCAAAACACCCGAACAATGAGATTAATGGGCTTGGGATTAATGTGATAATACATCTCTGAATTTACACACATACCCACCCACTTACCTGTGTGAATTCAAGAATGAAATGGAAACTCGCCTTACTGTGTGGGATGAGGATTGACTCAAGGACTGTGACGGGAAACATTAAGGTTGTAGCCATGAATCTATATAATATAAGATCACATTCACATCATTAAAGACACAGTGACGACTATCCTTAGACTACTTGGTACTGAAAGTGCTGTGTTACTGGAGTTGATGTCTCTGTGACATTTTTGCCTTGACATTTCACCATACATTGTTATTTTCATTTTGTCCAGAAAAGTCAGCAGGTAGAAAGTGAAATACTCCTACTGTTCAAGTAGTATGCAGGTAGTTTCAGATTCTACACACAGGTAATGTTAGTTAAATATTTTAAACATGGCTTCCCCTCCATATTTCCTTTCAGGGAGTGGGGAGGTCTGTCTCTTTGAGGCAGTAACTTTCTAATAAATCTACCATTACTATTTTACCCCCCAAAAAGGATTTTAAACATTTGCTTAAAATTCTGTAAGGAAACTTTCGACTAGTGCCCTCATTTAATTCTATCAGTTAAGAACACAGGCTTCTAATAGCAACCAATAAAACTTCCAAGTATGTAGTTATTTTTCTTCCCTTTTTTGGGTTATAAATATATCTGCTGTGTGTATCTTTTTTTATATGTCCTCATTCCTCCATGCACATCTGTTTCTGCTCTGCTCTTTTACAGATGTGTGTGGTTATGAATATATATCTATATTAATAATCATGTGGGTGAGATATATACATAAGTTTATATATAAATATGTATTTAAATACATATTTGTATGTGCCACATATGTTATGTTTTTATTTAAAAATATGTATGCAAATAATGATTTGTATGACATATAAATATATGTTTAAATATTAAAAACATTCAAGAATGTGTGAAAGGCCATTGGTTTCACATCATGCTGTGGATAAGTAGTAGTAAGAACAATGCTTAAGCCTTTTAAAAAAGTGGTAATTCTTATAGTTCTTAGAGGGCATATAACAACTTGAATCAATGTTGCTGAGCTTCCAGGGGCCTGAGACAAGGTCTTTTGTCACGGCTTATCCTAGAACTCTCACTCTGTGTTCAGAGGTTGCCATCCCTACAATTATAATTAATTATTTCACTCATCAGGCTCACTTCTTCATCATAATCTTACTCTCTGATTGCAGCATAATTTTTTCATTTGGTCTCTTTCTCTTGTGTGTGTGTGTGTGTGTGTGTGTGTGTGTGTGTGTAGTCCTATGTTCAAGCAAACATGGTACTCTAAGTAAATACAGATTTTTATGTACATAAGTTTATCTGGCAACAATTGCAAAATGCTGTTTCTCATAAATGATGTGTTAAAAGGGAGTTTAAACTAACCTCATATTTCTAGTTATATGACTGACGGCATTTACTCATTGCCATTGAGTCAGAATTTACTCATGGCTGATCCACCAGCAGCCTGTAAGTCACATGAGAGGAGGTTGCCCATCTTTCTCCTGAGGAGCTTCTAGTATATTTGACTGCCAGAAATGCCACCTTAGAATTATCAGAACAATTTGCTACAGACCAGCAGAGCTCCTTTGACAGCATTTAAAAATCACTTCAATAACTGCATCAAAGATGATAGTGCAGTGTTGATGTTGCTGATTTTGGTTAAAGACAGACATTCACAGAAGAATCACTAAGAAATGGACAAAATGAAATCCCATTTTTCTTTCTTTGTTGAAGGATTTTCCTTCGCTGTTACATGTACAACTTGCCTTGAAGTTCTTAAATGAAGTGTTAATTGAGTTTTGAAACATGTGGGTTTTCACCATGAACACTCCTACTCTGATAGATCCTTGAGGGCTGGGAACAAAATTTGTACATACTGGTGTTTTTCATCCTCCTGACACATAGAATTTCCTGAGTTAGCAAGTGAATGAACACATGAATGACAAGGTTTGGTCAGAATCAACTCTAACATTCCTTATCACACTATCTTTCAGTCTTTGACCATCCTTAGTAAGAGAAATATAAGTAAGAGAATTATAAACACAGCAGTTCGAATCTGCTAGCAGTCCTGTAGCAAAAGGATTGGCAATCTCTTCCCATGCAATTTACTGCCTCTGAAAACCCACTGGAGGGTTAGCTATGAGTTGGCTCCAACTTGACAACACAAAATAACTATTTTAATTTTAAAAATATTTTCCCTGTTGTTCTGAATAGTTTTAAATTACTTGCTTTTATTTATTTATCATATAAAAGGAATTAAACTACATTAGATTTTTCTATAAAGATCACTATTATTATCTTTAACTTGTTTAATCATGCTTATATAGAGTAATGGGAAATGAATATAATTCTCTATATACCAAAAGAGATACTGAAATATTTTTGACTATTCCTTCATTAACCTCTCCCCACTCTGCTCTATCAATTTATACTTCTCCTTCCTGCTTTATCAAGTGACAATTTAGTAGAATCATGTCTGTTATCAGAATTACTATTTTTCTTTCCAACATTATTATCTATTTGAAAGAAAGCAGTCATAGAATAGAAGCTGTTCAGAAAAGCAGAAATGGAACAGAAAAATGTTCAATAATGAATGAAAATCTAACTTTTCTATAAACTTGTGTTAAAATGACAATTAAAATAAAAAACTTTTATTAAAAAAAAACCACAAAACCCATGCAATATTATTCAAAATGGGTGACCCTGGAGGACATTATGCTGAGTGAGGTATCTCTGTCACAAAGGGACAAATGCTATATGGTGCCACTGTTGTAGAATGAGGCTGGCATTGGGGTGGGGGTAAGACTAAGAAAAACTGGATGAAATATGTTTACGGCATTGAAGTCTATGGGGGAGAGAATAGTCTAAAAGTATTATATTTTAGGGCATTATTTTTATCGTAGGAGTATGCAATGAGGGTTGCAGAGTGCATTATATTTGGGCGTGGGGGGTAGGGTTTGGGGAGGTGCGGGGGGATTGTGTACCAATGAGGGAGTTTTTCTTTTGCTTTTCAAGGAGAGGAGCAAACCGGGGGGGGGGGGGTGGGGGGGGGGGGGGGGGGGGGGGGGGAGGGAGGTGCGGGGAGAAGGGTGCAACAATGAATGAATGGAATTCCAAAATCTCTGTAGATGTTCATTGAAAGGAAAAATAAACAAACTAAATTAAAAAAAACAACACAAAACCCCCATCATTATTTGAGTGTCATGAAATATAAAATATGTAATTTTCAAACTGTTTATTTCTGATACTCTGTTGTCCTCAATGGACCGCTGATAATTGACGCACGCTGAGATTACAGCGGAGCCCTGGAAGAGTCCATGTTAGGCGTGGTAGAGTCGACTATAACTCCCAATGACCCTATGAATGGCAGAATGAAAACTTACCCTATTGTTAAAGTATGTGTCAGACTATCTTGTTGAATGTCTTCCTCTTTCTTGGATTATCTCCCTTTCCCAGTATGATGTCTTTTCCTAAGAACTGGCCCCTCCTTATAATATGCCCAAAGTATGTGACACCATCCTTGCCTCAAAGGAGCACTTTGTTCCAAAGCAAACTTATTGTTAGTTTGACAGCCCACAATTCAAAGGCATCCATTTTTCCTCCGTCAGACTTATTCATTGCCCACATTGTGATGCATAGGAAACATGTGAAAATACCACAGCTTGGATCAGGTATATATTAGACTTCATTGACATCCTTACTCATTGGTACTTTAGAGACATCCTTGACAGATTTTTCCCTACTGAATATGCTTTGATTTTTTTCACTACTGTTACCATGGATGTTGATCATGGATTCCAGTAAAATGAAATCCTTGATAACTTTAATCTTTTCTCTTTTTATCATGATGTTACCTACTGGTCTAATGGTGAAGATTTTTGTATACTTGATGCTGAGATGTAGTCCATATTGAAAGCTATAGTCTTTGATATTATTCAGTAATTGATTCAAGTCTTCTTTAACTTTCTGCAAGCAAGGTTGTATCATCTACATGATGCAGGTTGTTGATGAGACTTCCTCCAATTTTGATTGTAGTTCTTCATATAGTCCAGTTTCTCAAATTATTTGCCCAGCATAGGAGAGACTTATTAATAAAGGGAACATTTCACATTTCCTGAACTACATACTCGCTGGCTCTTTCTGTGGACATTTTTAGTTCAAAGTGGCTTATGAGTTAAATAATACTTTAATATCTCAACTCATAAACATGTCTTTTCAAACACCTAAGGAGGATCTTTGTTAAATATTTGGACAAGTGAGGCAAGCAATTTTAAGTTGTTGATGCAAGGAAATTTAGTAAATGAATCAGGGAGAAGTGTTGAAACTTGAGTTTCTGGTTTCTACCCAATAAGATTTCTACTTCACCTTCTCAGCGTTAGGATTCTACTTAATCATTCAGTAATTGCATTTATGATTCACACCCTGTGAATCATGAGGAGGCTCTTTTGTTTTCTTTTAGTCATGAAAAGGTGAAATTCAAGATATGAGTCTGATTTGTGTCATTACCAGCTCGTGCAATGAAGGACAAAGGGTAAAGAACCTAGTTGCCCTCAGTAAAATGACCTTCATCTCCTGTGAAAATAACTCTTGGCATAATTGGGATGCCTTGGCCTAGTACTTTCACACTATAACTGGGAATGCTGGTGAATAGGGTTCTACCAGGTCTGAAAAGACTTAATTTTGAAGCCAATATCTACTAGGAGGCATGGCTTAATCTATCATGCAGGTCTGGTAAAAGTTCTAAACATGGAGGCTTAAAGAATTTCCTGGTTGACAAGCAAATAAATCTGTTCTAGAGAAGGTAGTGTATCCCTGGGGACATAGAAATTCCATATTGGAAACTCTCCCTGCTGTCACCTGAGATATCTCTTCGTTTGTATTCTTTTTTATTATAATAAATCTGTAGTCATAGTTATGACTACAAACAAATCCCCTCCAGCAAACTAAACCCCACTGATATTAACTAGGTCAATTCAGACTCAGCAAAATTACAAGGCAGAGCAGACCTGGTTGTCCATACACAGCAGAAGGGTTCCAAGGCTATAAATCTTTATGGAAGTGTATTGCAACATCTTTCTCTTGCAGAATAGTTGGTAGGTTCCATCAGCTGACCTTTCAATTAGCAGTCAACTGATTAACCATCATCCCACTGGGGATCCTAAGAATGGTATACTTGGTGAATTTTCTGAGTCAACTCAATTATCTAATACAAAGGGGGAAAGAGAGCCAGAAGATCAGAAAGTTAGGGTGTCATGTTGACCCCTAAGCTTGTGACTAGAATTCTAAACCCAAACACATTGAAGTTGAGTTGATTCTGACTTCATCCATTGGATTCTTGGGGTGGTGATTCTTTGTTGGAAGGAGACTGCTCATCTTTGTCCTGCAGAGCAGAGTGGCCAGTGGGTTCAAACCATTGATATTTTAGTTAGCACCCTTGTAGGTAATGCAACACATCACTGGGGTTCTTTGCATTCTGAAGGGTGGTAAAAAGAGCCAGAAGGTTAGAGGTTGGATATTATGGGGACTCATGAAATTTGTGGCTGGTACTTGCCTATCTGAAAATGTGAAGGACTTGTGAGATCTGACCTAACTCTGGATGGCAAAGGCTAGAGAGAGAAAGTGCTTTGGGGATGACTGGTAATAAGAAAGAAGAGGTGAGAATGCAAAGATTAAATACTTTTTTTATGTTTTAGGAATTAAATACATAAATGCAAATCCCAGAACACTTGATTATGCTTATGCAAAACTTATACTTGGACCAGGATACAGTTGTCAGAACAGAACAAGAAAACACTGCATGGTTCAAAATCAGGAAAATTCAGCCTATCTCCATACCCGTTCAATCTATATTCAGAACAGATCATTCAGGAGGCTGGGTTCTATGAGGAGGAATGTGGCATCAGGATTGGAGGAAGACTCATCAACAAACTGCATGATGCAGATGATACAATGCTGCTTACTGAAACTGAGAAGGACCTGAAGCACTAGCTGCAGAAGATCAAAGACTGCAGCTTTCAATATAGACTGAAGCTCTAGAAAACAAAATTCTCACCACTGGTCCGATTGGCAGCTTCATGATAGGCAGTGAAGAGATTGAGATTAACAGTTTCACCTTACTTGACTTCACAATCAACACTTTTGTTACCAGCAGCCAGGAAATCAAAAGACAAATTGCACTGGGAAAATCTGTTGTCAGGGACTGCTCTGGAGTATGGCAGAGCAATGATGTCAGTCTAGAGACTAAGGTGTACCTGATCCAGGTCATGGTCTTCACAATTACTTGTTATGCACAAGGAAGATGGACAATAACTAGAGATGCTAGAAAAAGAATTGATGTGTTTGAGCTGTGGTGCTGGAGAAGAATACTGAATATACCACAGAGTGCTAGGAGAACAAACAGTTTAGTCATGGAGAGGGTGAAACGAAGCTGCTTCTTGGAGGCAAGGATTTTGAAGCTCTGTCTGACATACTTTGGGCATATTGCCAGGAGGGACCAGTCCTTGGAGAGGGATGTCATGCTTGGAAGGGTCGAGAGACAGGGCAAGAGAGAAAGAATCTTGATGAGATGGATTGACTCAGTGATTGGGGTAATGGAGTAGGTGTGTCAGACACAAATGAGATTGACTCAAGGTAGAACAGGGTTCAAAGCTGTTATACAAAGAGTCGCTATGATTTGCAAGTGACTTGATGGCACATAATGACGACGATGACAACAACAACAACAACAATTCTTACATATAAGAGGCATGAAAACAAAAAAAGTCTCTCTTTAGAATAAAATTTTCAGTTCTTTAATAGTAAAACAACACATAACCTTTGCAAGACATTTAAATAATATAAAAGTTTGTTTTTTAAAAAATAACCCTTTCAGAAAAAACTGTTAAAAATAAGTCTCTATATAACCCATGTCTTTTAAAATTAATTTTGACAAGCTATTAAAATGTTTGTCATAGAAGATTTTGTACTGAATGATGATTCTTTGTCCACATTCAATATTGCAAATATTTTCTTTGAATAGGGTATATTATAATATGTAATATTTTAACAATTTTTTTCAAAGTTAGTTGTCTTTCTCATATCTTATTCCATAATAAACTCCAGATGGCCTTAGGAATTAAATGGGGAGGGGAGGAAGACCCCATAAAAGAACTAGAGGAAAATACAGGTGGATAATATCTTCCTGGAGAATGAAGAAGGGTGCTCTAATAATAAAAGCAAAGGAAAAGTGATAAAAGAAAGCTTGAAAGGATTGACCTCATAAAAATGAATCACTTTAGACATCAGAAGACACTATTAAAGTTAAAAGACAAATGACAAACTGAAGAAAATATTTGCAACATATATGACGGATAAAAAATTAAGACTTTTTACTCTTTGAAGTACTATCACAAATCAACAAGAACAAAGATCATTTACACAACAGGCATAGTACATGATCAGACTACTCACAAAAGGAGACATATAAATATCTCATGACAACAGTCCAGAATAAGAGCTGCATAGTAAAATGGACTGGGGGAAGGGGAAAACTGTACAACAGTGAAAGACTTTTTTTTTCCCAAAGAGAAAAGCAACCTGGGGGTGGAAGTGGGTAGAGAGAAAAATGTGCAACAATGAATGAATGGAAATGCAAGTTCTCTACAAATTTCCATCAAAATATCAATTAAAAAATCCAATAAACCTCTCAGATATTGAACTTCACTAGAAATCAAGAAAATAAAAGTGAGATGAGATTCATATTTTTTAGGTAGACCAGAAAAGATAAAATTATGACACATTCAATGTTGGAAAGGGTGTGGTAAAAGCACACTCTACTCACTACTACAATGATCATTGTAGGAGGCAATTTAGCAACCACTATAAAGTGTAAACATTCTGTTCTCAAGCATTGTAAGAGATTACTATCGTATCTATGTCCATGAACTTAACTTTTGCATGTTTGCTTTGATGATTTGTAAAAACCTCAAGCAATTCTCTAATTGTAGACCTAATGTCTCCTTATTTATTTCTGTATTTTATCATTTGCGACAAGCTCAGTAAAGTTCTAATTTATTCCTAGAAGTTTTAAAAACATTTACAAGCTAACTTCAACCAAGTGAACAGATTCTTTTTCACCTCAGCTTTTCAAAAAGTCAAATACTGAGAAATTATGGTATATTCATTCACACAATGGAGTACTATGCAGCACTAAGAAGCAATATTTTGTAAAATACTATATAACACAGGAGTCTAGAAAGTATTATGCTGAGTGAACTAACTCAGTCTTATAATAAAAAAGACTATGTAAGATCATTATTGTAGAAACATAAATATAACTAGTTATATGTGGATAAAAGTCCAAAAGGGAAAGGTGAAGGAGGCAGAAGGGCAGAAAGTGAGGAGGGGAACACTAGGATAACAGAGTTTGGTGGGTGGAGGCGAGGAGTGAAGGAATTAGGAAAATCCATTAAGGGCCTGAAAATATGGAGTAATATGGCAGGCTGATTAATTTTACAAAACATAACATGTATAAGTGATTATTTGAAACACAATGTGAATGAAAGAATGTGTGAACACAATATATGTGAATAATACACAATGTATACAGATTTTGTATGCAAACCAATAGAAAATTTAAAAGTTAAATACCTTTTTTTAAAATTATGAAAATATTGCTTAGATTTATTATTGGAAAATTTAGGGAGAAGAAAAAAGAACAATGCTTAATTCTATCTCCAAGTACATCACTTAGCATATCATTCTGAGCTATTTTCTAACAATAAATGTTATGTATACATTATATATGTTGTCAAATTAGCCTCCAAAAAGGGCACATGGATGTATATGAGAAAACACTTGGTTTCTCACATCAAAATCAGTGGTTCTAACCCTCCAGCCATTCTCAGGGAGAAAAATGAGATTGTCTGCTTCTGTAAAGGCAGACTGCATTTATGGGCAGTCAGTTGAAATCCTTTGGGGTAACTATAAACTAGAATAATCTCAGCAGCAGTGGGACTGGTTTTGTGGGTTTATGTAATGGGGCTATTCTGAGACGACATCTTTCCCCTTGTCAACAATGGATATATATTAACATTTAAAATAATTTTAAAATGACTTTGTACTGTTTTTCTTTGCATTTCCCCCACATGCTCATCTACTAGATTTTCTAATAGGAGAAGGACCAGGCAGGAGAAAGACCAGGCATTCTAGTCTTGTAAAGATGAACCCACTACTAGTGCGGAGAATCCCTAATGGATGTCTATTTGTATTTTATCGTTTATGTGAAGGCACTTGACTGTGCAAATCATAACAAATTACAGTTACTATTGAGAAGAACAGGAATCCCAAAACACTTCATTGTGCTCATGTGAAATCTATACCTAGACCAAGAAGCTATTGTCCAAACAGAGCAAAGGTACACTGTGTGGTTTAGAATCAACAAAGATGCATGTCAGAATTGTATCCTTTTAATCTATATGCTGAAAAAATAATTCAAGAAGCTGGACTTTATTAAAAAGGATGAGATGAACACTCATCAACAACTTTAATGACACAACCTTGCTTGCTGAATACAAGGATGAATTTAATAACTTGCTGCAGAAGATCAAAGACTACAACCTTCAATATGTATTGCATCTCAATATCAAGAAGACAAAAATCCTCACCCTTGGACAAATATACAGTATCATGATAGATGGAGAAAAGATTGACATTGTCAATGACATCATCTTACTTGGATCCACAATCAACACCTTGGTACCAGAAGTCAAAGAATAAAAAGCGTATTGTATTGGGAAAGTCTACTGTCAAAGAGTTTTACAAAGTATGAAGGAGCAATGATGTCAGCCTAAAGACTAAGATGTGCCTAATTCAAGCCATAGAATTTTCAATTATTTGCTATATATTTGAAAGGTAGACAATGAATAAGAATGATAAAAGAAGAAACAATGCTTTTGAATTGTGGTGTTGGAGAAGAGTACTGAAGATCCTATAGAATGGAAAAAAAAAAAAGAATGCCAAAATAACAAACAGATAAGTCCTGGAGAAAGTACAACCAGAGTGCTCCTTAGAGGCAAAGATGGAGAAGCTCTGTCTTTGATACTTTGGGCATGTTGCTAGAAGAGGCTATTCTTTGGAAAAAGACATGAGGCTTGGAAACGCGGAGGATAAAGATAAGAGAGGAAGACCCTCAACAAGAAGGATTGACACAGTGACTGCAGGAACGGGCTCAAGTGTCAGAGATGATGAGGATGGCACAGGGCAGGACAAGCTTCATAATTTTTGTTCATAGGTTCGTTATGAGTCTTGCTCTACTCAGTGAAACCTAATAACAACTATAGTTGTTTCATCTTTGCTTTTGAGATCATTTTAAATATCTTCCTCTTTACAAAAATCATCCTTTTATTAATCTTGCTTTGGCTGCACTAAGGGACACAAAGAGGAAGAGTAACATAAGCAATTTTTAAGAGAGAATTTTTTTAAAAAAGAATATTTCACATAAGTAAAAATTTACCATTTTAAAGTGTACATACAACTCAATGACTTTTAGTACAATGTTGACTAATCACCATTACTACCTAATTCTTTATAATTTTCATTACTCCCAAAAGAAATCCCATTCTCATTAATTAATTAGCCAGTTCCTATTCTCCTGTGCCACGAGTCCCTTGCAACTACTAATTACTTTCTGTTTCCATGGATTGGACTATTAGGGACATTTCATAGAAATGAAATCATACACTATATGGCCTTTTGTGATTGGCTTCTTTCATGTAACATAATATTTTCAAGGTTCATCAATGTCGTTATTATGGAGATGCATTTTGTTTATCCATCATTAGTTGATGAATGTTTTCGTTGTTTCCACTATTTTACTATCATAAATAATACTTCTATAAGCATTGATATGAAGGTTTTTCTGTATGACAACTTTCTTGATAGATATCTAGGAGTGAAAATTCTAAGTCATATGTAACTTTACGGAGCTCTGGTGGCCTAGTGGTAAGGACCTGTGTTGTCAACCTAAGGCATGCATTTGGAATTCACCAATTTCTCTGCAGGAGAAAGATGGACAGTCCCCTCTCGGGCAATTTGATGCCTCTGAAAACCCACTGGAGGGGCAGCTATGAGAGGTTTCTACTTGATGGTACACAACAGCAGTAGTAACATTAAGTGTAATTCTAGAGGAATAAGTAACATTTTGAAGGCTTAATATGGGTGTGGCATTTAGCTAAGCACTTGCTTACATTATTTCATCGAATCTTTACAACTTTTTGAAATAAATAAAAATTTTATAACCATTTTATAGATGAGGACAGGGAAGGTCAAAGAAATTGAACAAGTTGCTTAAAGGGCTCATAGCTAGCTGAGACAAATTCATGATTTGAACTATGGAAGTCTGACTATGGAGCCTGGATTCTCTCTGTTTTTGTGTATAATAATGCTTATGGCAGAAAAAGACACTAAAGCTACTCGAAAGGACCAAAATAAGGCAAAAGTAGAGAGTTTAAAAGACATACAGTGTGCTTAGAAAGAAAGATAACAGAGTGGAGTCAGGAAAAGACATTTACAGTAGGGAAAACTTGAAATGAGCTTCAATTGACAAATAGAAATTTTGTAAGAGAAGGATGGGTAAAGGCCAACTACATGGAAAGGCAGAGGTAGAAAAAGAAAGTGTCTTCTCAGGTTTCAACTACAGTTGATTGGTAGTAGCTTTGTGGAGCACTGTCTTAAGGCATTGTTTCACAGCTCAGGGGGAAAGAGGATGGTGATTAATTAGCAATGTCTGCCACTGGCAGGGTAGAGGAAATGTGTAGCACTTATGCTATGTATTTTCATCATTAGATTATTATGACATGGAGATGAGAAGTCATGGGTCATGTTTTAGAAAACAATGACTATATGAAATTATAGGGTCTGTGTAGGAAAGTAGAGATTAAAATAAGATTAAGAATAGATGATAAGGCCATATTGTTGAGTGTCCTAACTGACAAACTGAAAAGTTTGTGCTTACTGAGTAGGCAGGGAAGAGCCACTGAAGACTTTTGAGTGAGGAAATTCTACTACAAGATTAATCCTGTAGAGGCATAGAGATAGAAAAACTAGGTGTGGCAAAGACTGGAGACAGGGAGACTAATAAAAGAGTAAGAGACATATAAGGTGTTTAGAGAGTTGGAGATAAAAGAGTAGGATCAGGAGAGGAGTTTTAGAATAGGAGCCTTTGAAGAGGGCTTCAATCAATGGGTAGCATCAATTTAGGGTGATATCAGATAATTTTGGGAGCTCTAGTGGCCTAGTTGCAAGAAGCTGCACTGCAATCTCAAAGGCATGCAGTTCAAGACCACCAGCTGTCCCATGGGAGAAGGATGGGCAATCTCCTCCTGTGTGATTAACTGCCTCTGAAAACCTGTTGGAGGGTCAGCTATAGTTCAGTTCCGACTTGAAGGTTGGTGGTAATAAAGATTGATCAGAATAAGGCTCTACCTCCCTCCGCCACCGCAACTTGATAAAGATTTAAATGTTAAGTGTCAGGAAATTAACACCGTCATATTCTGCTGATAGTAAATTGGTTTCTAAAGGGCAATTTGGCTACAAGTTAAAAAAGTCTTAAAATGAGTCATTCCTTTAAATCCAAACAATTATGCCAGAGCAGTAGTCTTGGGAATATCCACGGTTGTGTCTCCAAACATCTTCATTGCATTGATATGAAAAAAATATTTTGGATCTTTGGTTTTGAAACTGTTTTAGATTTGGAGAAAATAGCACAGGGATTTTTTTTTCTTTATACCACTTTGCTAGTTTCCTATACAGAATTCTGTGGCCTAATGAGTTGGGAGTTGCACTGTTAACCCAAAGGTAGTTCCTCTCTGGCAGTTTGAACCCACCACCACCTTCTGTGCAATTTATAGCCTCTTGAAAACCCACTAGAGTGACAGATTTAGGTTGGTTCTGATTTGATAGCAATGAGTTTTTAACTTTTCTACATTATACCATTTTGCATTCATATGGAATTTGTATGTGTGTGTATATCTATATCTATCTATCTACCTATCTCTGATATTATAGTTAATTCTCCAACCTGTTGCTGTTTTTGTTCTTTTTTTTTTTTTGCTGTTTTTGTTCTCATGTGCCATCAACTCAGAACTGACTAATAGCTGATCTCCCTGCAGGTTTTCAGAAGTTGCAAACTACACAGGAAGAGTTTGCCTATTTTTTTTTTTTCTGCACAAAGCCTGGTGGATTTGAACCATCTTTCTTTGATTTGGCAGTGAAACACTTTACCACTAAGTCACCAGATCTTCCCAATTAATCAATATGCTGTTGTTATGGGCTGTTCAGTTACCTATGACTAATAGCAACCCTATGTATAACAGCTCTGAAACCTGTCCTGTCCTGAGCCAGTCTCACTGACTCTGATACACCAACCCTCATTATTCTAGTTACTGTCAATTCATCTTCCTCTCCTGCACTGTCCCTCCACCCTTTCATGCATGATGTCCTTCTCCAAGGAATGGTCCCTCTTGGACACGTGCCTAAAGTATGTGAGATGGAATTTCAAAATCCTTTGCCTCCAAGGAAAAACTTGGTTTCACCCTCTCCAAAACAGCTCTGTTTGTTTCCTTGGCAGTCCATGGTAAGTTCAAGACTCTTCTCCAGCACCACAACACAAAGGCATAGATTCTTCTTCATAGTTATTGTCCAGCTCTCTGATGCATAGCAAGTAATTGCAGAGACCATGGCCTAGATCAGGCCACTTTAGTCTCTAGACTGACATCCTTGCTTCTCAGAACTCTGGAGAGGTCCCTGACAGCAGATTTTTCCATTGCAATTCATCTTTTGATTTCTTGACTGCTGTTGCCAAAAATGTTGATTGTGGAGCTGAGCAAGATGTAATTGTTAACAACCTCAATCTCTTCTCCATCTATCATGATGTTGCCAATTGGCCCAGTGGTGAGAATTTTTGTCTTCTTAATGTTGAAGACTACAGTTCTTGACCTTCTGCAGCAAGTGCCTCAGGTCCTCCTCAGTTTCAGCAAGCAAGGTTGTGTCATCTGCATATTGCAGATTGTTGATAAGTCCTCCTTTAATCATGATGACACATTCTTCCTCATAAAGCCCAGCCTCCCAATAATCTGTTCCACATATAGATTGAAAAGGAATGGAGACAGAACATATCCCTGACATATTCCTTTTATGATCCTGAAACAGGCAGTGTTTCCTTGCTGTGTTCCAAGGTCTGCTTCCTGGTCTAAGTATAGGTTTCACATAAGCACAATCAAGTGTTTTGGGATTTCCATTCTCCTCAAGGTTAGCCACAATTTTTTTGTGATTCACACAGTCAAATGCCTTTGCATAGTCAATGAAACACGGATAGAAATTCCTCTGGTACTCTTTGATTTCTGCCAAGATCCATCTGACATTGGTGATAATGTCTCTAGTGCTACAACCTTTTCTAAACCCATCTTGTATTTCTGGTAGTTCTCTGGTGTACTGTTTCAGTCATTTTTGGACAATCTTCAGCAGGATTTTGCTTACATGTGATATTTTTTTTTCAGCTGTTGTTTATTGACATACAGGTAGGCTCTATAGCAACAGGCCTGGAGGTGGCTGTAGTGGGAAAATGGAAGGTGGAGGGAGGAGTGTTTGTCTGTAGAGACAGCTGAATGGAGTGCAGGAAAGAGAAGCGCCCAATACACGAACAAGGTGAGAACAGGGGAGGCTGAAGGACTGCAGAAGCGATTAAGGGCCAAGGCCACTCTGCGTACACTTTGACCACTGTCCCGTGGCTTCGGCCCTGGCTCTTGCTATTTCCTGACCCCAGGCCAGGACTGAATTTTCTACAGGAACTGAACACAAAGGAGAGGGAATCACTGACCTTCTGCATTAAATAAGCACAGGGCCTCCAGTCCTGCACCCCTCATTCTTCCCTTGCCCGAGTGCAGAAAGATGAAGGCAGTCAGCCCGAGTTACCTCACCAAACCAGGGTCTTAACAAATAGTCATGTGTCACAGAACTTTGTCTTTCTTCCCTGTTGTCCCAGGCCACCAGTGCCACACTATCCCAAGTGAGCACTACAAGCGTTGCTGGCCTAATGGATGGGTTGTGGGGAGAGGATGGGACAGGGGCTGGAGGACGTCCCCCAGGGTCCATCATGGCACAGGCACTACACGCATGGTGTTGGTGAAGCCGGAGCCTGGACGCCACCCGATCAGCACAATGACCACGTCTCCACTTTTAAAGAAGCCTCGAGCTTTACCGACATTCATGGCCAGGTTCACCCGGAGGTCCACATCTTCAGCCCAGGCTGACTGCACTGCGTCCTTGCACAGTACAGGGAAGATGCCACGGTACAGGTGGGCCTGACGGGCAGTCTGGGGGTTCCGAGGCACAGCAATGATGGGGCCCCGGGGGCGGTACCTGGCTACCTGGTGAGCAGACCTGCCAGACTTGGTGAGGATGATTATGGCCCCACTGCAGCACTTGAATGACGCCTCCACAGCACCCACGGCGGCGGCTTCTGTGGGGTCGCTGGTAATGGGCGCCAGACGGCGGAGCTCCTCAAACAATTGCAAGTGGTAGATGGCAGCCTCTGCCTCACGAGCAATCAGGTGCTGCATGCGCACAGCCTCCAGCGGGTAGTCGCCTTTGGCCGTCTCACCAGACAGCATGATGCAGTCAGCACCATCCAGGACCGCATTGGCCACATCACTGCCCTCGGCGCGGGTCCGGCGGGGCTTCTTAATCATGCTCTCCAGCATCTGCGTGGCACAGATGACAGGTTTCCCAGCTCGGTTGCATCGCCCAATCATCATCTTCTGAGCCAGGAAGACCTTCTATGTGGGAATCTCAATGCCCAGATCACCACGAGCCACCATGATTCCATCGCTGGCCCCTAGGATCTCATCAAACCTTCTAATTCCCTCATGATTCTCGATCTTGCTGATAATCTTGATGTTCTTGCCTTTCTCTCCCAGGACCTTCCTGACTTCATGGACATCGGCTGCTTTTCGAATAAAAGATGCAAACACCATATCCACGTCCTGCTCTACCCCAAACTTCAGATCCTAGATGTCCTTTTCTGACACCGCAGGCAGATCCACAGCAGCGCCAGGGAGGTTCACGCCCTTCTTGCTGCCCAGTGAACCACCATTTTCCACCCCAGTCACTAGGAAGTCAGCCCCTTTCTCTTTCACCTGCAGAGAAATAAGTCCATCATCCACGTAGATCTTGCTGCCCACTTCCACCACTTTGCAAATGTTCTTGTAGTCCAGCCACAGGACATTTTCTTCACACTTGTCCATGTACGCATTATCCAGAGTGATCTTGAGGGTGGCTCCCTTCTTCAGCTCCACTTCGGCAGTGCCGCTGCCTTTGATGAGCCCGGTTCGAATCTCAGGTCCCTTAGTGTCTAGGGTCACAGCCACTGGCCGGTAGAGAATGGGGTCAGAAGCAAAGCTTTCTGTAGCTGTGCGTACATTCTTGATGGTCTCTGCATGGTACTCATGACTTCCGTGAGAGAAGTTCATACGAGCCACATTCATTCCAGACTTAATCGTTTCCTTCAACATTTCCACTGACCGGGAAGCTGGGCCAATGGTACAAATGATGCCAGTGTTCCGAGCTGTAATGGGTGCAGAGTCGATATCCAGGTAGCACATGTGCTCCAGGAACGTGTCAGCCATGGCTGTGTGCAGCTGCTGGGTCTGAATGAAGGCAGAGCCCACTTCACTGTGTTGTTTCGACATGGCTTCTGTGGTTCTCCGCGTGGCTCGGCTCACGCTCCGATGCTGCTGCAGGAGTGTAGGACGCGCAGCCGCTCTTACATGTGATATTAATGATATTGTTCGATAATTTCCACACTCTATTGGGTCACAGAGTGATTTTTCGAAAGGGAATAAATTTGGATTTCTTCCAGTCAGTTGACCAGATAGTTGTCCTCCAGATTTCTTGGGACAACCTGGTGAGCATGTTCAGGGAAGCTTCAATATATGTTGTTATGTGCCGTCGAGTCATTTGCGACTCATAGTGACCCTATGTACAACAGCCCTAAACCCTGCTCTATCCTGTGCCAATCGCATTGCCTCTGACACACCCATCCTGATTACCCCAGTCACTGAATCAATCCACCTCATAAAGGGTCTTCCCCTCCTGCGCTGTCCCTCCACCCTCCCAAGCATGATGTCCCTCTCCAAGGACCTGTCCCTCCTTACAACATGTCCAAAATATGTCAGACGAAGCCCCAGAATTCTTGCCTCCAAGGAGTAGCCTGGTTTAACCCTCTCCAGGATGAATCTGTTTGTTTTCTTGGCACATACTCTTCTCCAGCACCACAGTTCAAAGGCATCAATTCTCCTTCTATCCTCCCTTAGTCATTGTCCAACTCTCTGATGCATAACAAGTGATTGCAAAGACCATGGCCTGTATCAGGCGCACCTTAGTCTCCAGAGAGACCCCGTTGCTCTTGAGTACTTTAGATAGGTCCCTAACATGTATGTTCAATATAGAGACATTATTATTAAAGTTCCTATTTTATGGATACTTTGTTTTTATCGATTGTTCTTTTTCTGTTCTAGCATCCCATTCAGGATAGCAAATCACATTTCTCTCTCCTTGGGGTTTTTTTCACTCTGAAATTTTCTCAGGCATTTTACTTGATTTCTTTTCATTTGAAAGTTTACTAATCATATTAATTTTTCATTCTATCTGTTGGGGATTTTTATGACTTTGATAGGAATTCTAGACTATTGTTTTGTGGCCACTCTCCTATTGGAATTTATCTATGCTTGCCCCATCATTAGACTGTGATTATGGGTTTTTTGAGAGGGGAAAAAAATCCACAAAAGTAAAGTGTCATTGTTATCACATCAACAAAGGGGGATGTTACTAGGATAACGAATCATGGTTGCTAATCACATAATTGATCATGATCACTTGAGTGAGGTGATGTTTGCCAAGTTTCTCCACTGTAAAGTTACTTCTCCCCCTTCCGTTTCTATGCTTTTCCTAATTGGAGGAAAATCACTATATGAAGCCCACACTAAAGGATGAGGACTTACGGTCCCCTACCTGAGGGAAGAATATCCATGTGATATAATTGGAATTATTTTGATAATTCCATGAGAATTTATTTCTTCTCATCTATTTATTCACTCATTTATATCAATATGGATTCACAATATTGGGTCACAATCAGTACTACTCATTTCTTTTGTTGCTGATATATTGTTTCAGCTTTTGCCCCTTGAGTGCTTCAGTTGGCTTGTGTGCCCTTTTGGTACACCCCCAGTATGTAGGGTTTTGCCTTTTCAGGTACTTCCTTATTCTCTGGCACTCAAGTTGTCTATTTCCTGCCTCAGCCCTAGAAGCAACCATTCATCCTAAAAGCAATAGATTCCAAGGTCTGGCTGATAGGTGAGCTTTGTCTTGCCATTTTAAAGCACAAAAGTAGCTCAGACACTGGCTGTGCAGTTTTTCTTCTTGTCACCAGTCAACCTGAGGCAGGATTTGGCACTTTCCTATGCTCACCATAGAGAATTTTCTGACATGGAAATAATTTACTTAGCAATGAAGAATTTTTTCAGGAGAAAGAAAAGAGAAGATTGTTTTAAATTGAAAAATAGCAAACAGCTTGATAAATTCTGCTTTCTTCACACTGCTGAGCAGGAATCCTCCTCTGCCTTCCCTCTTTTGTCTTCACTGTACAGTTACTTTTTTTGCTTGACTTTGAACCACAAGATCTCTTCAGAGCACATTTCTGTCTCTTTCTCTGTCTCTCTTTTTTAGAGCAGACCTCTTTTTAAAAAGCTAGTCTCATTTCAAGATAACAATTAAAAAATGACTTGACATCAACAGAGAACTACCAGAAATACAAGATGGGTTTAAAAGAGGCCATGGCGTTAGAGACATTATCGCCAACGTCAGATGGATCTTGGCAGAAAGCAGAGCGTACCAGAGGAATGTCTATCTGTGTTTCAATGACTATGCAAAGGAATTTGACTGTGTGGATCACAATAAATTGTGGCTAACCTTGAGGAAAATGAGAATCACAGAACACTTGATTGTGCACATGCAAAACCTACACTCAGACCAGGAAGCTATCCTCAGAACCGGAAACACAGTATGCTTCAAAATCAGGAAAGTAGTGTGTCAAGGATACACTGTGTCCCCATATCATTTCAATCTAAATGTGGAAAAGATCATTTGGGAGGCTGGGCTTTATAAGGAAGAATGTGGCATCATCAGGATTGGAGGAAGACTTATCAACAATCTGCAATATGCAGATGACACAACCTTGCTTGGTGAAACTGAGGAAGACCTGAAGTGTTTGCTGCAGAAAGTCAAGGGCAGTAGTCTTCAATATTGATTGAAACTCAACAAAGATTATCAACACTGGGCCAACATGGCAACACCATGATAGATGAAAAAGAGATTGAGGTCGTTAGCAATTTCAACTTGCTTGGGTCTATAATCCATGCTCTTAGTGCCAGCAGTCAGAAAATCAAAAGGTGAACTGTACTGGGAAAATCTGCTGTCAAGGACCTCTCCAGATTACTGAGGAGCAATGATGTCATTCTACAAACTAAGATGTGCCCGATCCAGGCCATGGTCTTCATAATTACTTGCTATGCATCAGAGAGATGGACAATGACTAAGGATGCCAGGACAAGAATTGATGCCTTTAAGTTGTGATGCTGGAGAAGAGTCTTGAACATACCATGGACTGCAAAGAGAACAAACAGGTCTGTCTTGGAGAAAGTGAAAATGAGTTTTTCTTAGGAGGCAAAGATTTTGAAGCTCCATCTCACATACTTTGGGCACATGGCCAGGATGGACCAGTCTTTGGAGAAGGACATTATACTTGGAAGGGTGGAGGGACAGTGCAGGAGAGGAAGGGCCCAGTATTGACACAGTAACCAGAATAAAAGGAGTAGGTGTGCCATAAGAGTAAGTGAGACTGGCTAATGACAGGGTAGGCTTCAGAGCTATTGTAAATAGGACCTCTATGAGTTGCAGATGACTCAGCAGCACATAACAACAAATCTGTAGAAAAAACAATATGAGAAACATTCGTGAGGAAATATAAAAGTTACTCACGAGTTACACAAAGCACTCACAACAACTTATGTGCTAAAAAAGATAACTTGTGAAATTACAACCTGTCTTCCTCAATAGATTACCATTATTAACTAAAACATAGGGCACGTTCTCCCCCTTGGTAATTGTGCTCATTTTTATGTATATTGTGTTCATTATCCACAGCTTTAAATAATACTTATGTGTTGGTAATTCCTAGATGTATATACTTCTTAGAAAAACCTCATTACTGTTGAGTTGGAACTAACTCATAACTGACCTTCCAGTTGATTTTCAGACATTGTTAATTGCACAAGGGGAGACTGTCCATTTTTCTCCCATGGCATGGCAGGTGTATTCAAACCACCTGACTTTGGGTTGGCAGAACATTTCCTTACCCACTAGGTGATAAGAGATTCTGTTAGCCTTTTCCAAGATCAGAAAAACTCAAACTCGCTGTTCTTAAGTTGGTCCCTACTCTATCCTGCATTAAGTTTCTGAGGCTGTTTACCACAGATGTTGCTGGTGGATTGGAACCTCTGGAGACACACAGCCTTTGCGCCAGCAGTGCATCTCACTATAGACTTCATAATGGTTCTTTCTTTTTAAAGGCCTACCTGAATCTGGAGCTCTGGTGGACTA
Organism: Elephantulus edwardii; assembly: GCF_000299155.1. Lineage (NCBI taxonomy): Eukaryota > Metazoa > Chordata > Mammalia > Macroscelidea > Macroscelididae > Elephantulus > Elephantulus edwardii. Next base: position 10,691,013 of record NW_006399779.1, on the reverse strand, counting down.
GTGGTAAGAAAGCTGTGCTGCAATCCCAAAGACACATGGTTTGAATCCGTCAGCTGCTCTGAAGGAGATGGATGGCCAATCTTCTCTCATGCTTTAACTGCCTGTGAATATCCACAAGAGGGTCAGCTATAGGTTGGTCTGACTCAATGGTACACAATAATAATAACAATAACAATCTGAATCTCACAAAAAGAAAATTGGGAAAAGCTATAGTCTTTGAATATCCTGCTTAAGGGATAACTTCTTCTCAGATGGAATAAGAATCACAAATACACTACATACTGATATAAAAGGTATAAAAGGAATTTCTTTTTCTCCTTAAGCAGCTTAATGAATTTGGAAGTACACTGGATTAAGAGCCAGAGAGACCCATGTTCCTAGATTTTCTACTCTTTTGATTAATTGTGTGATTTTGGATCAATTATTTCAGCCTTGCTGAACCTCAGTTTCCTTAACCAGACAATTTCTAAGGCTCAGCTTTTAAGTTCAGTCATTCTATGAAAATCTCTCAACCAAAACCAAAGTAGGCATGTATATTCATCATTTTAATAAAGATATATTCTATTAATTTGGGAAAGCTGAAGAGAGTATTAATTTTCCTCCCACAGTCTTAATGAAGAAATAAAGAAACTAATTTTCCATTACCACTCAAGGGGCAATCCACTCCTTCACATACTGTAAAATTAATGTAACAGATCCAACTAAATGAACAACCTATGCATCTTATTTTCCTCTCTAATCTAAAATATGGGAACCATATTTTGTATAAACAAAGTATAGAAGTTAACAGAAGACTAATGCAGTTCTTGAACCTTTTAATACCACAATATGGGTAGATCAAAATAGCTGCCAACGTAGTTTCCAGGATTTTTCATGGAGCTCTGGTAGTGCAGTCCCTAGGAAGTTGCACTGCTAACCCAACGATCAAGTTAATTCCAATTTATGGCAACTGTGTGTATGTCAGAATAAAACTATCCAATAATGGTTTTGTGCCTGACATTTTGGAAGTAGATCGCCAGACCTTCCTTTCAAGGTGCCTCTGAGTGGGCACATACTGTCAGCCTTTCAGTTAGCAGGTGAGTGGGTTAACTGTTATACCACCTAGGGACTCTTCCTTACCTACTCCATCCAAAACCCACCAAGTCCTTCAATTTGTAGAAGAGCAGTTAAGAGAGGAAAAGAGAAGTATTTAGGACACCATATATCCCATCTTTGTTAATTTTAAGAATGATACTATTGTTAACACAGTGAAAGGGATCAGGAAGAGGAGTTGGAGGGAAAGAAGATAAATGACATCAGCTAGTTGAATTTTTCATGACTTTTCATAAACATTTGAACTGGAAGTTTGAAAAAAAAAAAAAAAAACCACAAAAACCCCAAAACACCAAACAACCTTACAAAACAAAACACTTAGAAGGGAAAATGTTGAGATTAAATATTACGTAAAGAATAAATTTATTTTTATCATATCTTATCTGTACATAAAATAAGGTTAAATAAAATTAGCAAACCATGAAGTTCTAACAAAACCTCTCTTACATGTGATACATTTTTTCAGCTAATGTTATGTAATACATTAATCTAACATCATGTTGTTGCTGTTATGTGCCACCAAGTCACTTGTGACTCATAGCAACCCTGTGTACAACAATCCTAAATCCTGCTCTATCCTGTACTGTCTTTGACACACCTACCCCCATTACCCTAGTGACTGAATCAATCCATCTCATTGAGGGTCTTCCTCCCTGGCACTGTCCCTCCACCATTCCAAGCATGAAGTCCCTCTCCAAGGACTGGTTCCCTCCTTGCAATATATCCAAAGTAGGTCAGACGAAGCTTCAGAATCCTTATCTCCAAGGAGCAGCCTGTTACTGACACCTAAAATTTATCAGTTATATCACTGCTATGTCAAAATGAAAGACAGAGCAAAACCACTATACATCCAGTAAATTTCAGAGAGGTTTCTACTGCTATTTGTGTTGTTTCTAAGAACCTCATAAAAACATTTGAGCTCATGTAACTTGGATGTTAAATGTAAATATCCACCCATAAATATTTATTAAATGCATGTCAGGTGCCAAAAACTATGCTGAGGTGGCAGATATACAAATGAATAAGAAACTCTTTTGCCCACAAGCATGGAAACAAGTAACTCTAATGAAATGTGGTAAGTATTGTAATTTGAACAACTTAGAAGCCCTTCTTTTCAGTACAGAATTTAAGCAGGCTGGTGGAAACCTATTCATTTACTGGGAGCATATAGCATTATTATTTTTTTTATGTAGATATTATCTCCAGCTATTTTCCTAGGGAGTCATTGTGTTTATTCATGACAAGTTCTAACTAGATCCAGGCCCATTAATATAGGATATGAAAACTGTGATTATAGAGAACTGAGTTCGGGAGACATGTAAATATATTCACTCCCTTTACTACATCAAGTAAAAATTACTTTCACTCTGACAATTGTAATCAGGTATAGATTAAAACATTCTTAGGTATAATCTGTGTCAAATAGAAAAACAATTCCTTACTGTAATAAATATTCATAATCAATATAAAAAGAACACAAGATACACTGAAGACAGATTGTATTTTGTATATGTATATGTGAAATTGTTATATGTTTTCGATTATGACTCATAATGACCCCATGGAACAATGGCCCTGAACCTTGCCCTATGAACCAATTTCACCATCTCTGACACATCTGATCCTGTTGCCCCAGTCACTATGTCAGTCCATCTCATCCAGGGTCTCAGACTCATTGATGAGGGAAATGGGGACAGAAAGCATAAAGTGGAAAGAGAGTACAAAATAAAAGAACTTCCCATCTTTTGAGTTTAGACTTGGTTGTCTGAGTATCAAAAACCAAATCTACTGCCATCAAATAAATTCTAATCTTTGATTTCTGAGGCTGTAAATCTTTATGGGAAGAGACTCTTACTTTTATACCATGTAACAGCAAGTGGATTTGAACTGCTGAATGGTTAGCAGTCCATATTGACTCATTCATTAGTTGATTCAATCCAATTACTAAAAATTATAATCATAATAGCAATAATATCAACAGCCAATACTACTAAATGCTATCAGCTAGACACAGTGGTATGCTTTGTACTTTATGCACTTTGTCATACTTAACCTTGTTGTTGTTGTCACAGCAACCCTATGAACAAAAGGCCTGAAGCCCCACCATGACTATCGACATTTATCACAGTTCATAGAGTTTCCAGAGGTATGTTGTTTAGGAAGTGGATGCCACTCTTGCTTCCAAACCCATCTTTTTTAAACAATTTCCTTATTTTTAATTTTATTTTATTATTTGTGTGTGTACTGTCACAGATGGAACTGACTAATAGTTGACTCTCCAGTGGGTTTTTAGAGACTATAAATTGCACTAGAGAAGACTGTCCACATTTTTCCTGCAGAGCCAGTGGTGGATTTTTAAATCTTAGTGTACCATAATTTACTAAACCACTCCCTTGTTGTTGTTGCTGTGTACCATAGAGTTGGAAGTGACCCATCGCTGACCCTCTGGTGGGTTTTCAGAGGCAGTTAACCACATGAGAGGAGATTGCCCATCTTTCTCCCACAGAGCAGTTGATGGCCTCAAACCACATGCCTTCAGGATTGCAGTGCAGCTTCTGCCACTAGGCCACCAGAGCTCCCTTATGTGCATATATATTTGAATATTTTATTGTGTTTTAGGCAAATGTGGATTGTTTGGTTTCATGTAGTAGATTGTTTAAAGGAGTACATTTCTTAGGATATTATTGTTTCTTTTATTGACTGATCTATTATTTTTAGAAGAAGAATTGATGCCTTTGAGTTGTGGTGCTAGAGGAGTCTTGAATATATTATGGACTGCTAAGAGAACAAACAAGTTGGTCCAGGTGAGGGTGAAACCAGGCTGCTCCTTGGAGGTAAGAATTTTGAAGCTCTTGGGGAGCTCTGGTGGCCTAGTGGTAAGGAGCTGCAACTACAATCCCAGAGGCACACGGTTCGAATTCACCAGATGCTCTGCCGGGAAAAGGAGGGACAATCTCCTCCTGTACTAGTCAGATCGGATTTGACGGTACACACACACACACACACACATACACACACACAGAATTTTGAAGCTCTGTCTGACATACTTTGGGCATATTGCCAGGAGGGACCAGTCCTTGGAAAGGGACATCATGCTTGGAAGGGTCGAGAGACAGAGCAAGAGATAAAGATTGGATGAGATGGATTGACCCAGTGATTGGGATAATGGGCTAGGTGTGTCAGAAACAATGAAATTGGGTTAAGATAGAGCAGGTTTCAGAGCTGGTTTACATAGGGTCTCTATGAGTCAGAGTCCAGTTGACGGCAAATAACAACAACAATCTATTATTTGACTGAAAGGTGACCACAAGGTGCGGCTTCAACTCCAGGATGAAAGGGTACATTAGTGAAATAGTCTTAGGGATAGTTCCACTAGTCTCTATCAATCTAGTAAATCTGGTCTTTTCCATATGAGCTTTGTGCTACAGTTTTTCTCCTATTCTAACTGGGACCTTATCTTCTGGCCCTGGTGAGTATGGTTGATACTGGCTGGTAGTGCCTGTCTAGTTCTTCTGGTCTTGGGCTAGAAGATGTGGGGTTATGTGGTCCACAGACCTGTGAACTAATTTCTTCCTTGAGTCTCTGGATTCCTCCACTCTCCTTTGTTCTAGATTGGAAGAGAAGTAGTTGTATTTTAGATACAACTTGCAAGGTTTTAAAAACTCAGTTGCTACTTTAGGGTGCTCTGATGGCATAATCATGGGGAATTGTGCTGCAAACCCAAATCCCGGGCCTCTGTGATAATTTGAATTAACCAACTGTCCTCAGGAGAAAGATGGGCAATAATTCTCCAGGGTTATTCTGACTTGACGATAATGAGTGAGATGTTTGTTGCTCATCATGTTGCTGTTATGTACTGTTGGAATCCACTCACAGCTGACACTCCAGCAGATTTTCAGAGGCATCAATCACAAGGGAGAAAGTTGGTCATCTTTCTCCCACAAAGCAGTTGATGGATTTGAAGTGAGTGTCTTTGAGTTGGCAGCTCCAAGTCCTTATCACCAAGCTACCAGATACAGCAACTTTATTTTGATTTGCAATTTGTGAAGGTGGCCACATTATATTCTCTCACTGTATGTAAAAGGGGTTTTAAAAAGACGCTTAAGGCAAGTTTACATAGTTATAGGGAGCTCTCAGTATAACTGGCAGACCAGTCCGTAGGATGCTGCACTGCTAAACTGAAGCCCTTAGCCCTCTGGCTGGGAAGGGCAATCTCCTCTCTTACAATCTACAGCCTTAGAAACCCCATAAATAGTAAGTCAGCTGTGACTTGATTCAGACTTGATGACAATGAAGGGTTTTTTTTCTGGAGACATATTTTAACTTGAAATGTAAGGGTTTAGAACATTAACATGTAAAAATAGAAGGATAACTATTAAAAAGTATGAGATACTTCAGTTAGCATAATGTCCTCCAGGGTCACCCATTTTGAACAATATTGCATGAATTCTTTGTTTTTCAATGCAGCGTAGTATTCCATTGTTTGAATATACCACAGCTTCTTTATCCATTCGTTTGTTGATGGGTACTTAGGTTGTTTCCAACCGCTTGTTATTGTGAACAAAGCCGCGATAAACTTGGGTGTGCATGTATCTGCTTGGGTGGCAGTTATGGTCTCTTTGGGGTATATTCCCAGTCGTGGAATTGCTGGGTCAAATGGTTTCTCTATTTGCGACTTTCTTTTTTTTTAAATGAACTTTGTTAAGTAAATCAGTATAAAAGAAACATTTTATTTTATTTTAAATTTTAAAAAGATAAAAACAAACCAACAAGCCACAGTCGCTGGGGTGCTAACAGTCTCCATCACTGATCTTCTTTGGAGCTGTGCAGAATGAATTGTAACCTAGTGCTAGGGCAGTCGTGCTGGCAGCCGGAAGCCCTGCCCCTCCAGCAGTTCAAAACCACCAGCAGCTTCTTGGGAGATTGATGAGCAATCTCCTATTTGCAACTTTTTGAGAAAGCACCACACCACCTTCCATAGTGATTGCACCATCTTCCTCCTTTTTCTATATGACTTTTCTCTCTGGCATGTTAACTTAAAAGTGGGATTACTGGGTCAAAGAATATGCTCACTTTGATTGCTCTTATTAACCTAATGATGAGGATATTTAAAAGTTATTAAAATAAGCACACTAATTGAACTACAATGGTGTGTGTGGATTTTATTGTCATAGCAATGCTTATAGTCAATACTTTAGAAAAAGAAAAATGGCAAACATGTTAAACAAATAAATTTAAAACCCTAACAACACCGAAAGTTACTGAAATATGTCTTCTAGTAACAAGTTCTATTTTATATTTACCAATTGGAAAAAATAGAATTAAAAGGAGTTTAGAAGTCATTAAGTTTAGCTCCTTAACTTACATTTTTTCTACTTTTCAGATGGGCCAAATAATAAGTGTTTGTAGTTAACAAAATGAGATATGTATATAATGCTCTTAACTCATTGCCTGGTATATAGTAAATGAGCAGTATATGTTTTACTGTTGGTACATACCAGATGGAAAGGCCATATTCCATCTATTACTTAATCTCTCTTTAATGATTATTATTACAGGTATTGTGTAAGGGAGTGCTTTGTAGCCTGTTGTTGTTGTTATGTGCTGTGGATTCACCTGTGACTCACAGCGACCCTATGGACAATAGCTCTGAACCCTGCCCTATCCTGAGCTAATCTCATTGTCTCTGACAACTCAATCCACTTCTCTAGTCACTGAGTCAATCCATCTCATCCTGGGTCTTCCTCTCCTGCACTGTCTCTCAGCCCTTCCAAGCATGATGTCCTCCTCCAAGGACTGGTTCCTTCTGGTCAGGTGCCCAAAGTATGTGAGACGGAGCTTCTGAATCATTGCCTCCAGGGAGCAGCATGGTTTCACGCTCTCCAGGACTGACCTGTTTGTTCTCCTGATAGTCCATGTATGTTCAACAGTCTTCTCCAGCACCACAACTCAAAGGCATTGATTCTTCTATCATCCTTAGTCATTGTCCAGTGATCTGATGCATAACATGTAATTGTGAGGACCATGGCCTGTATCATGGGCACCTTAGTCTCCAATTGACATCATTGACTAGTGATAAGAAATTGTACCATCATCCTTAAGGGAGCTCTGGTAGCCTAGTGGTAAGAAGCTGTGCTGTAATCCCAAAGGCACGTGGTTCGAAACCACCAGCTGCTCCAAGGAAGGACTGACAATGTCCTCCCTTGTGGTTAACTGCCTCTGAAAACTCATTGGCTGGTCAGCTATGAGTCGATTTTGACTTGACAGTACACAACAACAGCAACAACAAAAACAATAGCTATTGTGTTAAAATCTGGTTTTCTGGAGTGAACAAAATCCATCTCTGCCTTTGTGGAATTTATGTTCTAGGAGACAGACAATAAACAAATATATCATGTTGTTTTTATGTACAAATGAGTTGGAACTGATCCATAGTTGTCCATCCATTGGGTTTTCAGAGGCAATAAATCTTGTGGGAAGAGCTGGTGGAATAGAATTGTGTTGGCAGCTCAGCTTCTTAGTCCATCAGAACTCCCTAGAATGCTCCTTAAATGTGGTTGCCATCTATAAATATCATCTATGTACTGCTTACACTTGGGTTCTTCCTCCTACTAACTAGAAATAATGAAACAAGATTCTAGCCTTTCTATGCAAGCAAGGTGGTTTAGTCTATAGGGAACTGCACTGTTAACCTAAAGGCGGTCTGTTCAAATTAACCAGCAGCTCCGTGAGACAAAGATGGACAGTCTCATCTCATGTGATTTATAGCCTCCAAAAATGTGCTAGATGGTCAGTTATGAGTTGGCTCTGAATAGCAATGAGAGAGAGAGAGGAGGGAGGAGAGAGAAGGAAAGAAGAGGACAGAGGAGAGAGGGAAAGAGAAGAGAAGAGGAGAGGAGAGGAGAGGAGAAGAGAGGAGAGGAGAGGAGAGGAGAGGAGCGAAGAGAAGAGAAGGGAGGAGAGAGAGAGAGAGAGGAATAGAAAGAGAATAGCTTAATGAGACTTGGAGTGATGAAGTGATCCTGGCTCATAATTCACTGAACAGAAGATGTTTATGAGTTTATAAAGATTTATTTAGGCGAGAAGGAGTTTTACTAATAAGGAAATGTGGAGACTTCTGGAAAATAGCCCATCTAGGAGGGGTATAATGCGTGCACAGCTCATTCTCAAAGACGCTATTGCAGAGCTTCTGGGTCAAGCTCTTGTTCAATATCATTAATGACGGCTCTGCACCTGCTCTATCCTGTGCCATCTTCATCATTCCTCTCACACTCGAGCCCATTGTTACAGTCGCTGTGTCAATCCATTTGTTGAGGATATTTCCCCTCTTTTACTGATCCTCCACTTTTCCAAGCATGCTGTCTTTTTCCAAGGACTAGCTCCTCCTACAACATGCCCAAAGTGTGTGAGACAAAGTTTCATAATCTTTTCCTCCAAAGAGCACGGTGGCTGAACCATCTCCCATGTATATTTGTTTGTTCTATTGGCCAGTACCACAATAAAAGGCATCAATTCTTCTTTGCCATCTTTATTCACTGTCCAACTCTCAGAGCATATTAAGTAATTGAAAAGGCTATAACTTGGATCAGGTTTAATTTTTAAACAGACATCTTGCTTTTCAGCACTTTGAAAAGGTCCCTGACTGCAGACTTTCCTCTTGCAATATGCCTTTTAATTTCCTGACTCCTGGTACTAAGATGGAATCACTGACAACTTCAACCTTTTCTCCATCTGTCATGATGCTGCCTATTGGCCCAGTGATGAGGATGTCATGTCTTGGTCAAGAGATAACACTTACAGGATGGCACATGTGTACTGTATAACAAGGCATTCCAGTTGAATTCTCTTGTCTGGTATATAACTTTACTTTTTGGGAAGGTTGGCCCTTTGTCATAAGTAATGTTTCTTCACATGATCTAGAAGCTAATTCAAACTGGTTTTGCTTCAGACTTAGTTTTACAGAAGTCAATCTATTCAGAAAAATGATGTAATGCATGGGAATGTTAGCAATCACCAGATGTTACAAATAACGAAGTTAAAGACAAAACCAGGATACTGAGGGACTTAGAGGTGAAGTTCCAAGGTGAACCATAGTTTTCTATCTCAGTCAGATGGTGATTATGTTATGAAGGATAAAGTGAGATGAGGAAAAAGCAGGGGTACTGTGTTGGTTAGCATTTAAAACAAGTTTCTTAGTGCTGTGTACTGTTGAGTCAGAACTGACCCAGGGCTGACCCTCCAGGGGGTTTTCAGAGGCAGTAAATCTCTTGGGAGGAGACTGCTCATGTTTTTCTTGCATAGCAGCTGGTGGATTTGAACATGCGGGATGACACTGTAGCTCCTTACCCACTAGGACATTAGAGCTCCCTTTATATGAGGTAGCTTCTAATAATGTGCCCTGAAGGGAAGAGAGGGGATAAGTCACAGAAATACCAGAGGAACAACAGTTCCAGGCAAGTTTTTACACGAAAGTTTTGAGCAAAACTTTGCTGAAAGAAAAAACTTTTTCTTTCATATTTTGGAAATTCACAAAATCTATGTGAGCCTGAAGTATATTTTGTTCTATATTAGTTAGATGTTGAGAAAAGTGATTGCCAGTATGATTATAGCCACTATTTCGCTTTAATATTTCACTTTAATAACAAAGCAATGTTTTTGCTGTTTTTTTTTTTTTTTTTTTTTTTTTTCAGTTCAATGAGAGACTTTATTGAGGGCCCCAGGGTCATGGGGCTCAGAAGAAGGCCACCTACAGGAGGCAAGGGAGCTCTTATTTGACCTTCATCTTGGGGCGCAGGTTGTTGATATGTCCACACTTCTTGCGGTAATTGACAGCACGGGGATGCAGGCGAGCATAACACTTGCGGCAGATCATCTTGTCGCAGTTATACTTCTGGGCGAGCTGGCGCAAGGAAGGATCGATAATGCCACCACGTAGACACAGCACCAGATGCAGGGTGGACTCTTTCTGGATGTTGTAGTCTGAGAGTGTATGGCCATCCTCTAGCTGTTTGCCCACAAATATCTATCAGGCGCAAATATCCTGCTGGTCAGGAGGGATGCCCTCCTTGTCTTGGATTTTGGCTTTGACATTCTCGATGGTGTCGCTGGGCTCGACCTCAAGAGTGATGGTTTTGCCAGTCAGGGTCTTCACAAAGATCTGCATCTTTGTGTCTGCCTCTTGGCCACCTCGTTGAAGAGAAAGAGGGCGACCGCAATGTTTAATTTTTAAAACATTATTTAAAAGAAAATTTACTGAACAGATTGGTATTTCATGAAACCATTAATCCATGTTTTGTTTTATGACATGAATACAATCCCCAACTGTGTCATCAGCACTCTTCCCAGTGTCTCTCACTCTTTGGTTCTTCTTTCCATTTGTCTCTCCATCTTCCCCTTCCTACTTCTACTCAAGTTTTATGATGCTTTTGTGATCCTATGTAGCTAAGGGTTTTAAATGCTGAGTAACTCCTATAAAATCACCCAATAAAGCCTGACTCTCACTAAACTGAGTTTGAATTGGATTTCACAAACATTTATCAGGTCAATATTTTCGGTAACTTACTGGCAAACTCACATAGGATAAAGTGGCCAGAAAGCACCAATTCCCTAGCTAGGGAATTGACCCCAGGTCAGGGGACCATACTGACTAACCAGTTACCAAGAGAGGCTGAGACAGTGAGTGCCCTGGGTACTGTTAAGGGCTAGAACTGCTACCTGATTTCACTCTCATAGAAGATGTTTGGAGTCTACCAGGAAGGAAATTATTACACTTGCATTAATGCAACAGTATTTCTGGCAGGAGCAAAAAGGTGGTTATAGCAGGAGGTAGCCCCCTCCTCAGTCAGTCACATAAGCTGAGGCTGAACTATAACCAAGTCTCAGTTCTCTTAACTCCAGTCACCTCAACTTACCCCCTCAGGGGGAAATAGGGAGTGGTGAAGCCAGAGAAAGATCTCTAGTTTTAGCATGTTTCAGGTACTGACAGCATTTTTTCACCAATTTAGGGGTTTGTTTAGGATTCTCTGTCCACTGGGGGTGGTGACTCTAGTGAAGGAGGAGTCCTGCCTTGGTTTGGGGGACTTGCTCCACAAAGTGCCTACTTCCTGGTAAGAGCCACAGAAAAACCTGAGATGGTTGAATGGAAGTTAGCAAAAGGGATGCAAAAGAACAAAGGACAAATTATCATGGCAACCAGGCAACCTCATGCACTGGGAAAATGGGATGGTAAGTACCAATCTGGTGGTTGGATACTTTGGGGAGTCGAGTGTGTGTAACTGAGATGTATCTTATTTTATTATTTTGTGTGTGTCTACCGTCAAATTGGATCTGACTGGTACAGGAGGAGCTTGCTCCGCCTTCTCCAGCAGAGCATCTCGTGGATTCGAACTGCTCACCTCTGGGATTGCAGTGCAGCTTCTTGCCACTAGGCCACCAGAGCTCCCTAAGATGTATCTTAAATATGAGGTGGTTGTGGAGTCCCAATTCATGGGTTCACTTTAATTCTCCTGTGAGGGAAATGGTCAAAGTCTAGTGAAGTGAACCTCAGAGATAAGGGGGCACAGAGAAACTCCCAGATAAGGGGGCTTGAGCACACAGGACTCAGGTTGTGCAAGAAACCTACAGAATAGGGAGTTGAGTGCACAGGGCTTACAATGTGGAAGAAACCTCCAGATAAGGGTGAGTTGAGCACACAGAGAAACTCAGATGTCAAACACTGAGGCCAAATGAAAATAAGAAACAAACATTCCAAGTTTAGGAAAGAAAGGAGAAAAGGGAATGGAAGAGGCTACCAGGGACATTCCTCCTGAGAGTTCTTTAGGGAGGATGGTTGGGAGTTTGGGAGGGTAGCTCTCTTTATATATAAAGAGCGCTCTGGTGTCCCAGTGGTAAGAAACTATCCCACAATCCCGAAAGCTGTTGGTTCAAATCCACCAGCTATTCTGCCAGAGAAGGATGGACCATCCCCTCCAAGCCATTAACTGCCACTGAAAACCCACTGGAGGGTTAACTATGGGTCAGTTCTGACTCCATGGTACACAACAACTAAATACACATTTATCAGAACAAGAGAACACGGCTCTATCATTCAGAATTAGGAAAAGTGTGCATCAGGGTTGTATCCTTTCTCCATATCAATTTAATCTGTTTGCCAAGTGAATTATTCAAGAGCCTGAGCTCCATGAAGAAATAATGTAGCATAAGGATTGGAAGAGGACTCATCAATAACCTTAGTTATGCAGATGGCACAACCTTGCTTGATGAAAGTGAGGACTTTGAAGCACTTGCTGCAGAAGGTTAAACACTGCGGCCTTCAAAGTAGATTGCAGAGCAACATCAAGAAAATGAAAATTCTCATCACTGGACCGATAGGCAACATCATGATAGACGGAGAAAAGATTGAGACCAAAATGATTTCATCTTACTTGGATCCACTATCAAATACATTTGATACCAGCAGTCAAGAGATCAGGAGACATTGCCGTGGGAAAATATGCAGGCAGGGATCTCTCCAAATTCTTGTGGAGCAATGGTGTCAGTTTGAGGACTAAGTATGTCTGATTTAGGCCATGGTCTTTTCAGTTGCATCTGAGAGCTGGGCAATGAATAAGGATGACAAATTAATTGATACTTTAGAACTGTGGTATTAGAGAATAGTGCTGACTATGGAAAAAGAACAAACAGATATGTGTATGTCTTAAAGAAAATGCAGCCAGAGTATTCCTTGGAGTCAAAGATGATGAAGCTTCATGTCACATACTTTGGGCAGGTTATTAAGAGAGGTTATCCTTGGAGAGGGACAGCATACTTAGAAAAGCGGAGGGATGTCGAAGCAGAGGAAGACCTCTAACTATGTGAATTGATACAGTGACTGCAACAATAGGCTTGAGTGTATCAAAGATTATGAGGATAGCAGAGAATAGAACAAGGTTCAGATCTATTGTTTATAGGGTCATTATGAGTCAGACTTCATACAGTCAGGAAATTAAAAGAGGAATTGCAGGCCATAGTCTTCACAATTACTTGCTATTCATCATAGAGCTGGATAATTACTAAGGATGATAGAGGAATTGATGCCTTTGAGTTGTGATGCTGGAGAGGAGTCTTGAACCTATAGCATAGACTGCCAAGAAAGCAAACAGGTCTGTGCTGGAGAGAGTGAAACCAAATTTCTCTTTGGAGGCTAGGATTGTGAAGCTCTGTCTTACATACCTTGGGCATGTTGCCAGGAGAGAATGATCCTTGGAGAAGGATATCATGCTTTGAAAGGTGGAGGGATAATGCAGGAGAGGAAGACCCTGGATGAGATAGATTGATTCAGTGAGTTGGGCAATGGGACTAGCTGTGTCAGAGTCAGTAAGACTGGCTCAGGACAGGTCAGGCTTCAGAGCTATTGTACATTGGGTGGTTATGGGTTGCAGGTGACTCAACTGCACATAACAACAACATGAGTCATATCTAACACCAGCAACATATATATGTCTGTGTGTGTATATGTGTGTGTCTTGTTCCTAAGTGTTTTTTCTTATGGTTGGTCCCTGCTTCCTTTTCTGTACTCTCTAGTTGTAGAGAAATTGAACTGATTTTTGAATGTTGATTTTGTATCATTATAAAATTTTTTGCTATCTGAATTTGACTGAACGTTAAACCCTCTGGGGGGGGGAAGTGTGCTAATCTAGGACCTTATGTAACTAAAGGAAGAGATGGAGAAACATAAGTTTGTGATTCAGAATTCAGTGAAAGTTTTAACAGACAAGATTTCACCTTTTTCATTCCTTGAAGAAGTTGTAAATGAAAGGAGCCACTAGGGTGGGGTCAGAGTACAGCAGTTAAGAGATTTTAAATTGATAAAAAGTTTGTTTTTTCCCTCTCTGTACTGTTCCCCTAGACTAATCTTTGTTGGAAAGTATTTGGTTGCTTTTCTGTTTGGTATGGAGGAGATCATGCTTATTAACTCTATGTATGGAAGGAAATTAATTTCCTACTTCCCAGCGATATTAAAATTCCTGGGCCTCAGATGGAGAAGAGATTGAGGTTGTTAACAATTACAGCTTGCTTGGCTCCACAATCAACACTTTTGGAACCAGCAGTTAGGAAATAAAAAGACAAATTGCACTGGGAAAATCTGCTGTCAGGGACCTCTCCAGAGTACTGAGAATTATGTTATGATGTCAGTCTAGAGACTAAGGTGTGCCTGGTCCAAGCCATGGTTTTTGCAATTACTTACTGTGCATCAGAGAACTGAACAATGACTAAGGATGGCAGAAAAGAATTGATGCCTTTGAGTTGCGGTGCTGGAGAAAATGGACTGTCTGTCTTGGAGAGGATGAACTCAAGTTTCTCCTTGGAGGCTAGGATTTTGAAGCTCTGTCTTACATACTTCGGGCAAGGGGATAGGAGGAACCAGTCCTAGGAGAAGGACATCATGCTTTTAAGGGTGGAGGGACAGCACAGGAGAGGAAGACCCTGGATGAAATGGATTGATATAGTAACTGAGGTAATGAGAGTAGGTGTGTGGAGTCAGTCACTGGCTCGGAATAGGGCAGGTTTCAGAGCTGTTGTGCTGGGTCACTATGAGTTGCAGGGAAATCGATGGCATGTAACATTAAGAGAGTCAAAAGAGAGTCAAAAGTTATCTGAATGCAGATAAACCGAGAGCTCCTTCATAACAACAACAACAACAGAGTCAAAGATTACCTGTGAATGCAGTTAAACCCAGAGCTCCCTCAAGAAGTTCTTAGGGCTCTCAAACTTTTAGAAGTGCCAATATCCCCTGGCTTGTACTTTCTCAGAAATTCGGGCAGTAGGAAGCTTAAAGCATGATAGGCTGATGCTCAAATTAGCAGTGGTTCCAACACCTGCTTCCCAGGCTACTCTGACTCCACCAACGAACCACGGCTCCCAGTTACTTTATAATGACTCCAAAAGGGTTGAAGTGATTGAGGTAAAAAGATCTAAAAATTAGGGCTAGGTATATCTATTACATTTAAGACAGATTTAGAGATAAAAGGCCGAGGCAGCTAAAAGGGAAGCTGAAGATGTAAGGATTATGATGTAGACACCAAGAAGCAGATGACTAGACAGTAAACAAAGAAAAGTTAAATTTAAGAGAAAAAAATATTAAAAAATAAAAGCCCCTTATTCACCGTCCACTTCCCGTCTCAAAATCTAAATGTGGTTACCTTCGAGTAGAGAGAGTCCTGCCTGCCCACCTCCGGCAGCACTACCTGCAGATGACATGTCTCGTCATCTCTCAAGCAAAACCACAACGTGAATTTGTTCTGTATGTACTGTTAAGGAGCAGCCATTTTTTTTAAATATATATTTTTTGTGTGAGTGTACCGTCAAATCGGATCTGACTGGTACAGGAGGAGATTGTCCCTCCTTCCCCGGCAGAGCATCTGGTGGATTCCAACCGAGCACCTCTGGGATTGTAGTTGCAGCTCCTTGCCACTAGGCCACCAGAGCTCCCCTGGAGCAGCCACTTTTAATTATCTCAGGATGACAAAATCAGCTTTAGGGTGGTTTCTGTCATAATTTTGACTACTTGTAATTTGATTATGCTCATTATAATCTCAAAGGAGAAAAAAACCCCACAAACCTTTGTAAAAAAAAGCAAAAACAACAACAAAAAAATGGAAACTTATTCCGAGCATTCCAGCTCTGATATCCTAGTGGCAAAAAGCTGCACTGCAACCTCGAAGGCACAAGGTTCTAGGCCACCAGCTGCTCTGTGGGAGAAGGATGGGCAATCTCCTCTTGTGCGATTAACTGCCTCAGCTATGGGTCAGTTCCAGCTTTACAGTACACAACACAACAACATGTACTGATAAGTAGTTGGTTTGTATGAAAAGGTTACAAAGGCTAAAGAGAAAAGGTTTCTCTTTCTATGAAGATGGCGCCAAAAGTGAAGAAGGAAGCCCCTGCCCCTCCCAAAACTTAAGCCAAAGCAAAGGCATTAAAGGCCAAGAAGGCGTCCTGGAGGGCATCCACAGCCAAAAAAAAAAAAAGAAGATCCTCACGTCACCCACCTTCCCGCGGCCTAAGACGCTGAGACTCCGAAGGCAGCCCAAATACCCCATGGCATGGATCAGGTGCAACTTAATCTCTGCTTCTCAGTACTCTGGAGAGGTCTCTGACAGCAGACTTCCCCAAGGACTGCTAAGAGAACAAGCAGGTTTGTCCTGGAGAGGGTGAAACCAGGCTGCTCCTTGGAGGCAAGGAGTCTGAAGCGTCAATCTGACATACTTTGGATATGTTGCAAGGAGGGACCAGTCCTTGGAGAGGGACGTCACGCTTAGAAGGGGAGAGGGACAGTGTAGAAGAGGAAGACCCTTAATGAGATTGATTGATTCAGTTACTGGGGTAAGGGGGCGTAGGTGTGTGAGAGACAATCAGATTGGCATAGGATAGAGAAGGGTTTAGGGCTGTTGTACATAGGGTTGCTATGAGTCACAGGCGACTAGACGGCACATAACAACAACAAGAACAACAACATCCTCATCTCTAGGGTGCTCTTATGGTCTAGTGGCAAGAAATGGTGCTGCAATCCCGCAGGCATGAAGTTCGAGGCCACCAGTTGCTCCACAGGAGAAGGATGAGTAATCTCCTCCTGTGCAATTTACTGCTTCTGAACTGAAAACCCATAGGAGGGTCTGCTATGGGTCTGTTCTGACTCGATGCTACACAACAACAATCCTCACCTCTCTCACAACAGTAACAGGAATCCTAACAGTGAGTGGGTCCTGGGGAGGGGGTGGGGGACTAGCTTTGAGACTGACTGCAACGGAGGTCAGCAGACAGATATCTATGAGTCATAAATTTACTGACAAACACCTGACACTCCCTACGGAAAAGAGTGTCTAGACAGACATTAGAAAAACCTTGAGAAGTATAGGTGAAGACATGACCAACAAGTATGGAGAAGAAAATGGGGAGGTTTTTTTGTTTTTTTAAGAAATAAACTTTAGACAGGTCCATCTTCAGAGTAGGAAGAACAAAAAGCTGGCATAATGAGTCACAAACTGGCCCAAAAGAAACAAAGTAAGTGGCATGATAAACCACATAGCCTCTGGAATGTACTCAAACTAGATAAAAGAGGGAGGGTAGAAGTTTGTAAAAAAAGGGTGATATGATGTAGGGGAAAGTCTCTATACCCTGTAGTACCCAATTAAGAAGAATGAAGGAAGGGACTTGTGATCTAGGGGGATAAAAACTTCTATGGCATTATGGAAGACACTCCAGCCTGCTTGTCTGTCAGGCTTGAGAGCCTGATTCTGTAGATTTTCCTAATAAAGCCTCACTCTTGCTAAACTGAGTTTGGATTGGATTTCATGAATCATCAGGTCAATTAATATATGGGTAATTTATCAACAAATTCTTATGGGATTAGGTGGCCAGAAGGCACTGACTCTCTAGCCAGAGATTGGCCCCAGGTGAGGGGATCCCACTGATTTATCAGTTGCCAAGAGGAGCCCTGGTTATTGACAACGTTTTTTCATGGTCCCTGATGTTACTGTCTGAAACGTGCTAAAACTAGAGTCCTCTTTCTTTCCTCACCCCCTGCTGTTATTTCCCACAAGGAGGCGAGTTGAGGTAATTGGAGTTAACTGACATCCCCCCCCCCCACACAATTTAGCAAAACAAGCGAAAAAGTTTTACCAAGGTAGTAAGACAGAGGCATAACTAGTGTTAAGTTAATCCACACAGAAGAGGTAAAAGTGAAAAAGAAAGAAGAGGGGAAAGGGGAAAGGACCCCTGGAAAGGCAGGGATGAACCCAAATCTTAAAACATACTCTCAGCAGCAAAAGAGAGCAAGAGTTAAAGGCCAGACTCCGAGATGGGTACTGCCATTATCGACTCTGTAGGATATGAGTGATAGGAATGAGCGTGTTTGAGACAGTGGGGTTGGCATAGGATAGAACGGTGTTTAGGGCTCTTGTACATAGCGTCGCTATGAGTCGCAAAAGACTCAATGGCACATAACAATAACAGATTTCATGACACTTACAGTCCAGCGCCTCCTAGGAACTCCTTGGTGTAACCTTTTGGCTCCTGGTGGAAATAGTATTATGTTGGTGGAAGTTCAATAATTTCCTTAGAGATCCCTGCCCTCCTCTATGAGAATGAGAGAAATGAGGTAGCAATTCTAGCCCTTAACACTGTCCATTTTATAGGTCTATTTTTTGGATGCAAGTTGTGTCATAGGGATGGGAGTAGTTCCTAACTCAAAGATTCCAACAGTTTTATTCAGGCCAGGAAACCTGCCCATCATTTCATTTTTGAGTTTTGGTCTACCTTTATCTTCCACTCCATCCAGGACCTTCTGTGATCTCTTTCAGAGATTAGTAGTGGTACCATCTAGTTCTGGTTTTAGGCACTTGATGTCTACTAATGTGCTAATTGTTTCCATGCATCCTTGATTTTCCCCACTCTTCTATACTTCAGACAGGCACATACAGGGATTTTTTTTAAAGTGGGTAAAACATTCACAAAGTACTGAAGAGCAATGGTGTTTCTCTGGAGACTAAGGTGCATTTGATACAGGCCATGGTCTTTATTATCACTTGTTATGCATCAGAGAGTTGGATAATGACTAAGGAGGATAGAAGGAGAATTGATGCCTTTGAGCTGTGGTGCTGGAGAAGAGTATTGAGGGTACCATGGACTGCTGGGAAAACAAACAGATTCATCCTGGAAAGGGTCAAACCGGGCTGCTCCTTGGAGGCAAGGATTCTGAGGCTCCATCTAACATAGTTTGGACGTGTTGTAAGGAGGTCCTTGGAGAAGGACATCATGCTTGGGAGGGTGGAGGGACAGCGCAGGAGGGGAAGGCCCTCTACGAGGTGGATTGATTCAGTGACTGGGGTAATCGGGATGGGAGTGTCAGAGACAGTGTGATTGGCACAGGACAGAGCCGAGTTTAGGGCTGTTGTACATAGGGTCGCTATGAGGTGCAAGCGACTCGATGGCACATAACAACAACAACAACAAAACATTCACATGCTATAAACATCAAAAAGGGAGCTCTGGTGGCCTTGTGGCAAGAAGCTGCATTGTAATTTCGAAGGCACCAGCTGTTCCGTAGGAGAAGGATGGGCAATCTCCTGCCTGAAAACCCGCCGGAGAGTCAGCTATGGGTCGGTTCCACAACAACAATAAGAACAAACCATCAAAAACTATAAAGAGTAGTCAATGAACAGTTTTCCTTTCTTTCCAGGCTCATCTATGCAATTCCCATTGCTATTAACTGGTAACATTTTAATTCTTTCAAGAATCAAAACATCAAACATGGATCTATAAGCCAAGTAAGTGTTTTACCTAAAATTAACATAGATAAACACTGATATAGGATGATACTTTTCCAGGAGCTTGCATTTCTATTAAATGAAAACAAAACCAAATTCACTCACCTTTCTCCTTACGTTCCAGGCACCCCATTGGCCAAGGAGGACCAGAAGGCTTGAAACCGGAAACACAAAAGAGCGGGGAAAAGCAGCACCGGAAGTGCTGGCAGAAGCCCACCTCACTTGCTGAGGTACCTCAGCGTGTTGAAACTGAGCTGGTTCACAGCATTCCCAATATTTCCACCAAAAGTCCAGTGGTCCCTCCCCCCCCTTTCATGTCCCGCAGCTTAATTTATCCCTTCACTGGCTGCCAAGGAGGCGCCTGAACTGCCGGGTTGGGGGTGTCTGAAGAAGCTGTTGTCTTCGACCTCGATCTTTCTGCTTGAGCTTCTCAGGGATATTGAAGCAGTCGGTTAGTAAAGTGGGTCTTATCTGTTCTTTATAGAGATGTATAGACACATTCTGTGAATGTACGTACCTTTTAAAAATTTCTCGAGTTTGTGTTAATACCGCACAACAAACACGGGTTGTGAATATGAAATTTTCTCAACATCATTTCAAATTTTTGTTGTTGGAATCTCGACTTTCTTGGGTGAATAGTGCTTCGCAGAATGTTTGGGTGTTGGGTTTTTTTTTTTTTTTTTGGTTGTTTTTTGTTTTTTTTCAATAATGTAAAATCCCCTTACAGGCATAAAAACCTTTCCATAGGTGTGTATCATTTTCTCTAAGGAAAATGTCTGAATTTCCCCCTTATTTGTCTGGTAGTTTTGCTCCTTCTGAAGGACCTTGTGTAGCAAAAGGTAATAGAATTTTCCCCTTGGAGTGACTGCCATGCTAATCCCCATACGCTCCACTGTAGATGTAAATGATTCCTGCCATTGTCCCGATCTTTCACTTCCTATTGGATTTGTGAGCAGTCAGTGTGAACTCTTAAGGTGCTTATACTGTTGTTATGTGCCAGTCAAGTGGAACCCGCACAGAGCTGACCCTCCCGAGGGTTCCAGAAGCTGTAAATTCCAGGGCGAAGAGATTGCCTCCTCCCACTGAGAAGCTGGTAGAGTCAAGCCCTTGTACCTTTGGGTTGCCCGCGCAGCTCCTTCTCTTGTTCACTGGAGCTCCCGAAGGCGTTTATGGGAACGATTGTAATCATCAGAGAGGCTAGTGTGGCCAGCTGGAACCCATCAGCTGCTGTGGGAGAACACTTACTGCCTTGTGAGAATCGACTGGAAGGTTTTTTTTTTACTTTATTATTAATTTCAATGAAAATTTACAGAGACTTTGGGTTTCCATTCATTCATTGTTGCACTTTTCTTCCCCCTTAACCCTCCCCGCTAGTACACTACCCTCTTGGAAAAGTAACAGAAAAATTCTTTCATTGTTTTACAATCTCTCCCCCCCCAGGCCCACTCCGCTATACAGCTTTCGCTCTGGACTCCTGTCATGACAAAAATACCTAATAATTTTCCCTCTTAAACAGTTTTCTCCCTCATCTGTTTCAATGCAGTATACATTATTGAATCCATCTTTCTCAGTCTCCCCCCGAACTCTGAGGTCAGTCCCGTTTT
>NW_006399779.1:10655039-10669642 GCF_000299155.1 Elephantulus edwardii | reverse complement strand
AATAAGGGTTCCAGTTTCTCCACAACCTCGCCAGCATTTGTTGCTTGCTGTTCTGTTAAATTTTGCTATTCTGATTGGGGTGAGATGATATCTCAGAGTTGTTTTGATCTGCATCTCTCTTAGAGCTAGAGATTTTGAACATTTCTTCATGTGCTTGTTAGCCATTTGAATGTCTTCTTCAGTGAAGTGTCTGTTCATATCCTGTGTCCATTTTTCTACTGGATTATTTGCCTTTATCTTGTGGTGACTAGAAGGTTTTTAGAAACATTTCGTTTCATTTAGAAAGAAAATGCAGATTCAAGAAGGCTCTCCGTTAAAGAGTTAATGGAGTCCTCTTTTCATTACTTGCTCTGGTGAGTAAAGAGTTGCGCTGCCAGTAGTTATTGAATTAAAAGAGTATTAATGTAGCTTGAGGGTAAACTTTTTTTTTAGGTTTTAATGAAAGCTTATAAAGAATTTGGATTTCCACTCATTCATTGTTGCACATTTTCCTCCCAACCCCCCTCTCCCCAGTTCGGCTTTTTCTTTGGGAAAAAATTTCTTTCATTGTTATACAGTCCCTATCCCCAGGACCCCTTTACTGTACAGCTCTTATTCTGGACTCTTGTCATCCCAATAATACCTAATCATATGTTCCTTTTATACAATTTTCTCCCTCGTCTGTTTCAGTGCTGTGTATATTATTTCTCCCCTCTTTTCTTAGTTTTTTTTCTGAGCCCCCATGTCAGTCCTGTTCTATAACAGTGGCATTATGAAGTATTTGCCTTTTTGTGACTGAAATACTGCATTCAGCATAATGAACTCTCAATACTACAGTATTAGGACGGTTTTTAAGTTGCAGTGCCCACTAGATGGCAGTATAGTGTTTTTAGTCTTTTCCACTCAAGGGCCATGGGCTTGGGTTTTTTGTTTTTGTTAAGTCACATAATACCTGTACTCTTTCTGTGATAATACTATTATTTTTTATTTATAACACTATTCTTATAGTAAATAGATTTCCTATATGGAATACTTATTATACACCAGGCATTGAAAGAAATGCTTTATATGCATTATCTCATTTAATCGTAAACCAAAATTCCAACCCCTGTGACATGTTGGTGAAGTTACAGGTACTAGCACTGTAGAGACAGAACCAACTCATGTCTGATCCTCTAGTGGGTTTCCGGAGGCTGTAACTTACATGAAAGATTACCCATCTTTCTCCTGGAGAACAGCTGGTGGATATGATAGTATTTGAATGGCTTGCCTTTGAGTTGACACCTTACTACTGAGTCACAGAGGTCCATATATGTAGAAGCAAATGTAGAAAAATTGAACTGTCCAAGGTCAATAGTAATGTATCCAAAAGTGATCATGCCAGAATTGAAATCCAGATGTTTAACTACTTCATGCTAACAAAATTAAAGTTATTATGAATTTGACTAATAGGGAAAGAACAGCAGTTATGATGAAAAAGTCGTAACATTCTTAAACTTTTTACTTACATTCTGCATTAAAAAATTTTTTACATGTAAGTCAGTGCAAATGTATGTATATGCATTTGTAATAAGATGTAAAAGAAGTGCTTGACATTCTTATGAGTATGCATTCATCCTTCAATTTTCTAGTCCGAACTTTTTAAGATACTCTGATCAGTAAATATATTGATTTTATGACCTATGCATATAGATCACAACCTACAGCATTAGACCATGAGCATCCATTTGTTGTTGTTGTTGTTGTTGTTGAAATACTTATAATGAAGCACACATTTTGGGAAACATTTGTCTAAGTTCTGTTGTTTAAGGAGGCAGTTGATATAATGATACATATCCATCTTGACAGATAACATCCTTATATCTTAATCCTGGTTATACTGGAATGAACGGTTTTTCTTATTGGGAAATTATTCTTTATAATCTATTCAGGTTACTTGCAAAATATGCAGGAGCTTTGGTGGCACAATGGTTAAGCACGCAGTTGATTAGGAAGGCAAACCTACCAACTTTTCTGTGGGAGAAACGTGTGACCATTTCCTCATGTGATGATTACAGCCTTGGAAACCCTACTGCTTTGTTCTGTAGGTTCACTATGAGTTGAAATTGGGTTGCTGGTACACAGTAAACACCAGCAGAATAAGAAGAAAAACCAATTCTTTTGTAGATTAGAATTCCATGAAGTATATTCTTCGTAGCATATATACCCCAGAATATTGGTTTATAGTCTGCATTACGGAAAAAAAAGAGTTCTTTGGTCAAGGTAAACTTAAGAAACTTGGATTAAAGTTCAACAGAGTCTAACTGTGTAATAAGACTTTTTATTCTAGGATGGGAGCTAGTATGCATATTAATGTGATAATAGAACCAATTTTTAGGAGTGTACCATATAGATTTTGTATTCCAATTTGGGAAAAAACTCATTTAGACAATAAAAGAGGAAAAAAAATGCTCTTCTTGTAGTACTATTTTAGGTGAAAATATTTATAATAAGTTTATAATTTTCAGATTAATTTGTTTTATTGGCTAAGTAGAAATAAAGAGCTCTGGTGGCTTAGTGGTAAGGAGTCGTGCTGCCAACCCAAAGACAAATAAATGTGTTATTGTTGTTAAGTGCCCTCAATTTGACTACAACTCGTAGTAACCCTATGAACAATAGATCTGAACCTCGCCCTATCCTGTGCTTTCCTGGCCATCTCTGATATACTCAAATCCTCTGTTATAGTCATGGTGTCATTCCATTTCATTGAAAGTTTTCCTTGCCTTCACTGATCCTCCACTTTTCAAAGCATGATGTCCTTTTTCAAAGACCTGCCCTTTCTAACAACATGCTCAAAGTATGTAAGACATCATTTCACTATCTTTACCTCTAAGCAACACCTTGACTGCACCTTTTCCAAGATATATTTGTTTGTTCTTTTGGCAGTATATGGAATATTCAGCACTCTTCTCCAACACCATAACACAAAGGTATCATTCTTCTGTCATCCTTTTTCATTGTCCATCTTTCAGTGCATTACTAATAATTGGTGAGGTAGGTTGACTCCACCAACTGCTCTGAGGAAGAAAGATGGGCAGTCTCCTATGTGATTTATACCCCCTTTTTCAGGGGTGTAAAGCTGTAGGGTCAGCTGTGTATTGATTTTCACTCAGTAACATATAAAAACAAGGAATAAATTAAACAGAGGTACACCAGGAAACTATTCAGCTTTCTTTCTTACTGGTCCATGGAAACTTTCTGTTAATGATCAATTTCATATAAAATAAAAACTTTTATTTTCATTTAAGTTTAATGAAAATATACTTGCAGCTGTATTGTTTTTGTATTAGAAGTAATATTTATTAATCTGTTTAGTCCAGTCATGCTTGTTTGCAGAAATTTAGAGTTTATTTTAGTTAAGGATTATAGATATTTTAATAAATATTTGGGTAATGTATCCACATTTTTCTAATAAAGCTGAAATTTGTGTTACTGTGTTTTACCTGAATATCATTGTTGTTGCTTCACATATCCTGAATTAAAGTACCTTTAATAATATATCTCTTGCTATGGTTCCAAAGAGACCTGGGGTGGCACAGTTTAAGTACCCAACTATTCACTGGAATGCTGGCAGTTTAAACCTTCTCAAAAGTGTTTGGAAAAACAGGTCTGACAATTAAATTTAAAAAAAAATTGATTTGCATACAGTGCTTCATATACATTTTGTTTCATTCATATACATTGTGTTTTATACAATCTTTCATTTACATTGTGTTTAGTACATTCATATGCATTGTGCTTTATAAAATTACTATTGTCCTGTGCCCTATTTGAGTCCCCATTGAATCTTTCTTATTCTTTTACCCCCTCATTTGTCTCCTAAACTCAGCTATTCTAGTGATTTCCCCCTTCTTCATTTTCTGCCCTCTTTTCCCTCTTTTCCTTTCCATTTAAGGACATTTATACATTTCTTACTAGCTGACCTTCTATTTTTACAATAATGGTTTCCTACAGTATTTGTCCTTATGAAGCTAAGTTCGTTCACTCAGCTTAATGCTCTCATTTGTCCTTAGGAGACTGAGTTAGTTCACTCAGCACCATGCTCTCCCATAGTAGTCACCTTTTAAAAGGTTACAGCTTTGAAAATTCAGTGGAACTACCCTGAGTCAGAAAGAATGGAAAGGAAGGGCAACTCACAATAAGATAGTTTTTCATAAGGATCCCTTCAATCTATTTGCAGGTCTTCCATTTCTTCTACACATTTCAGACCATACATGTTTTAAAGTTTAGGGATTTTTGAATGTCCAGAATCCATATATGAAATTCCCATCTTGACAGCAATTTTTTTAAAACTAAAGAACAATTCTGGTAAAGATACTATGTAAATATAAAATACTTTTACTAGGATAACATATCTTATTGTAGGAAATGAAAGTATATTAAAATAATTTATAACAACATAATAATAAAAATATTTTTCAGACATCCACTGTATTCCTAAAATTTGCTTCCCATATAAATTAATTAATGAATTAATAATTAAATGCTTCACAGCATAAAGCAATGAGAAAAATAATATTCTTTTTGGCAGTGTCATAAATTGACATAATAACCTGAAAAATTATGTCACTAGAAAATTGGACAATATGCAGAAAGGTGCTAATTATATGATATGGATAGCCAGTACAGCTCAGAAAAGGAGGAATTAATATGAGTAGAATGCATAAGAAATACTTCAGTGAGAAGTTGGAATTTGATTTGCATTTTAAATATATTTAAAAAGAGTGTAGGGGAAAGCATTTCAGATGAGAAGGTAAAATGTATTAGTTCAAACTTCTTAATATGACATAAAAGATTCTCAGATCTTATTTCTCAAGTCTCAGCTTTCAGCCTTTTCTATTGGATGACAGTATTTTAAAACTATTTTAAATTTTCTATTTAAAATCATGTTTCTCTCATCTATGTCATGAGTTATGCTCTTTTCCCCCCCTTCTAACATGTCCGTAGCTAATTTTTCATTTTGCTAACATTTCAAGCCCAGAAATCAATTCCCCCAGGAAGTCTCTGAGTTTCCTAAGCCATTTTGTATTTTCCAGTGCTGGATTCAAAGCCTCTTCTCTCTGCTATCTCTGTCATTGCACATTGAATTGCACATGATCACATTGAATTATAATTATCTATCTCTGTCTAGCAAACTTTTTGTTTAAAAATCGTCTCTCCTTTTTTTAACTGTAGAAGGGACTGAAATGTTCAATGAATGAATGCTCTTTATCTGTTATGTGAATAACTTTGGGTTTTAAGGTGCTTCTCACAACTGGTATTTTGAGATTTATTTAAATATTAAATTTATACTTGATTTTAAAATATTCTTTTGTCTCTTTCTACCTGAAGAATGGTTCTTTATTATTTTTTCCTATTTTTACTTTATTTTCTAAGAGGTATATATTATTCCCTCTAAGATCAACCATTCTTTGATAGATATCCCCTTTACTGACTCTCAGACCTGTGTCCTTAGATTATACTCTTCCCTTCTTTAATCACTTGATCTATACTAGTTCCTTCTTACGTTATGTAAGATTCTGAGGTAAAAAATCTGAGTTTCTTTCCTATTTACTATCTTTCCTTCATTATAATTAGGGTTTTAAGTTGCCACTTTATAGCTAACTTTATAGCTCATTTTGTGAAAATATTTCATAATTGAACTCTTATTGTTAGTTTGTATCAGCAATATCTACCCTCCTATCTTTAAGCTAAATTTAATTTCTACTTGCTTCTATTTCCCTAAAGTTCTTTGTGAATTATTTCTTCAGTAGACTAAAATTATCTTTGCTGTACAACAAAAAATACTTTCATTAAATATGAACTTTACAGCTAGAAATAATGCTAGAGACATCTAATTTAATTTTCTATTAGACTTAAACTATTTTTTGCAGTAATGAATTTTATATAATACTTAATGTTATCATGCTTGGATTACACTTTTTTTAAGAAAATGTGCTTTATCCACTTTTGTAAATACCTTGAAGGTAAAGATCATTAATTCAAAATTCTATTGGCTGCAGTTTCTTGAACAGAAATTTGTTAAACTATATAGGATGAAGCCAGGCTGCTCCTTGGAGGCAAGGATTCTGGAGCTTTGACATACTTTGGACATGTTGCAAGGCAGGATCAGTCCTTGGAGAGGGATGTCATGCTTGGGAAGGTGGAGGGACAGTGCAGGATAGGAAGACCCTTTTGATGAGGTGCATTGATTCAGTGATGAGGGTAATGGGGGTAGGTGTGTCAGAGATAGTAACGTTGACACAGGATAGAGCAGGGTTTAGGGCTGTTGTAAATAGGGTCGCTATGAGTAGCAGGTGACTCGACAGCACATAACAACAACAATATACTTTTCTTATTCCTTATTGTGTCCTATATAAGTAGTAACACCATCACATTTGGCACATTAGTGTCACAGTGTTTAGCATCACAACAACCATGAGTTACCTCTGTACAGCAATGCACAGACTAGTGCTATACCACTTAGAAGAATGTTTGACCAAAACCAATTTAAACCAGGCCTGACGGCCTCAGATTAAAATCACCTACCCTGGGCTTGGTAGCATAACTTTCTGTCCAATAGGCCAACGTAGCTCTCTCTATGTTGTTGTTGTTATTTTTGTTAAGTGCCATTGAGTCATAGATGACTCATAACCACCCTATGAGCGAAAGACCTGAACACTGTCCATAGAGTTTCTGAAGGCAAGCCATTTAGGAAGTGCATTGCTGTACAGAGGTTACTTGTGGTTGTTGTGATACTAAACATTGTGACACTGATGTGTCAAATACAATAATGGTTACCCATGGTGGACAGTGTTTGGTGGAGCTTCCCGATTAAAACAAGCTTGGAAGTTAACTCAGTGGCACTTAACAACAACAATAATATAAGTAAAATTTTAAAAAGTCCATGTGTAGATAATAATATTTTCTTCATTACATAATTGTTCTTCTCTTATCTTTCTTTGATTGTAACTATCACAGTTATTGAGAGAGTTAAATTGCACATGCTACCTTCTTTGACACATGGTTTCCAAGTATTCTCTCCTCTTTTCACTGCAGCACCTAATACACCAGTATCAATTTAAGTGCCTTTTATAAATTATTAGAGTAGGCAGTACTTTGAAGATGTGAAAGTAAGACTTGTTCACAAGGTACTTGCAACATAATAACTAAGGCAGTAATTGCTAATACAAATAGGATATGGTTAAGTGCAAATTATAATCTGTTGCAGTTTGGCACTATATATATAGGGACAATACCTGCTTGCTGTCCTTCACCTTTTTAGGGATTTACACTTTAACAAATGTAGTATTTATAGCACTCACTCGTTGCTGTTGAATTGGAATTGACTCATCACTGACCTCCCAGCGTTTTTCAGAGGTTATACATCGTACAAGAGGAAATTGCCCATCCTTCTTCCTTGGAGATGGCTGGTGAATTCCAACAGACAGATTCTGCCTTTGGGTTGGCAGCTAAACTCCCTATAAGACCAGAGTTCCTATTTTATAATACTATTTTATTTAAAAAGTTCTTGATGAAGTTAAGGAAGTTTCCTGTGAATCCAAGCAATATAAGATTAATTGTATTTTTAGATTTTAAGTAATGTTTTAATAATTTTTCAATATTTTAAAATGTACATATATCTCAACTTATGTAAAATTAACAAATACACTTTTACACGGAAAGGTTCACTTTTTGTGACAATTGCCATCCATTTTTGACATTTAGAAACTAAACTTATATTCATTTAAGATGCATACATATGTGACTGAGGAGGCATTAAGCTCAAATTATGAATATGTCTAAAAATAAAAGAAAGTATGAGGAAACCAACTTTATCTGCTATTTTAGAAAGTAAAAAGAGAAACTTGAAAGTTGTAGGTCTTTAACAAAGAATTTTTTATGTAAACTTTTAGTTACTGAAAATCAAATGACTTTATATTTTAAAGACATACTCTTTGAATGTTTTAGCTAATATCAAAGCCTAACAATTGGTATTATGTGAAATGATAGTGTGAAATTGATGCTGTTATAGTATAACAATAAGGACGTGACTCAAGTATTTTATGTACACATGCATTCAACTGTAGTGACAAATGACTTCATGCTGTGTGATTAAATGCATATTATCGTTTGCCCTAGGCATTTGATTATTACCATCTTTACTTCATTACATTACCACACTGTATGGCCATATAATTTATAAGATAATACACACATCACTTTGTTGCTGATAGGAATTATTCTGTTTTATGGATGGTGTCCTTTAATTTTGCCTTTCATGGATTATAAAATTGGTTAATATCTGCTGAAGTGAATCACTGGAGAAGCAAATAAAGATGTTGGCCTCAGGTCACAGTGTCATTTGTGATACTGGCAAAATCTTACAGGCTCATTTATCCCTGTACATGATTGATAACAGCATGGGTTAAATGGAGAAAGCTTTTCTTCCATTAAAGGATCATCATGAATGAAGACCTCCCACTTAAAAGTCAGGCATGATGAGAAGACAAGAGACTATCTACAGGTCAAATTAAATAACTTAAATAATTTAAGTAGAATGACAGTGTAATTTGTCCATTCTGTGTTATTACTCTGACCCCTATCAGGATTATAGGCTAACTTACTTTCTTCTCTAGAGTATTTAAGATGTAATTTTTAATAAGTACTTTCAAAAATATAAAAGCCTTTATGGCTTTTAAGTTGTGATAAACTACAGATTTTTCTTATGTGTCTTTTAAAAAAATGAAACTTCATAATTATATAAAATCAGTAATATGAGCATTCTTAAGCATTTTATAATGTTACATTGCCTTTATTTAAAAGATTTATTATACCCTTAAGTAATGAAATGTTTATAAAAAAGAAAACAACGGCATTGTTTACAAAAAATAGGCTAAGGTATGTGCATTCTTTTAAGTTAAAATGGCATTGAAATATGAGAGCATTTTCATCTGTTAAAATGAGGATGAAGCGTCAAATTAAAGTTCCTTTAAATGACCTTCTTTATATTATCTAAAAGGCATTCCATTATACATATGAACATTGTCATACCTTATTCACATGCCATTAAATCCCTATTCCATGGCAGAACTATGCAAATACTATATCATTTTATCTTTACAATAACTCTGTGAAATAAGTATTGTTTTTCTGGTTTATGCAGATGAGGACGCTGAAACCCAGAGAGTCACAAAGTTGTAAGAGAAGGCAGAATTTGAACTTATATCTGTTGTTATATAAGTCGACAAAAATGCCTAAAGCTTTTTTAAAAGCCCTCTCCCCGCAAAAAATCTGTTTCAATACAAAATGTTAGAACTGGTACTTTTCTCAAACTCTTCATTTAAAGCAGTATTAAAAGCTTTCTTTTTGTCTGTGACATAAAATAAGAAAAGTACTTTACACCATGGCTCAGTGCGCATGCATGTATTTATACTTGCATGCGATTGAAACAGGTAGATTATGAAACTCATCACATAGGATTACAATCATATTCTAATCTTTTCTGTTTTGACCTGTTTTGTTTTCTTAAAAAAAGCTGCATATCCAGAATTAAGGTTGCATAGAGAAGTGTACTCGGGGTGGGGGGTGGGGGCAAGGGACGTGGGAATTGTATACTAATGAAGGAATTTTTTTTCCCTCTCTTCGGAGGGGGAAGCGAGCTGGTGGGGAGGGGTGGGCAGGGAGAAAATTGTGGCAATGAATGAATGGAAATCCAAAACCTCTGTTAAAAAAAAAAAGCTGCATATGCAACTGATTTCATATTTTTCTAAGAAGTCACAAGGTAGAGGGCATCTTAACACAGAGAGTTTTTCTTTTGTGATAAAAGTTCTAATACTTTCTAGAAAAAGAGAATGAAGAGAAGAAGTTACCCATACATCCAACACTAAAAGCTACAGTTAACATTTTACTGTATTTATTGTCATTTTCTGAATGACATTTGTATTGGTATAGTTTTAACCAAGATACGATTTTAGAATTCTGTATTATGGTATTTCGTATTTATTTTTATCAAGATTATAAGTGCATGTAAGGAATGAAATTACTTAAGTTTTTTTTCAGAAAAAAACTCAACAGAACCCTCCTGGCCATTTTCTTAAAGTAAATCTGTCTTGAATAAGAGGAGCAAAATGCTCCTTTGGAACATAGATTGTGCTAGGAAACTTTGTCTCACGTGTTTAGGACATGTTATCAGGAAAGCTATTTGTTGGAAAATGACATTGTAACTTGGAAATATGGAAGTTTAGAGGAAGGCTTTCAACAATGTGGATTGACACAGTTACTAATGATAATGGAAAGTAATAAAAAAAATAATGCCTAGGTGTTTACTGACCAGAAATAGACTGATGCTGGCCATTTTAACCAGCCTATCATATGGTATATTATGCTAGGAACAATAAATTACAAAGGAATAGTGTTGCATTCATTAATGGAAAGAATGTATCAAGAGCTATCCTGAAGTACAGTGTTTTTTATAAGAGAATACCAATACGCTTACAAGCAAGACAAGTTAGTATAACTATTATCAAATTAACTTATCAGTCACTAAAGCCAAAGATGAAGGAATTGAGGATTTCTACCAACTTGCTTAAATGATATCATCATTGCCCTTTAGGACTTTGGAGAGGTCCTTGTTAGCAGACTTTCCCAATACTAAATGTTTCCACATCTAATTGCAAGTACCAAGGGTGTTGATTGAGGATCCAAGCAAGATGAAATAATTGACAATGTTAATCTTTTTTCCATCTATCATGATGTTGACTTTTGGCCCAGTGGTAAGGGGTTTTGCATTCTTGATGTTGAGATGTAGTCCATATTGAAGGCTGCAACCCTTGATCCTCTTGAGAAGTAAGCTCTGCAAGTCTTCTTCCTTTTCAGCAGGCAGGGTTATAGCATCTGCATAACACAGGTTGTTGAGTCTTGTTCCATCCTCTATGGCACATTTTTCTTCATAAAGTCCAGCTTTTCTAATGATTTGGTCAGATTGAATAGGTTTGGAGAAAGGATACAGCTGTGATGCACACCATTTCCAGTTTTAAACCATGTTTCTTTGCTCTGTTTAAAGAACAGTTTTTTGGTCTAGGTTTAGATTTTGTATGAGTGTAAT
The DNA here is from genome assembly GCF_000299155.1 of Elephantulus edwardii. Lineage (NCBI taxonomy): Eukaryota > Metazoa > Chordata > Mammalia > Macroscelidea > Macroscelididae > Elephantulus > Elephantulus edwardii. The sequence continues at coordinate 10,658,538 of NW_006399779.1, read as the reverse complement.
TTAGTGTTTGGGGGTTCCCATTCTTCTCAATGCTATCCATAGTTTGTTATCCACACAGTCAAATGCCTTTGTATAGTCAATAAAACACAAATAGACATTTTTCTGGTATTCTCTGCTTTCTACCCAGGAGATCCATCTGACACAGCAGTGATATCTCTGGTACTAAGGCCTCTTCTAAACCCAGCCTGAACCTCTGATTATTCAAGTCGTAGTCTTCCCAGTTACCTGCTATATGTGTGAGAACTGGACAGTGAATAAGGATGGTAGAAGAAGAATTGATGCCCTGATATTTACAGGAGGGAACTGCTTCATTTTTCCCCTGCAGAGCATCCAGTGGATTCATTAGCCTTTCAATATATAACACACTAGGCAGCATGGCCCAAATAGGTCATATAATAATAATGAAATTAAGAAATTTGATGGAGGACCTCTGCTGGACTGCAACCCCTGTAGGGCCATGACCCCCCCTCAGGGTGTGACCCCTGCCAGGCAAAACCTTGGGGCACGAACTGCCCAGCACAAACCAGGCAGCCGGAATTTATGTGAGGTCCCTGTGTGTGCCCACCTGGACAGTTGGGATCTGAGTAAGGTCCCTCTGTGTGCCCCCCCCAACGTCTGCACATATGCCTGCCCAGTGTGAGTCTGACCAAGTCCCAGCCTCGCACTCACACCCACCCCACGCCCATGCCTCCATGCTCTGCCTTGCATCGCCTCACATTCAGTCAAACAACTGCCTTTAATCCAGATTGCACTGGTCTGACTTAGCTGCAACAATTATCTGGCAGAAGAGGCTGCCTTCACAAGGCCTGAACAGAAACGTTCGTTGAGTAAGAAGTTCAGAGAGAAATACAGGCAAGGTAGCTTCCCCAACCTCTTCTGGAGCAGTAACTTCAGATCAAGAACCTGTCATCATGTCAGACATGAAAAACTCTTATTACAGCAATGTCATGTAAGAAGCAGGCTACCTTATACTCTACACAAGCCCAAAGCAAGATGTCCCACCCCAAAAGTGACACAGTATCAATGGATTTCTGAAGCCAGAAAGTCTGATGGAACTTTCTGACACAGAGTTTAAAAGAACAATGATTTAGTATTTTTCAAAGAGTGAAAGACAAACTTGAAGAATTACAGTACACTGCAAGCAAAAACCAGGAGGAGCTTGAAAAAAACAATCCAAAACAATGCAGATAAAACAAACGAGGCATTAGAGGCTCTGGAAAAACAAGAAACCACAATCCAAAATATGAGGTCCAATGTTTCAGATGCTGTCAACATGATGGAGGGACACATGAACAGAATTGAAGAGATGGAACACAAAACCGGTGAAATAGAAGATATAATTGTCACCACTGATCTGCTAGAGCAAAAAGCAGAATCAAAAAGGAAGGAAAAAAAACCCCCTAAGAATAATGTGGGATACTATCAAGAGAAATAACATGTGCTTAATCGGAATGCCAGAATAGGAAGAAGCAAGTAAAGGCACCAAGAAAGAATTACTAGAAGAAAACTTCCCAGGCATAATAAACAATGAGAGAATATATATTCAAGAAAGTGAGTGAACATAGAGAATAGACCCCAAAAGGAAAACACCAAGGAATATCGTAGTCAAATTTGCCAGAATCAAAGATAAGGAGAGACGTCTGAAAGCAGTGAGGGAGAAACAAAGAGTAACCTATAATGGAGAGCAGATAAGTTTAAGAGCCAATTTCTCAGCAGAAACCATGCAAGCAAGAAGACAGTGGAATGACATATATCAAACACTCAACACAGCTGTCAACCAAGAATATTGTACCGAGCAAAATTGTCCATCAAATATGAAGGAGAGCTCAAGATATTCCCATAAAAAAAGAAAACCTAAGGGAGTTTATAAAAACAAGACCAGCGTTGCAGGAAGCACTGAGAAACATCCTTCTTACAGAGGTGCCATGGAAAGCAGGATGGACCAAAGTAACTAGCAACAATACCAAAAAGATCTCAACAAAATGATAGCAATAAAATCTTGCCTCTTGCAACAATGAATGAATGGAAATCCAAAATTTCTGTAAATGTTCCTTAAAATTAATAAAATTTTTTAAAACCCACAAAGACCCCTTGCCTCTCAATAATCACACTGAATATGAATGGTTTAAATGCACAACTGAAGAGAAAGGGAGTGGCAGATAAAAAAAAATAAAATCCACCAATATGCTGTCTACAAGAGAGACACCTCAAAAAAGGAAGATGAAGCAACAATGAATGAATGAAAACCCAGAATCTCTGTAAATGTTCATTAAAACTAATAAAAAATAACCAAAACAAACAAAAAATTTTCTTATTTAAAAAAAAATCAGAAAAGGCAAAAAAAAGGAAGATGAAGACTAAAAATAAAAGGGTGGGAAAAAATATACCAAGCAAATGGCAACCAGAAAAAAGCATAAGTAGAGATATTAATAAGTTTCAATGCAAGAACCATCACAAAGGACAAATAAGGTCACTACATAATGCTTAAAGGGTCAATAGAACAAGAGGACATAACAGTAATAAATATCTATGCACCAAATGATAGAACTGTAAAACATATAAAACAAATAGTAACAAAACTGAAAAAGGAAATAGATAAAACCACTAGAGTAGTTGGAGACTTCAATATACTACTCTCAGGAAAAGATAAAACTATGAGAAACTCAACAGAGATGCTGAAGATTAACCCACACAATAAACCAAATCAATCTCATAGATATTTATAGGCTAATGCACCCCTAAAAAGCACAGTATACCTTCTTCTTTAATGTGCATGGAACATTCTCAAGAATAGATAGCATTTCGGGTCAAAGGCAAGCATCAGTAAATTAAAAAAAAAAGCCCATAGAACTAATACAAAGCATCTTCTCAGACCACAATGCTACAAAATTAGAAATTGATAATGAGAACAAAGGAAAGGAGGGAAAAAAACCCATACATTTGGAAGCTGAACACCTTGTTTGAACATGTGTGAGTACTAGAAGAAATAAAAAAGGAAATGAAAAAGTTTCTTGAAACAAATGACAATGAAAACACAACTCACCAAAACCTCTGGGAACACAGCCAAAGCAGTAATCAAAGGTCAATTTATAGCAATAAGCAAACACAGGAAAAATAAGCAAAAGGCAGGAAAAATTGATCATTTACTCTTTAATCCACCATACCCAACAAATTGAAAAAGAACAACAAAAAACCTAACACCCTCTGAAAAAAACTGCAGTTATAAAAATTAGGACAGAAATAAGCGAAATAGAAAAAAAAACCCTATTAAAACCATCAAGAAAACGAGGAGTAGGTTCTTTGAAAAGGTTAATAAAAGTGAAAAACCACTAGCAAAACTGTAGTTGTTGTTATGTGCCATTGAGTGGTTTGCAACTCATAGCGACCCTATGTACAACAGCCCTAAACTGTGCTCTATTCTGTGACGATCGCATTACCTCTTACACACCCATCCTGATTAGCCCAGTCACTGAATCAATCCACCTCATAAAGGGTCTTC
>NW_006399779.1:10607819-10653513 GCF_000299155.1 Elephantulus edwardii | reverse complement strand
GGCCCTTTTGACTTTCCAACTCTAGCTCCTCGCACATTTCATTGTAATATTTTGATTTGTCATTCCAACTGCCTTTTGGAATCTTCTGTTCAGCTCTTTAGTGTCATGAATCCTTCCTTGTGCCTTGGCTTCTCTACGTTCCAGTGCAATCTTCAGCGTTGGTTCTGACATTCCCTTGAATATTCCCTTGTTAGCCTTTTTATTTTAGCTAGTTCTGTCGTGACACTGCCTGCTTCATCATTGCTTCTTGTACTCCAAGAAAGAAGAATGTAGAATTCTCTGGGGGAAAGGAAAAAAAAAAACCAAACAAAACCTTAGTTTAAAAAAAAAATCTACATATCAAGATTGTGTATCGGAAAAGGAATTCCCTAATGAAAAATTTATCTAGCTATAGTAATGAAGCTTATTCGTCAATACACTCCCCTGGAACTTCATTTTAGTTTTTTATTGTATATTTCCATTTAAAAATTATTGAGATATAGTTCACATTCCATACTATTCATCTATTTAAAGTATATAAATCAATGGTTTTTAGTATCGACTATGGCTTACATAATATCAATATGGATTACATTTCAACATGAAGAAGGCAAAGATCCTTAATCACAAGTCTAACAGTTAACATCATTATATATGGAGAAAGGATTGAAGCTGTCAGTGATTTAGTCTTTCTAGGGTCAAGAATCAATGCCCTTGGTACCAGCAGTCAGGAAATGAGACATAGTGCATTGGAAAAGTCTACTGTAAGAAACCTCTCCAAATTACTGAAGACCAATGATTCCAGTTTGAAGAGTAAGGTGTGCCTGATTCAGGCCATGATCTTCTCTGTCACTTGCTCTGCATCAGAGAGCTGAACATTGAAAAAGGATGACAGAAGAAGAATAGATGCCTTTAAGTTGTGGTGTTGGAAAAGAGTACTGAATATCCCATGGACTGCCAAGAGAACAAAACCCTGGAAAGGGTGCATGAAGCCAGAGTCGTCCTTGGAGGCAAGGATGATGAAGCTTTGTCTTTCATACTTTGGAGCTAGATGAGGCTATTGCTTAGAAAGGGACATCATTCTTGGAAAGATAAAGACTCCGCCAAGGAGAAGACCCCCAAATGAGATGGATTAACATTATGACTTCAGCAATGGGCTCTAATATGTCAGAGATTATGAGGATGGTGCAGGGTAGGGCAAGTTTCAGGATGGCTGTTTATAAGGTCATTATGAGTTGTTTTTGTCAAACATTCTTCTAAGTGGTATAGCACTTGTCTGTGCATTGCTGTACAGAGGTAACACGTGGTTGCTGTGATGCTAAATGCTGTGACACTGATGTGCCAAATGCAATAATGGTTACCCATGATAGGCAGGGTTTGGTGGAGCTTCTCGATTAAAACAAGCTTGGAAGCACTAGTTGCATCTACTTTTGAAATGGCTTGCCTCCAGAAACTCTATGAACAGTGCTCAGGTCTTTAATTTATAGGGTCACTATAAGTTGTCTACAACTTGATGGCACCTAACAACAACAACAACATGAGTTGTACTTGACTCAGTAATACTTAACAACAACCAGTGTGTGACTGTCATTACAATAAATAATAATTTTTAGAACATTTCCATTACTTCAAAAAGAAATTGTCATGTTTAGATGTCCCTTTCTGATTCTACTCAATTATCTTTACTGGTTCAGTTCTAAACAATCATTAAAATGTTTTCTGTCTCTATTACTTCTTCTATTCTGGATATTCCTTAAAAATGGAAGCATACATTATTTGGCCTCTTATGCTACTTATTATAGTGTATTCAAGCTTCATCCAAGTTGTGGCATTAATAAGGACTTCATTTCCTCTTTTTGCTGAGTAATATTGTATTAGGTAGCTCTGGTAGTTTAGTGGGTAGGGAGTTGTGCTGCCAACCCAGCGGCAGGCAGTTCAGATTCACTCTCTGCTACATAGTAGAAATATGGGCACTTTCCTCCTGTTTGATTTATATTGTTATTATGTGCTGTCATGTTGCCTTCGACCCTATGTACAGCATGCTCCGAAGCCTGCCCTGTGCAGAGCCAGTCTCACTAATTCCGATACAGCAATCCCTATTGTCCCAGTTATTGTATCAATTCATCTCATTTGGGGCCTTCCTCTTCTGCACTGTCCCTCCTCACTTTTGAGCATGAGGTCCTTCTCTAAGGACAGATCCTTCCTGGCCACGTGTCCAAAGTATGTGAGATGGAGTTTCAAAATCCTAGCCTCCAAGAGGAAACTTGGTTTCACCCTCTCCATGACAGACCTATTTGTTTTCTTGGCAGTCCATGCTATGTTCAAGACTTCTCCAGCACCACAATTAAAAGGCATCGATTCTTCTGTCATCCTTAGTCACTGTCCAGTTCTCTGATGCATAGCAAATAATTTTGATGACCATGGACTGGATCAAGCACACTCTGGTCTCTAGACTGACATAGTTGCTTTTCAGGACTCTGGAGAGGTGGCTGACAGCAGATTTTCCCAGTGCAATTCATCTTTTGATTTACCAACTGCTGGTCCCACAAGTGTTGATTGTGGAGCTGAGTAAGCTGTAATTGTTAACAACCTCAATCTCTTCTCCATCTATCATGGTGCTACAAATTGGCCCAGTAGTGAGAATCTTTGTTTTCTTGATATTTGGCTTCAATCCACATTGAAAACTACAGTGCTTGACCTTCAGCAAGTGCGTCAGGTCCTTCTCAGTTTCAGCAAGCAAGGTTGTGTTAGTTGCATATTGCAGGTTTTTGATGAGTTTTCCTCCAATCTTGACGTCACATTCTTCCTTATAAATTCTGCTTTCCAAATGATCTGTTCTCCATATAGATTGAAAAGGTATGGAGACAAGATGTGCTTTTTTCCTGATTTTGAACCATGCAGTGTTTTCCTGCTCTGTTCTAAGGACTGCTTCATGGTCCAAGTATCAGCTTTGCATAAGCACAATCAAGTGTTATGGGATTCCCATTCTTCTCAAGGTTAGCCACAATTTGTTGTGATCCACACAGTTAAATGTATTTGCATAGTCAATGAAACACAGATATTCTTCTCTGCTTTCTGCCAAGATTCATCTGACATTGGCAATAATGTCTCTAGTGCCACGACCTCTTCTAAATCCCTCTTATATTTCTGGTAGTTCTCTGTCAATGTACTGTACCCGTCATTTCTAAATAATCTTCAAGATTTGGCTAATGTGTGATAGTAATGATATTGTTAAAAAATTTTCACACTCTCTCTCTGGTCACCTTTTTTTAGAATGGGAACCTAATGGATGGTCAGTTTTGAGTCTATTCTATTCTGACTCAACAGCAGTGAGACCATTTTTTTTTTAATGTTTTCATCAGTTGATGGATATTTATATCATTTTATCTTTTTGATATTATGAATAATACTTTTATGGCTATGTGTATATAATACTCTTCGATCTGTATGAATGAAGTTGTTTAATTATGTGATAACTGTATTTTGTTTTTTTGAAACTTCATGAGTTATCATTAAGTAACTGTGCCATTTTACTTTCCCAGTACCAAGACATTTTTACCAAAACTTAAAATCTTTTATAGTGTATTATTTCACACTCCAATGTTCCATTCTTGAAAATTTCTAACATTAAAAATAGGGAGCTGTTTCGAAAAGCTATTAGCCAGGATTATGGTATAATAAGACAATATTTTCCTTTAAAAAATTCAAGTGTGTGTGTGTGTGTGTGTGTGTGTGTGTAGAGTTAAGAAGCTGTTGTCTATTTATGATTTAATAAAATAATTCCAAAGGGGGAAAAATAGGGAAATTTGGTAGCTTAGTGATAAGGTATTGCACTGCCAATGCAAGGGTGTGTAGTTTGAATCCACCAGCTGCTTCAGAGGAGAAAAATGAGCTTTTTCCTACCTGTGATTTACTGCCCCTGAAAACCTTTTGGAGGGTCAGGTAGGGATTGATTCTCACTAGACTGTACACACACAAAAAAAAACAACCAAAAGCAATTAAATCTTCCTTAATTTCTGCTGGCAAATTTGTGTCATCTACATAACCGAGGTTGTTGATTCTCCACAATTCATCTTCAAATACTCTAGAGTCTTGAAGGATTATTCAGCATATAGATTGAATAGATATGGGGAAATGGCACTTACTTTTCCTGATTTTAATCCAAATAGTGCTTCCTTGTTCTGTACAGAAAACTACTTTTTGGTCTATGTATAGGTTTTATATGAGCATACTTAGTTGTTCTGAGATTCTTATTCTTCTCAATGTAATCCAGAATTTATATTATTTATATTTATATATTTATATTTATATACCAGTCAAATACCTTTTTAAAAAAATAATTTTAATGAACATTTACAGAGAATTTGGATTTCCATTCATTCATTACTGCATTTCTCTACCCGCCCATCCCTCTCCCCCCACGCCCCAGTTCGCTCCTCTCTTTCAAAAGTAAAAGAAAGACTCCCTCCCTGGTACACAATTGCCCCGCACCCCTCCCACTGCCCCAAGTACATTCCACTATGCAACCTTAATTGTGGACTCTTGTGTTAACCATAATACCCTATCATATAAATACCTTTGCACTGTCAGAAATACATATTTCTTTTCACAATGAAACACAAATGAACATCTTTATCCATGAAGAAAGTGAAAGATCAGTGAAACATAAGCAGACATCTTTCACAGTAAAACGTAAGTAAACATCCTGCTTTTCATCATCCATGAGGAAAGCAGTTCAGTACAAAGACAGGAAAGAAATGAAAAAGAAGACTAAAATGGTTGTCACAGGAAACTCTGAAACGTGAAGAAATGCTGAAGAGATGAGCACAAAAGATTTCAATGGCCAGCTTGAGAGGACAAAATATTAAAAAGAAATGTTATGTACATATAAGTACAATATATATTATAAATATATAGTATATTACATTTTATATATAAATATATAGAAAAAGATAAAATGCATATTAAAATATACAAATTTTATTCATAAATATACATTTATATGTAACATTTACCTTTTTTAACATTTCCTTTTCTTTAAAGATATTTTAATATAGAGTATGATATAAGTATATAGCATTTCCATTTAATACTTTACTTTGCCTTAAAGTAACAGGTCTGAAAAACTGCTGGAAGGTCAGCTATGAGTCAATTCTGATTCAACAGAACTGAGTTTTTGAGATCCAAAAGAACAAGTCTCTTTAGAAAAAGTGTAAACACAATGCTTCTTAGAAGTGTGAATGGTAAGACTGCATCTCACATACTTTAAACATATTGAACTGACTAATTGCTGACCCTCTAGCAGATCTTCAGGTAGCACCAAAATAAGATGGAAGAAGATGTACAGAGTCACTGTATCAAAAAGAATTTGACACTGAAAAATTTTAGGAAATATTGAATGAACAAGAGCCAATGGTAATGAAGAAAGAAGTTCAAGCTGCACTGAAGCATTGGCTAAAAAGAATGCCCATGGATGGGATATGAATTGACATATTCTAAATAATAGATTTGGCCCTGGTTGTGCTCACCAGTCTATGTCAGGAAATTTGGAGGACGGCTGCTTGGCCGACTGACTGGAAGAGGTCCATATTTGTTCCCATTACTGAGAAAGGTGATCCAACAGAATGTGGAAATTATCAAACAATATCATTAATGTCACATGCAAGCAAATTATTACTGAAGATCATCCAAAAACCCTGGACCAGTGCATTGACAAATGCCAATTAGGGCCATTCAAACTGGGTTTAGAAGAGGCTGTGACACCACAGCTATCATTGCTGGTATCAGATGGATCTTGACTGAAAGCAGAGAATACCAGAATGTTTATTTGTGTTTTTACTTACTATGGAAAGGCATTTGACTGTGTGGATTATAACACACTATGGCTAACATAGAGAATAATGGACATCCCAGAACATTTAATTGTGCTTATATGACACCTATACCAAGACCAAAGAGCTTGTTCAAACAGAACAAGTGACCACTGCATGGTTTAAAATTAGGAAATGTATGTGTCCAGAAAAGAGTTATATCCTTTCTCCATACCTATTCAATCTTTATTCTGAGCCAATTATTTGTCTTTTCAGTCATTAGCTTTGCATCTGAGAGCTGGACTATGACTAAGGATTACAGAAGAATAGTTACATTTGAGTTGTGGTGTTGCAGAAGAGTGCCGAGTCTCCATGGACTGCCAATAGAACAAAAGTACCTTGGAAAAAGTGAAGTTAGAGTGCTCCTTGGAGGCAAGGATGGAAAAACTTAGTCTCGCATTCTTTGGACATGTTTTTCAGAGAAGCTAGTCTTTGGAAATTGACATTGTTCTTAGAAAGGTAGAGGAGGGTCAGTGAAAAAGGAGGATACTTAACAAGATGAATTGATTGACAAAGTGACTCCAGTAATGGACTCAGCAGAGATGATGAAGAGCACATAGGCTAGAATAGGATTCAGATCTGTTGTTCATAGGGTTACTATGAGTCTCAATATGAGTCATACTCAACTGGACAGCCTGGACAGCACCTAACAAAAACAAAGTGAAATAAACTTAGCATTTCTGTGACAAACAAGTTGGTTATGATGTGTTATAACTTTTTATCCATTATTAGCTTCCATATGCAATTTTTTTTTGTTTTGTATTTGAGTCTAATATTTTTAAACTTTCATTATTATTTTAAAGTTTATAGAGCAAACTGGTACTCATATTCCACTTAATAATTCATAAATACTTTATTTTATGAAGAATAGAGTTAATTTAATGCTTTAGATTGGCCCATTAGTTTTTATTTAAATACTGTTTTTAATTCTTGGCTTTGTGATGCAACTTGGAAAAAATAGTATTTGAAGATGTTATCAGTTATTATTGTTGTTAGGTGCTATCTAGTCACCTATGACTTAAAATGACTTTATAAACAACAGATCTGACTCTTGCCCAATTCTGTGATACCCATTTGATATCTGATATACTTGAGACCATTGTTACAGTCATTGTGTCAATTTATCTTGTTGGAGGTTGTCTTCTCTTTCTCTAACCCTTCACTTTTCCTAGCATGATGACTGGCTCCTGGACTGGCTCCTGACAACATCCCGAAGTTGTAAAACAAAGATTTCACTGTCTGTATCTCTACAGGGCACTCTGGTTGCACTTCTTTCAGGAGTCATTTGTTTTTTTGACAGTTCATGGGACCGTGGAACACACCACCAACTACTTATATGCAAGTTCAAGCTGAAGCTGAGGAAAATTAAACCGAATCCATGGGAACCAAAATATGACTTTTAGTTCATCGCACTTGAATTTCAGAACCATCTCAGGAACAGAACACTAATGAGCGAAGACCTAATGAGTTGTGGGAGGATGTCAAGGTTTCATCCAGGAAGAGTGCAAATGGTCATTACAAAGGCAGAAGCAACTCTGAAGATTGCACTGGAGCGCAGAGAAGCCAAAGCACAAGGAAGAAGTCAAGATACTAAAGAGCTGAACTGAAGATTCCAAAAGGCAGCAGGGGATGACAAAGCAAATATTTACAATGAAATGTGCAAGGAGCTGGAGTCGGAAAATCAAAAGGGCCAAACTTGTTCAGCATTTCTTTTTTTTCCCCTCCAGCTTTCTATAATTATATTTTATTAATTTTCATAAACATTTACAGAGATTTTGGGTTTCCATTCATTCATTGTTGCATTATTGTTCAGCATTTCTTAAGCTCAAGGAACTGAAGAACAAATTCAAACCTCGAGTTGCTATAATCAAGGATGCTTTAGGCAGAATATGAAATGATCCAGGAAGTATTAAAAGAAGATGGAAAGAATATACTGAGTCACTGTAGCGAAAGGAATTGGCAGACACAGAAGAATTTAATGAAATAACATTATGAGCAAGAGCCTATGGTGATGAAGGAAGAAGTTCAGGCTGCTTTGAAGGAAATAGCAAAAAACAAGGCCCCAGGAATAGATGATATACCAATTGTCATATTTCTGCTAACAGATATTGCCCTGGACATGCTCACCAAGTTGTGCCAAGAAATCTGGAGAACAACCACTTGGCCAACTGACTGGAAGAGATCTATATTTGTTCCCATCCCAAAGAAGGGTGACCCAACAGAGTGTTGAAACTATAGAACAATATCATTTATTTCACATGCAAGCAAGATTTTACTGAAGATTATCCAAAACGACTGGAACAGCCCATCAGCGGAGAACTGCCAGATGTCCAGGCTGGGTTTAGAAGGAATTGTGGTACTAGGGATATTGTAGCTGATGTTAGATGGATCTTAGCTGAAAGTAGGGAATACCAGAAGAATGTCTATCTGTGTTTCATTGACTATTCAAAGGCATTTGACTGTGTGGATCATAACAAACTGTGGCTGACTTTGAGAAGAATAGGAATCCCAGAACACTTGATTGTGCTAATGTGAAACCTATACTTGGACCAAGAGGCAGTCGTCAGAACAGAGCAGGGAAACACTGCATGGTTCAAAATTGGGAAAGATGTACGCCAGGGATGTGTCCTATCTCCATACCTTTTCAACCTGTATGCAGATTATCTGAGAGTCCGGGCTCTGTGAGGAGAAGTGTGGCGTCAGGATTGGTGGAAGATGTATTAACAATCTGCTTTATGCAGATGACACAATCCTGCTTGCTGAAACTGAGGAGGACCTGACATGCTTGCTGCAGCGGGTCAAGGACTTCAGCCTTCAGTATGGATTGAGGCTCAATGCCAAGAAGACAAATATTCCCATCACTGCATCACTGGACCAGTTGGCCGCATCAGGATGGATGGTGAAGAGATTGAGATTGTTCACAGCTTTAGTCTCCTTGGCTCCATGGTCAACACTCTTAGCACCAGTAGCCAGGAAATTAAAATATGTATTGCGATGGAAAAGTCTGCTGTTTGGGACCTCTCCAGGGTACTGAAGAGCAGTGGTGTTACTCTGGAGACCAAGGTGCATCTCTGATACAGGCTATGGTCTTTGCAATCCTTTGTCATGCATCGGAGAGTTGGACAATGGCTAGGGAGGATAGAAGGAGAATTGATGCCTTTGAGCTGTGTTGCTGGAGAAAAGTATTGAATGAACCATGGACTGCCACGAAAACAAATTCAATCTGGAGAGGGCTAAACCAGGCTGCTCCTTGGAGGCAAGGATTCTGGGGCTTCCTCTGACATACTTTGGACATGTTTTAAGGAGGGACAGGTCCTTGGAGAGGGACATCATGCTTTGGAGGGTGGAGGGACGGCGCAAGAGGGGAAGACCCTGTATGAGTTGGATTGATTCAGTGACTGGGGTAATCAGAATGGGTGTGTCAGAGGCAGTAGACACAGGATAGAGCAGGATTTAGGGCTGTTGTACATAGGGTCGCTATGAGTTGCAAGCGACTCAATGGCACATAACAACAACCCTAAAACTACAACTCAAAGAGATCTGTTCTTCTTTTGCCATCCTAATACATTGTCCAACTTTCATTGAACCACATTTATGCATAGGAAATGATTGAGACCACCATAGCTTGGGTCAGATGCACATAGATTTTTAAACTGGTACTGTTGCTTTTTAGCACTTTGGAGAGATTTCTGACAGCAGAATTTCCCAGTGTAATGTGTCTTGATTTCTTGATTGCTATTCCCACCGGTGGTTTTTTTTTTTTTTGGATCCTAGTCAAAGTAACTGGCAACTTTAGTCTATTCTCCATATGTTATAATGTTGTGTATTGGTGAAGTGACAAAGATTTTTGTTTTCTTGATATTGAAATGTAATCCATATTGAAGGCTGTAGTCAATAACCTTCTGCAGCAAGTATTTCAAGTCTTCTTCACTTTGAACAAGGAAGGTTGTGTCATCTGCATAATACAAGTTGTTGATGAGTATTTCTGCAATCTTGATACCACCTTCTTTTTTTTTTTTGATACCACCTTCCTAAGAGTCCAACTTCTTGAATGATTTGTTCAGCATTGAACAAATTGAATAAAATGCATACAACCCTGATAAACACCTTATTTCTTTGTTCTATTTGGACAACAGGTTCTTAATGTAGGTATAGGCTAGGTTAACATGAAATCTTACTAGCATTCTCTATATAATTTAAATCTTTTAACATTTAGTGAGCTTTTGGCTTTTTTAAAACAATCTATGTGGTTTGAAGAAGATATTCTACTTTTTTTGACAACAAAAGGAGCTTTTTATTTAAAGTTATAACTGGATAAGTAGATTTGTTTACAACCATTCTTGTGAAATAAGATACTCTACTTTCAACACTTAATGTATTTACATTCTGCTTTGATCTCTTGAAAGCAGTAAGAAGTTAGAATATTAATCTAACTTTTTGCCTTTTAATGAAAATATTTAATTTATTTATTTACATTTAACAGGATATTTAACTATAACTGTGATCGATTGACACAGTAACTAGTGTAATAGAGGTAGGTGTGTTGGAGTCAGACTGGCTCAGGATAGGACAGAGTTCAGACCTATTGTTCACAAGGTTGTTATGTGTCACAGGTGACTTGATGGCACATAGGAAAAACATGATCTTGATGCCTTTGAGTTATAGTATTGGAGAGAAGTGCTGAATATCACATAGACTGCCAAAATAAAAAAACAGGTATGTCTTGGAAAAAGTGTAGCCATAGTGTCCTTGGAAGCAAAGATGGCAAACTTTGTCTTTCATACTTTGGGCATGTTGTTAGCAGAGACTGTTCCTCGGAAAAGACCATCATGCTTCGAAAGATGAATAGTCAGCAAGAGAGAGGAAGATCTTCAATGAGATGGTTTAACACAGTGACTGCTGCTGTGGCTCAGATATGTCAGCGATGATGAGAATGACACAAGATAAGACAGGGTTAGGGTTAATTTTGTGTTTTATTATTTTAGTAACGGTAATGTCAAAGCTGTTATTAGTTAATCTGGATAATTATATGAGACAGATTGCTACTTTTTATGGTAACTACTTATAATTGAATAACCTATATGAATGATTCTTTTAATTTCAAATCTTTATATATTTTAGGAAATCAGTGTTAATATGGAGGATGATTTCAAGTCTGAGTCATCATCTTCCTTTGCACTTCAAGGCTCTACAGAGACATTGTTTTCTATTCAGCTATTAGATTTCAAAACAAGTTTGCTGGAAGCTTTGGAAGAATTACGTATGAGAAGGGTAAGCACTTTAAAAAGAAATACTTCTAATGAGAACTTCATTTTGTTTAAGTATTAGATCTTGCATTCCAGTAAAGTTTCCAGGGGGGAAAAAAAGCTTAACAAAATATTTACCTATTTAAAAAGAAGAAATATAGTCCAAAAATATAAACTAGGTCTATGATCAGGAAATGGGAAATAAGAATAATTTGGAAGTTAAATTAAAAAGAAAATGGACTTTCATATTGTTAAATATTTAACAAGTTCATTGGTATTTGCATTCTTAGGATTTTACGGTGACTGATAAAAAGAGGTACTCTTCTAGAGATGGTGTTTTTGCAAAATATGAGCTTCTCACACACATTTACACTCACACTCATTGCTGTTGATTTAGAGCCACCTTATACTTGATCCTCCATTGAGTTCTCAGAGACTGTAAATCACGTGGAAGGAGATTGCTGTTCAGTTTCAACGGATGTGTGTTGTGAAAAACTTTCTGTGATATGTTCTTTCTGTGGCCTTGCTATTGGGGGGTATCAAAGCCAGTGTCAAATGGATTATGGCTGAAAGCAGAGAGTACCAGGAGAATGTCTGGTCTATGTTACATTGACTATGCAAAGACATTTAATTGTGTAGATTACAACAAATTGTGTCTAACCTTGAGAAGCATGGGAATCCCAGAACACTAGATTGTGCTCATGTGAAACCTATACCTGGACCAGAAAGCACTGTGAGAACAGAGGCAGGAACTGCCTGGTTAAAAATCAGGAAATGAGTAATGGGAATGTAAAATGAAACCACTTTGAAAAGAGGGGCAGTTTATTTATTTTTTTTTAAAAGATCTATTTGAGTGAAAATTTATAAATCTCAGGGATTTTTGGTTTTTTTTTTCATTTTTTAGATTGTCATTTTACTGCTCCCCACTGTAGTTCCCCACACACTCACTCTCCCTTTTTTGCTGTCTATAGTTTGCAGGCCATGGGGGAACAAAGCTGGGTCTGGCGCCCCCAAGATGCTGCCTGCGGGGGAGAACAAGTCACAGTTACAAATTATCACAATTAGTGTCTGCACTTGGGTAATTGGCAGAGTGAGGAGGCCCAGTTCCTCGTTGTAAGCTGGTCTATTTGGTGGTGACCATGCTCTGGAGACGATGATATTCCTTCAGCCTGATGGAGTTGATGTTGATGAAGCCAGTGGCATCAAATTGGTTCATAATCTCCTTGCACGTTCATGCTCACTAGCTCCTCATTGTAGAGGTTAAGTGGGGACTCCCGGTCGAGGATGTACACCTGGCCTTTGAAGACAGACACCTGCACCTTTCCTTCCACCTGTTCCTGTGACTTGGCAATGCAGTGGCGAACAAACTCACACTCAGGGCTGTGCCAGAAACCAGTGTACACCAGCTCAGCGAATTTCAAGTCCAGGCCTTGTTTGATTTTGCACACTTCCCGATCCATCGTGAAGGCCTCGATGTCTAAATGAGCATGGTAAAGATCGTGCCTGCTGGGGTCTCATAGATACCTCGGGACTTAATTCTAATGAAGTGGTTCTCCACGATGTCAGTGTGACCCACACCATGCTTGCCAGCGACCTCATTCAGGTACATGAAGAGCTCCAAGGATGTGTGGTGGGTGGTACCATCCTTGACGTTTGTCACCTGCATGGGGACCCCTTTTTTGAACTGGATCTCAAGGATGTCAGGGGTGTTAGGGGCCTTGGCAGGGTCCTGGGTCTTTGTGTAGAGGCCTGGAGGTGCTTGGTTCTTGGGGTTCTCCAGGATTCCAGCCTCATAGCTGATGTGCATGAGGTTCTCGTCCATGCTCCATGGGCTCTTGAGGGTGACCGGAATGGGGATTCCGTGTTGCTTCTCATACTCCATCAGATCATTGCAGCCCTTGAACCGGTTGTAGAACTTTGGCATTCTCCAGGGGGCAATGACCTTAATCTGTGGGGCCAGTGAGTAGCAGGTGAGCTCAGACCTGACCTGATCATTTTCCTTTCCCTGGGAGCCATGAGACACATACTTCGCTCCCTCCCTCTGGGCGATTTCCACTTGTTTGCGGGTGATGCAGGGCCTGGCGAGAGAGGTACCCAGGAGGTAGCGATCCTCGTACAGCGTGCTAGACTGGACAGCGGGCCAGATGAATTCCTCCACAAACTCCTTGCTGACATCCTCATTGAACACCTTTTTGGCTCCGAGCTTCAGGGCCTTCTTCCTGGATTCCTCAAAGTCTTCCTTCTGACCAGTGTTGGCGAGGTAGGCAATGGCATCCTAGCCTTGTTCCTTCAGCCACACCAGGATGCAGGAGGTGTCCAGGCCCCCGCTGTAGGCCAGAACCACAGAGCCCCTGCTGGACATCTTTTCTGAAATTGGTGGTGTAGGTTTCCCGCTTCAGGAATTTCAGTGAACCACTCGAGGTCCAGGCGCTGGTGGCAGGCAGCGGAGCAGGGACGACAGCTGTGTGCATCCAGGAGTATAAGTGCCAGGCCCCAGGTTTTTTTAATATATCATTTGTAGGAAATAATTACTATTAAATGATGCAATTAATTTATTCCAGTGTCTTCACAAATCCTTATTGCATATTGCTGTTCTCTCCGTTCACCTTCTCTGTTCATTTTTTCTTTTCTTCTCACTCCCTGCCTTCAGTTTAGTGTATATTCTGTTCCAGATTATTGATTGTAATACCAAGATAATGCCTGATCGTCAGTTCATTTTCAATTGACCTTTTTCTTTGCCTATTCCAATACAAGAGTTATCTAAAGAGGATAAAATTGATGCATGGGGCCTTCTGAAGATTGAATCTCTATGCACATAAAAAACTTTTCCCAAGAGGGTGAAAAGAAAACCTACATTCTGGGAACAAACATTTGATAATTCCATCTTAGGCAATAGTGTTATAACAAAAGTTTACAGAATACTCCTGGGCCTCCACAAGAAAAAGACTGATAACCCAATTACAAAATGGGCAAAAGACATGGGAAGAATTTTCACAGAGGAAGATATTCGAATGGCAAACAGACACATGAAGAAATGCTCCAAATCACTGGCAATAAGAAGATGCAAATCAAAACCACAATGAGATACCATCTCACTCCACTAAGTGTCAACTTTTACAGGGCAGCAAGTAATAGATGCTGGAGAGGATGTGTGGAGAAAAGAATTCTTTTTTAAAAATTTTTTAAAATATTTTATTGTATTTTGTGTGTGTACCGTCAAATCAGATCTGACTAGTACAGGAGGAGATTGCCCCTCCTTCTCCAGCAGAGCATCTGGTGGATTTGAACCATGTGCCTCTGGGATTGCAGTGCAGCTTCTTGCCACTAGGCCACCAGAGCTCACTTGAGAAAGGAATTCTTATACATTGTTGGTGGGATTGTAAAATGGTGCAAGCATTCTGGAAGACAGTTTGGTGCTTCTTCAAAAAGCTGAACATAGAAATTCCATATGACCCGACTATTCCACTACTTGGAATATACCCTGAGAAAATGAGAACTGAGGCACAGACAGAGATTTGTACACCAGTGTTTATAGCAGCATTATTCACCATCTCAAGGACATGGAAACAACCCACATGTCCAGCCACAAGTGGATTGAGAAGTTATGGTACATTCACACAGTGGAATACTATGCAGCTCGCAGGAACAATAACTGTAAATTATTACCTAAGTTGAGAGGGACTGGCGAGCATTATGCTGAGTGAACTAACTTAGTCACATAAGGATAAATATTGTATAAAGCTATTATTTTAGAATGAGTCTAAGGATCTAGGAGGGGTGGGAGAGGCTGGAAGCAGAGGGATGTGGATGTGCAGGGGGAAGAGGGAATTAGTCATTGGATTGTACAATTTGATGGGGGGCTGAGGGAAATTGAAAGAATTTGTTCAAATTTGTGTTTGAGTTTTGTAAATAAACTACTATTAATATAAAAAAATAAAAAAACCCCAAACACAACAAAAAGGTTATCTATTCTTTTCCTTCTCTCCCTGTCACACTTCTCCCCACTGCCTCTTAGTCATCCTATTTTTATAACTTATACAGTATTTGTCCTTTTGTCATTGAGTTATTTCATTCAGCATGATGTCCTCTAGGCTCATCCGTGTTGTGTAATGGTTCACGAATTTATTTTTTCCCCCAAGCCACATTATATTGCATTGTGAGAATGTGCCACTGTTTCTGTAGCCATTCCTTTGATGACAGGCACTTGAGTTACTTCCATCTCTTTGTTAATGTGAATAATGCTGCAATAAACGTAGATGTGCATACACTTGTTTGTGTCGCAGCTCTGAGTTCTATCAGGTATATTCCCTGTAGTGGAATAATTGGATCAAATGATATTTCTCTCTTTAGTTTTTTTTTTTAAGTCTCTTCACTTTTTTGAGGAATCGCCGGAATGTCTTCCATAGTGATTTTACCATTTTACATTTCCACCAGCAGTGCAGGGAGTTCCAGTTTCTCCACATCTTTACTAACCATTGTTGTTTACTGTCCTGTTGGACTTTGCTACTGTTGCTGGGGTGAGATGATATCTCATTGTTCCATTTATTTCTAAAAACAACACTAGCTAGAGATTTTTAGTATTTATCTGTTTGTGGGCCATCTGAATATCTTCTTTCATGAAGAATGTTTTCCTGTTTTCTGCAAAGTTAGTAACTGGGCTGTTTGTCTTTATCATGTTGAGGTGCAGGAGTTTAGATATGAGTATATATATGAATATTTTCTCCCAGTTTGTGGATTTTCTTTTTACCTTACTGTGGAAGTTTTGAGATGCACATAAGGATTTGATTTTTAGAAGGTCTCATTCATCTGTTTTATCCTTTCCTGGTTGTAGAGTTTTTTAGAGCTTCTAGGTTTGTTACTGTTTTTTTCTTGGAGGATCTGTGTAAGTTTTAGTTTTACTCCTAGGTACCTGATCACCTTGAGTTGTTTTCTGTGTATGGCTTGAAGTGTGAATCTTGTTTTAGTTTTCTGTGTATAGCTGTCAAATGTTGGCAGTTTCTTATAAACCTGGACATATGTTTGTCCTTTGACCCAGCCGTCTTACCCTTTGATACATTTACTAATGCTCTTTGATGCTGTTGTTGTTATGTGCCATTGAGTCGCTTGTGACTCATAGCAACACTATGTACAAGAGCCCTAAAGGCCGCTCTATCCTGTGCCAACCTCGCCATCTCAAACACACCCATTCACACTACCCCATTTGTAGAATTGATCCATCTCATTGAGGGTCTTTCTCTCCTGTGCCTTCCCTCCACGCTTCCAAACATGTCCCTCTCCAAGGACCAGTCCCTCCTTGCAACATGCCCAGAGTATGTCAGATGAAGCTTCAGAATCCTTGACTTCAAGGAGCACTCTGGCTTCACCCTCTCCAGGACAAACCTGTTTGTTCCCCTAGCAGTCCATGGTATATTCAACACTCTTCTCTTCAATCACAAATGAAAATTTGTTCACAAAAAGACTTGTAGAATAATGTTTATGCAACCTTATTAATTATACTCAACATGAATATGAACAATGAAACTATGATATAGTTATAAGTGTAACATTGCCAAAACCAAGTGCCTCTCCTTAGTTGACTTGTATTCATGTGATCCTACAGGACAGAGTAGAACTGCCCTGTAGAATTTCCAAGACTATAAACTTTATGGATGCAGACTTCCATGTTTTTCTTCACAGAGAGACTGTTGGGTTAAAATAGTTGACCTTTCCGTTAATATCCGAATGCTTAACCATTGCACTACCAGCGCTCTTCAGTGCAGTTGTTGTTGTGTACTGTCAGGTTGAAACTGATCCATAGTTGACCTTCTGGTGAGTTTTCAGAGATAGTTCATAGATTGGCAGGAGATCCTGAAGAGCAGCTGGTGGATTCGATTCATGTGCCTCCAGGATTGCAGCATAGCTTCTTGTCATTAGGCCATGAGAGCTCCCTCAATGCAATACTTCTTAACAATAAAAAGTAACCAATTACTGGTACGTACCTTAAAGAAAATAGTATATATTATGTTATTCCATTTATATGAAATTTTGTTGTTAGAGGCCATAACTCATACTAACATTAGTGAATTGACTATGACTCATACTAATGTTATGCACAGAATGGGATATTGCACTTGATCGCTGAGAAGCCAAAGCAAAGGGAAGAAAGTAGGAAGTTAAGGAGTTGAACAGAAGATTTCAAAGGACAGCTCAGGGTGACAAAGCAAATTGTTATAATGAAATGTGCAAAGAGCTGGAGTTAGAAAATAAAAATGGATGAGCTTCTTGGCATTTCTTAAGGAGAACAAACTGAAGAACAAATTGAAGCCTCGAGTTGCTTAAAGATGCTATGGGTAGAATATTGAATAGTCCAGAATTCAGCAAAAGAAGATGGAAAGAGTACACAGTACACAGATTCACTGTACCAAAAGAATTGGTGATAGAAGAATTTAATTAAACAACATGTGATTAAGAAACAAGTTTGATGAAGGAGGAAGATCAAGCTGCTCTGAAAAAATTGGCAAATAACAAGGCCCTAGGAATAGATGAAATACTTGTTAATGTATTTCAACAAAGAGATGCTTCTGTGGCTATGCTTACCAGGTTATGCCAAGAAATCTAGAGGACAACTACCCAGCCAGCTGACTGGAAGAGATCTATATTTATTCCCATTCCAAAAAAAGGTGATCCAACAGAGTGTGGAAATTATCAAACAATATTACTAATATCACATGCAAGCAAAACCCTACTTAAAGTGTACATCAACAGAGAACAACCAGAACTACAATCTAGGTTTAGAAGAGGCTGTGACACTAGGGACATCATAGCCAATGTTAGATGGATCTTGGCTGAAAAGACTATCAAAAGAACAAATGAGTCTGTCTTGGAAGAAATGCAACCGTACTACTCCTTACAGGTAAGAATAGTAAAACTTTGTTTGACATACTGAGCATGTTATCAGGAATGGCCTGTCCTTGGAAAGAGACATCATGTTGTGAAAGGTGAAATTTAGAGAAATAGAAGAAGATGTTCAACAAGACAGAATGACAAAATAACTGTAACAGATAACTGGATAGGGCAAGGTTCAGATTTGTTGTTCACAGGGTTGCTCTGAGTTGTAGTGGACTCCATGGCATCTAAAAACAATAAAATGATTCACCGGGTTGAGTTTTGATGTTTCTGCTTGCTGCTAAGAATGTTATAAATAAAAATCTTCATGAAGACTTATAGTTGAATAAATCACAGAAGACATGAGAGAGCTTTAATAAAAAATATTTCACTTAAAAAGAGCAAATATGTAACTGCTAATATCTCTATTTTATCTCTATTATTTTGTTCTTAAGTGGCCAAACACACAGGAAAAGCAATGAACATCTGTATAACTACATAAACAAATTTTAATCTTTTATGAGAGAGGAAGTAATCCAAAATTACAGCTTTAAAATCCTCAGGAGCAATTCTACTCTGCCTTATTGGGTTTCTATGAGTCTGAATCAAATTGCTGATGGATAGTTTTAATGTGCACCAGGGTTACATTCTCTCTTCATACTTATTTAATCTGTTGCACTTCTTCCAAGACAGACTTGTTTGTTCTTGTGGTAGTCTGTGGGACATTCAGTACTCTTCTCTAACACCACAATTCAAAGGTATCAGTTCTTCTGTCCAATTTCCAGATGCATAGAAAATAACTGAAAATACCATGGCTTGGATCAGGTGCACATCAGAATTTAAATTGACATTTTTGCTTTTTAACACTTTGGAGAGGTCCTTGACAACAGCTTTTCTCAATGCAACACATCTTTTGATATCTTGACTGCTGCTACCAGAGGTGGCAGCCAGGTAAAATTAAGTCATTAATGACTTAGTCTTTTCTCCATCTATCATAATGTTGCCTATTCGTCTGGTGTTGAGAATTTTTGTTTTCTTCATATTGAAATGTATTCTCTAGTGTAGTCTTTGATCTTCTCCAGCAAGAATTTCAAGTCCTCTTTGCTTTCAGCAAAGGTTTTGTTATCTGCATAACACAAGTGGTTGATGAGTTTTCCTCCAGTCCTGATGCCACATTCTTGTTTAGGTTAAACTTTAGCTTCAGGAGCATTCAGTCCTTGGATTAGGATGGAGTCCTAGCAGTGCTCACCAGCATAGAGCCTGGTTTTTGAAATGATCAGCATACAATGAGAAAAAAGATACAATGCTGACACATCCCTAGCTGCAAATTCTGTTGAATCATCTTTTCCTGGTTATCTAGGGTTCTAGGAGTAGATTGCTTCTGAAATTGGTCACTTTAGTGGCTCAATAATATCATCAAGGACTGTCATTATGTCTTTTCCATTTTGTCATTATAAAAATTATTCATGCCTACTTTTAATTGTAGGCATTGAGAACAAGCAGGAAAATTCCTTGCAATAGAAAACGTGATACATACTTGTTAATAAAAGGGTAATGAAACTTTTCCAGAATCTTCCTAGAATACATTGGCCATAATTGGGTTGCTGTCATTGTTGTTGTCATATGCCTTTGAGTCACCTGCGACTCATAGCGACTGTATGTAAAACAGCCCTAAACCCTCCTCTGTCGTGTGTCAATCTCACTGTCTCTGACACATCCAACCCTATTAGCCCAGCCACTGGATCAATCCACTTCATAGAGGGTCTTCCTCTCTTGTGCTGTCCCTCTACCCTCCCAAAATGACATCCTTCTCCAAGTACTGGTCCCTTCTTGTGACGTGTCCAGCGTATGTCAGGCAAAGCTTCAGAATCCTTGCCTCCAATGAGTAGCCTGGTTTAACCCTCTCCAGGATGAACATGTTAGTTTTCTTAGCAGTCCATGGTATGTTCAGTACTCTTCTCCAACACCACAGCTCAAAGACACCAATTCTCCTTCTATCCTCCCTAGTCACTGTCCAGCTCTCTGACACATAAAAAGTGATTGCAAAGACCATGGCCTGTATCAGGTGCACCCTAGTCTCCTGTGTGACACCATTGCTCTTCAATACTTTGGAAGGCAGCTATGCTAACCACTATACCACCAACACGCTCTTCAATACTTTGTAGAGGTCCTTGACAGTAGACTTTCCAATCACAATATGTCTTTTAACTTACTGGCTGCTTGTTGCCAAGAATATTGACTGTGGAGCCAAGCAAACTAAAGCTGTGAACAATTTCAATCTCTTCACCATCCATTCTGATGCTACCATTTGGCTCAGAGATGAGAATCTTTGTCTTTATATTGAGCCTCAATCCATATTGAAGGCTGCAGTCCTTGATCTTCTCCAGCAAGCACTTCAGGTCCTCCTCAGTTTCAGCAAGCAGGGTTGTGTCATCTGTATAATTGTTTTTGATTGTTGATGAGTCTACCTCCAATCCTGATGCCACACTTCTCATGCAGCCCAGCCTCCCAGATAATCTGCTCTGCATATAGGTTGAAAAGGTATGGAAATATGACAAATTCCTGGCTTACACCCTTCCCAATTTTGAACCATGCCATGCTTCCTTGCTCTGTTCTGATGACTGGCTCCTGGTCCAAGTACAGGTTTCATACTCAATTTCTAGATCATTCTTTGGCAGGAGTGCATTGGACCATCATGACCAATTAAGATCATTCAAGATGTACCCAATACACATTGGTAATAGTGAATTCTAGGTCACAGTAAGTAGGAGCTCTCATGGCCTAGTTGGTAGGGAAGGGGGCTGCCAGCACAAAGGTGGACAGCTCACAGTCTCCTCTCATGCAGTTTACAGCTTCTGGAAACCTACTAGAGAATCAACTATAGTGAGTTTCAACTTGACAGCAAAGAGAATTGTGAGGACACAATAAACATTCTTCTATTTAGAAGATAACTTTCAGACATACAGAAATTAAAGCTGGATTCAAAAGACACCGTGGATCCAGGGATATCATTGATGTCCAGTGGATCTTGGCTGAAAGCAGAGAATACCAGAAAGATGCTTGTGTTTTGATTCTGCAAAGGCAGTTGACTATGTGGATCAGAACAAATGATCGCTAACATTGAGAAGAATCAGAAGCTCAGAACAATCAGTTGTACTCATATGAAACCTATATGCAAACCAAGAAGTAGTTTTCCAAACAGAACAAGCAAATGTTGCATGGTTTAAAATCAGGAAAGATGTGTGCCATTGTTATATCCTTTTTCTATACCTTTTCAATATGTATGCTAACCTAATAATTAAGAAAAGCTGTACTTTATGAAGAAGAATGTGGCATTAGGATTGGAGGAAGATTATCAACAACCTGCACTATGCAGATGACATAACCTTGCTTTTCCAAAGTGAAGAAGACTTGGAATGCTTGTTTTATCAGATTAAAGACTAAAGCCTTCAGTATGGATTACATCTCAACATCTAGAAAACAAAAGAACTTACCCCTGGACCAATAGTCAACATCAGATAGATGGATAAAATATTTAAGTTGTCAAGGACTTCATTTTACTTGAATCCATAATCAATATCCATCAAGAAATCTAGGTGTGTTGTCTTTGGAAAATTTGTTGCCAAGGACCTCTCCAAAGTGCTAAAGAGCAAAGATACTAGTTTAAAAACTAGTATACATCTGACCCAAGCCATGGTCTTTTCAGTTGCTTCCTGTATATCTTAAAGTTGGACAGTGGTTAAGCAAGACCATAGAAGATTCAGTACCTTTGAGTTATGATGTTGCTGAAAAGTATTAAATATACTATGGACTACCAAAGAACAAACAAGTCTGTCTTAGAGGAAGTACAACCAGGGTGTTCCTTGGAGACAAGGATGGTGAAACTTCATCTCACATACTGTGGCATGCTATCAGGAAGGATTGGTTTTTGGAAAATGATGTTGTGCTGAGAAAAGGTGAAAGGTCAGTAAAAGGATGAATCTGAAGAGATGTATTGACACAGTGATTATAATATTGGCCCCGAAGATAGTACATGATACAGCAAGGTTCATCTCAATTGTTTAGAGTCACTATGAGTCATAGTCGACTTGATGACACCTAATAATAGCAACAATTATAGAAGAAAGTTAGGAATGCATGATAGCAGTGTACACTATAATAAATAAGTGATAGAATGTAGTTTCTAATAATAACTAATAAAAATCATATTGAAAGAGGGAATAAAATGCTTGGGGACATGATGGACATATAACACATTATCTCTTCCCAAGCCAGTTAGATTGCAGCTGTTTAAGATGCTGATTTTTCAAAACAATAGCAAAATTCAACAGAGCAGCAAACAACAAATGCTGATGAGGTTGTGGAGAGATTGGAACTCTTATTCACTATTGGTAGGAATTTCAGTGGTACAGCCTCTTATGGATGATGGGCTGGCAGTTTCTCAAAAAGTTGAAATAGAAATACCATTTGACCCAGCAATTCCGCTATTGGGACTATGCCCTAAGGAAACCAGAGCCACAGCTCAAACAGCTGTATGCACACTCATATTTATTGCTGCTGCGTTCACAATAGTAAAGAGATAGAAGCTATCCAAGTTCCCATCAACAAACTAATAGAAAAACTATAGAAACATAGAAAACAAACAAAAATGAAGGTACATTTACACAATGGGATATTATGCACCGTTAAAAGACAATGAACTTGAAAAAACATTACACAACATGGGAGAGCCTGGAGGACATTATGCTGAGTAAAATATCTCAGTCACAGAAAGACAAAAAACACTGGATAATGTTGCTATTATAAAATATGACAGACATGAGAGGTTGGGAAGAGAATGGCGGAAAAGTAGATAGATAATGAACAATGCATTAGAACAGATGAGAGGGAGAACTCTCTGAAAGGAGTGTATATATGATTGGGCAGTATGTGCATGACAACAGTCTCAACAAGGGATGCATTGTGGGGTAAGTTGGAGAAGTATGGAGAGAAAATATTCAACAATTAAAAAATTAAATAAAAAAGATAACTGCTTTTTTGAAATAGACTTCCTCATATGTTTTTCTCTTAGTGAACAGAGTGCATCTTAGAACCTTTATGCCCGAGAGGAGATTCTAAGTACTTTTGTTGATTAATTTAATCATTGGTATAATTTTTTTAGATAAGTAATGTTTTATAGCCATTTTATAGACAAACTGAGGAAGCAAGAGAGTAAGTCACATAACAGGGAAACAACAAAGCAGAGTTGAACCAAGATTATTTGCTTCTAGAACTTCTTAATATTTCATTATATTACTGTTCTTCTTTCCTTCATAACTTTTGAATTTTATCTTCATAGACAGATTGAAACCATTTAGAATAAATACCTATTTTAAGTTTATAGGTATATTGTGGCTCTTTAAACAGAAGAATTTAAAAATGGAGATGAATGTTCTGATATTATTATAAACTTTTTTAACAAATTAAGTTTTTTAATGTGAAACCATTAAAAATTAAATTTTAAATTTAAATTTTAATTAGGAAAGTAATTTTTATTGACTTCAGTATTTCATTTTTTTGGTTTAGGATTTAAGTCTAGCATTTTTAAACTTTTTATTTGAATGAAAGTTTATAGCGCAAATTAATATTCATATTCCATTCAATCATTCATATATATTTTGTTTTATATATAAAGACTAGAGTCTAATTTTATGCTTTACATTGGCCCATTATTTTTTGCACTTGTATGTTATCAATGCATATTAGAGATTCTTATTTTGCTGTCTTTGTAACTAATCAGTTCAAGAAACTATTTGGAAGCATGATTTCTATTTTATTGGGTGGTAAGAGAAACTGAATTGTATAGTTTTGTAGAAAGATTATGAGTTTGAAAAGGAGAGTAAAAGTACTCAATAACAGTTTTGGCTGCTTCGGCATGTGCCTGCTGCGTACAGTGTTCCTAAATCTGTTCACGTCAAGGATTGAAGAGGCCTGACCAATGTATAGCCTGTCTTGTAAAACCACAGCCTGAAGCAAACATTTTTAAAAAGGATGATACTTTCTAAAGGTTATAAAGAGTATATAAACCATCAAATTACTCCTCATTTATTGTTTATATATAAAACACTTAAATTCTTGTAGTCCTAAGGCATTTAATAAAAAAAGGCACTTTTAAGATTCTATATTCTACTTTATTAGTTACAGATTGGATTTTCTCACTAAATTTAGTATCTTTTTTACTTTATAATGACTTAATAAACATTTTTATTCATTTTTAAAAGGCGCTAAAAGAATGGAGAAAAAAGGAAAAGTGCTCATTAAAGTTAAAATTATCACTTTTAATACAAAGCATGATGTTGACTTAAAATTTTAGTAATGTAGAAACATGTTACAGTGCTAGTATTGGGTTATGTGATTAATACCTATTTAATACATTTTCTGTAGTTTATACATTTTTTTTCAGAAATCATAATAATTATAAAAGAATATGATTCCACCCATGTTGTTGTTGTCATCGGTAGGTATCATTGAGCTGAGTATAACTATTAGCGACCATATGAATAAAAGATTTGAATCCTGTTCTGTCCTGTGCCATCCTTACACTTCCTGACACACAAGTGCCCCTTGTGGCAGTCACCATGTCAGTCCACCTGGTTGATAGTCTTCCTCTCCTTCGCCAGTCCATCACCCTTCCCATCATCAAGTCCCTTTCCAAAGAATAGACCCGCTTAGTAACACTCCCAAAGTTTGTGAGGTAAATTCACTGTGATTCCACGTATAGCATAATAATTTAAAGGGCATTGAGATACTGCTTAATGCTGTTTACCCCATATTACTTCATTAACAAGCCAGCTGTTTCCTTTCTAATTGAACTTGACTCCTCTTGGTGCTTGACCTGTGACCTCATTTTTCTGATTAATTCAGAGGAAGTTATAAATTTGCTATTATTAATTTATCTGTTTGAAAATGTTCTTAAAATGGTAGAAAGACTGCTTTTTCTATCTCTAGTAATATCTAGTAGAGTCCTTCAGTGGTGCACCAGTTAAGCACTTGACTACTATTCAAATGTCTGATGGTTCAGACCCTCCCAAAAATGCCTTCAAAGATAAGGTTGGAGATTCCTGTGGGAAAGTCACAGCATTGAAGTCTCTGTGGAGCAGTTCTGCTTTCCGCACAGGTAGTCACCATGAGTCTGGATTGATTTGACATACCAACATTAACCGGAAAGAGCTGAAATTGTTTAAGTCTTAAGAGTTTTAATTTATTTTTCACATCATATAATTTTCATTTTTCTTTTTAACCAGGAAGCAGAAACACAATATGAAGAGCATATTGGTAAAATTATTGTGGAGATGCAAGAACTTAAATGGCAAAAAGTGAGTACTTTTTCCTTAGGTTAATATTTTTAGAAATTTTTAATTATTTTTGAATCCTTACTGAAATGTTAATTTTTCAATTCCCTAAACATATTTAGAAAGAGTACATTATAACTACCAAAAGGGTCAGCTATGAGTTGTTTGTGCCCATTTAGGGTTAATAGGGAACCCCACTGCCAAATCAACTCTCTAGGCTAGACTCCACCAGTGCCTCTGAGAGAGAAGATGAGTTATTTTCAGTTCTGATTAATAGCCTTAGAAACCCAACAGAGAACAATTATGAGTGTGGTTCCAGTCCACCAGTTACTCCATAGGAGAAAGAAGGACATTTCTCCTCCTGTGTGATTTGCTACCTCTGGAAACTGGCTGAGGCATCAACTTTGAATTAGTTCTGACTTGAAAGCACTTAATAACAATGTTATCTTAAAAAAATGTAACTAAATTTTAAGTACTTTTAATAACATTTATATTTCCAAAACCTGAGAATAAAAATTCTTTCTGGCTTTCTGATATAATAACACTGAGATAATACTCTCAAAATTCATTTTTTCTGTAGGGCACACTGGTAGCTTTGTCCATAAAGAGTTGTGCTGATAATCCAAAGGTGACATCTCTCTGGTGGTTCAAATCCACTAGTAGCTCTGAGGCTCAAAGATGGGCAATCTTTTCCTTTGCAATTTACAGCTTCTAAGACCTGCTGGAGGGTTCCAGTTCAGCTATGAGTCAGTTCCAACTTGATGGCAATGTGATTGAGTGAGAGAGATACACACACACACACACACACACACACTCACACTCACTCTCACTCTCTCTCTCTTTCTTACACACACAAACTCACTCTCTCTCCTTCTCTGTCTCTCTCTCTCTTTCATGGATGTACTTCCATATGCTATCTTACACTTACCTTACATAGATACCTGTGTATCAACAATTTTCTGTTACTATTACTGCAGAATTTCTTGTCTCATATCTTCTCTGTTGGACTAGTAGGCCCAGTGATAAATAAAGGGTTGAAGTTGTTAATGATTTCATCTTATTTGGATTAACAATCAGCACTTTTGACACCGACAGTCAGGCAATCAAAACAGATCAAAAGATGATTTTAATTGGGAAAATCTGCGTTCAAAGACCTCTCCAGAGTGCTAAAGAGCAACTTTGTCAGTCTAAAGACTAAGGGGAAACTGATTCAAGCCGTAGTCTTCTCAGTTGGTTGCTATGCATGTGAGAGCTGGACAGTAACAAAGGATGACAGTAAAAGGGTTGACGCCTTTGAGTTGTGGTGCTGGAAAAGAACATTGTACTCTTTTGTACTCTGAGGAATGGACTGTCAAGGAAACAAGTCTGTCCTGAAGAAAGTGAAACTAGTGTGCTCCTTGAAGGTAAGGATGATGAGACTTCATCTCACTTACTTTGGGTAAGTTTTCAGAATGTGCTAGTCTTGGGAGAAGGACATCTTGCTTGGAAAGGTAGATGATCAGCACAAGAGAGGAAGATTCTTTGTGAAATGAATTGACAGCAATAAACACAGGTGTACATACATCTGTTTGTACCACGACTCTGGCCTATTTAGGGTATATTCCCTGTAGTGGGATAGCTGGGTCAACTGGTATTTCTATTAGCAACTTTTTGAGAAAGCTCCAGACTACCTTCTATAGTAATTGTACCATTTTACATTCCCACCATCAGTGAATGAAAGTTCTGATCTCTCCATGTCCTTGTCAGTATTTGTTGTTTGCTGCCCAGTTGAACTTTGTTATTGTTGCTAGAATGATATGGTATCTCATAGTTGTTTTAATTTTTATCTCTCTAATAGAGCTTTTCAACATTTCTTTATCTGTCATCTGAATTTTTTCTTTGCTGTAATGTCTGTTCCAATCTTGTGCACATTTTTTTCTTTTTCCTTTAATCAGATCCAACTGGCACAGGAGGAGATTGCCCCTCCTCCAGCTGAGCATCTGGTGGATTTGAACTGTACGCCTTCAGGATTGCAGTGCAATTTATGGCCACTAGGCCACAAGAGTTCCCTTCTCATGCACATTTTGTGATTGGGTTGGTTGCCTTTTTCTTGTGTAAGTGCTAGAGGATTCTATAAAGTTTAGTTAAGAGTCTTTATAAGATATGTTATTGCCAAATGCTTTTCCCAGTCTGTGAGTTTGCTTTTTACCCTGTTGGAGAAGTTTTTAGATGTGCATAGAGAGTTGAATGTCCCATTCAACAATTTTATCATCTCCTGGTTGTAGGTATTTTGTTATGCTTCAAAGTTTGTCCATGCTGTAGATTAGGGCTTCTAAAGTTGTTCCTAGCTTTTCTCTGATGAATTTTATAACCTTTGGTTTTACTCCTAGGTTGCTGATCCACTTTGAGGTAGGTGGTTGATTTGTTCGTTTGTTTTATATAATGATATGTGAATCTTGCCTCAGTTTTCTGATTTTGCCAGCACTATTTAAGAGGCTGTT
The DNA here is from genome assembly GCF_000299155.1 of Elephantulus edwardii. Classification (NCBI taxonomy): domain Eukaryota; kingdom Metazoa; phylum Chordata; class Mammalia; order Macroscelidea; family Macroscelididae; genus Elephantulus; species Elephantulus edwardii. The sequence goes on along the minus strand of NW_006399779.1, from coordinate 10,625,743 downwards.
ATCTCTTCCTTTAGCTGATATTGACTCCTTGTGAAAATAAATTGACCAATAGTGTGTTGACTTCTTGGTTCTTGATTCTTTTCACCTGGTTCTATGTGTCTGTCACTGTATCATCAGACTGTCTTGACCACCATGGCTGTGTGATAGGACTTGAGATCAGGAAGTATAATGCTTCTTTCACTTACTCAGAGTCTGTTTACATTCCAGATAAAACTAGAATTGTCTTTTCTATCTCACTGAAGGATGGAGTTGATATCTTTTAGGATTGCATTGGACTTCTAGATTGCTTTTGGTTAGAATTATCATTTTTACAATATTGAGTCTTCTTATTCATGAGCAACAAATTGTAACACTGAGAATAATTGAGAATCATAGAACACTTGATTGTGTTCATGCAAAACCAGGAAGCTGTTTTCAGAATAGAGAAAAGGAATGCTGCATGGTTCAAAATCAAGAAAGGAGTGTATCAGCATTGTATCTTTTTTCCATATCTTTCCAAACTCTATGCAGAACAGATCATTCAGGAGGCTGGACTTTTTTTGAAGAAGAATATGGCATCAGGATTGGAGGAAGACTTAATCAACAATTTGTGTCATGCAGATGATACCCTTCAATATGAATTGCAACTCAACAACAAGAAAACAAAGATTCTCACTACCAGGCAAATAAGTACTATCATGATAGATGGAAAAAAGATTGAGATTGTTAACAATTTCATGTTGCTCATGTCCATAATCTACACTCTTGGCACCAGCATCCAGGAGAGCAAAAGATGAGTTGCATTGGGAAAATCTGTTGTCAAAGACCTCTCCAGAGCTCTCAGATGTAATAACATCAGTCTAGAGACTAAGGTGCACCTGATACAGGCCATGGTCTTCTCAGTTGCCTGCTGTATGACATCTAAGAATCACAGAAGAAAAATCAACGCCTTTGAATTGTGGTGCTGGATAAAAGAATTAAACATATACTATATCATGGGTTGCCAGGAGAACAAACAGGTCTGTCCTAGAGAGGGTGAAACCAGGTTGCTCCTTGGAGGCAAGGATTTTTAAGTTCTATCTCACATAATTGAGGCATATTGCCAGATAGGACCAGTTCTTGAAGAAGGATATCATGCTTGAAAGGGTAGAGGGTCTGCACAGGAGAGGAAGACCCTGTTTGAGATGAATTAACACAATGACTCTTGCAATGGAGACAGGTGTGTCAGTGATGGTGAAGTTGGCTCAGGATAGGGCAGAGTTCAGAGCCATTTTTTATAGGGTTGCTATGAGTTGCAGTCGACTCAGTGGCATATAACAATATCCATGATCATGGAATGTTTTTCATTTCTCTAAGTCTTTGTTTCTTGTAATTGTGTTTTGTAATTTTTCTTTATGTAAGTCTTTTGTGTCTCTAGTTTTATTTCTAAATATTTCATCTTGTGATTAGCTATTGTAATTGGCATTATTTTTATTAGTTACTTTTCTATATTATCTTTGTTACTGTAGAGCAGTCAAACAGATTTTTGTATGTTTGTCTTATATCCTGCTACTTTGCACTGAACTGGTTGACTGTCTAATATTTTTCTTGCAGAATCTGTTATGTTGTTGTGTACCATCAAGTTGGAACTGACCCATAGCCAACCCTGCAGTAGGTTTTCAAAGGCAGTTAATTGCACGGGAAGAGATTGCCTATCTTTCTCCCACAGAGCATCGAGTGGATTTGAACCTTATGCCTTTGGGATTGCAGTACAGCTTCTTACCACTAGGATCTTATTATATCACCTGCATATAAAGATAATTTTACCTCCTATTTGCCAATTTGGATGCCCCTTATTTCTTTCTCTTGGCTTATGGCTCTCACTAAGCCTTCCATGACAGTATTGAATAGGAGTGCTGGTTGTGGCCATTCTTGCCTAGTTTCTGTTCTTAAGGGGAATGCTTTTAATTTCTTTCTATTGAGAACGTTGTTGGTAGGCTCTTTCCCCCATGTATACTTTACACTGTATTGTGGAAATTATCCTCTATTCCTATTTTTTTGAGTGTTTTCTTCAGGAAGAGGTGTTGGATGTTGTCAAAGGCCTTTTATGCATCAATTGATAGGATCATGTAGTTCTTGTTCTTTGCTTTGTTAATGTGATGAGTTACATTAGTTAGCTTTCTTATGTTGAACCATCCTTGCATACCTGTTATGAATCCCACTTGGTTATGATGAATTATTTTTTTAATATACTGTTTGATTCTTTTGGCCAGGGTTATTTTTACTTTTAAAGGAATCATCATACTGTCTTCCATAGTGGTTTTTTAATTTTATAATCCTTCCATTACTGTATGAAAGTTCCAGGTTTATCCATAGTCTTGCCAGTATTTTTTGTGCTCTGATTTTTGAAAACTAGCAATACCAGAAATGATCCAAGCCCAAAAAATGAAATTCCTTAGAAGCAAGTGTGTGTGTGTGTGTGTGTGTGTGTGTGTGTGTGTGCACGTGCGCGTGCTTTGTTTAAATACTTTGGGCCCGTTATCAGGAGAGGCCAACTTGTGGAGAAGGACATATTACTCATAAAAGTGGAAAGTCAGTGAAGGAGACTGTCAGGGAGATGTACTGACAGTGACTGTAACAGTAGACTTCAGCCCAGCAGAGGCTGTGAGAATATCATGTTATCAGACATGAAACAAATCCATGAAATAGAAATTCCTTGGAGTTCAGCTACTGGACTAGTGGTCAAAAGTATTTGCCAGAATTCTTTCTAACGTGGTCTCAAGGAATTCCCACTTACTCCCAGGGTCTTTTTCAGATGCCCCTGTCTTTTACTTTTACGTCACGTAGAGGAAAAACAACTATGCAAGTTGACAACAAAACAAAATATTTATTTCATGAGTGCCTTGGAATACTTTGCCAGGTTTGTGTGAAGTAAGGAAGTGTCCAGATCAGAAAAAGAAAAAAAATTCAACTTAATAAGGATAACTTTAACAAGTTTGTATGGTGAAAGCTGAAGAAGAGTCTTCAGAGTTAGAGGTAATATTTTCAAAAGAATTAGATTCAGTTTATTGTTGATTTTCTCTACTTGCCCTCAGGATTGAGAATGATTAATGATGTTTATTAGTGAAGAGTAATGTTTTGCCAAGATCTCTAATAATTGTCCCAATAAAATGAGTATGCTGGTTATAGAAATTTCTCACATTGGGAATACTAAATCAAACAAAAAGGTTTTTTGTCTGTTCTTAGAGCTACAACTCTCCGGTGAGAAAGTTTCAATCCAGCTTGGGAAGAATTATCAAAACAAATTCAAAATCCAAAGCAAGCTAACTTAGAAAATCTATTGAGAGACATTCAAAGTGATCCTGAGACTTGAGTTTCTGGGTATAATAGTTTTACCAGGAGTGTACTGGTAGTAAATGTGATGTGCACTATAGATATTTACAGTAAAAAAAATACCCTACAGGTGGCTCAGGACAGGGCAGGATTCCGAGCTGCTGTTCATAGGGTCACTGTGCGTCTCAGGCAGCTCAACAGCACATAACAACAACAACAACAATGCTAATTGAGTGTAGCATTTAATTACTTGTTCTGAGTGATTTTGTATAAAATTTTTGCAAAGTTTTATTGAGGTCCTCTGGTGCCACCAAGTGTTCATCCTGAAATGCTAGTGATCATGTTAAAATTTACAACTATTCCCTCCCTTCCCCACCCCAAATGTTTTTAAGATTCTAGAGCCAATTGTGGGCATTCCAAATAGCCTTTTAAAATATCCTCAATAATTATTCTTTAGGAGTTCCATGGGAAGAACTGAAGTACTTCTTTTTTGCCATAATGATCAACCAGAGCATTTCTTTTAGCTGTCATTCTATGTTTTCTACCTACCATCTTAGGAAGCATTACAACCTTTAAAACTTTTGACTATGTTTAAAAGGGATAATTGTTGAGGTTTTTGTTATTGTTAGGTACCATCAAGTCAACTATCTGAACCTTGCCTTTTCCTGTGCCATCTTCACCATCTCTGATATACTTAGATCCATTGCTTCACTGTATCAATCCATCTTGGAAAGATTTTCTTCTCCTTCTTTGACCCTCCACTTTCCCCAGCATGATGTCTTTTACCAAGGATTGGTCCCTCCTGACAGCATGTAAAAGTATGTGAGACAAAGTTTTGTCATCCTTACCTCTCAGAAGCACCCTGATTCACTTCCTCTATGATAGATTTACTTCTCCTTTTGGCAGTCCATAGGATAGTCAGTACTTTTCTCCAACATCACAATTCAAAGTCATCGATTCTTCTTCTGTTATCCTTATTCATTGTCAAATTCTTAGATTTATAGGAAGTAATTGAAAATATCATGGCCTGGATGTTGTTGTTGTTAGGTGCTGTCAAGTCATAGATGACTCTTAGTGACCCTCCACCTTCATCTTTAAACTGATATTGTCACTCTTTAGCACTTTGGAGAGAAGTCCTTGACAGCAGATTTTTCCAGGGCAGACGGTCTTTTGCTTTCTTGACTGTTGTTGTTATGGGTGTTAATTATGGATTAAAATAAGGTGAAATCATTGAGAATGTAAATTTTTTTCCATCTATGAAGATACAGAATTTCCAGTTCTTCTTACTGAAGTAAGAAGCTCTAATTTTTTCTACCAAAGTCATGGACTGCCAAAAATATACCTGCTATCACTGTATTATGTTAACCTTATTATCTCTTGGTAATCGACAACATCTGCTCTGTGTAGTCATTTCTTTTATGTGAGCTGACTTGGAAAGGAGTCATATTGTAGAGATCAATTGAGACAGTTAAGCATATTCTGCTTGATTTAGTTTGAAAAAAGATTAATCCATAAACAAGATTTAATCCAGATTTTCTCAGGAGCATTCCATTTGAGACATAGTGAGTGTTTGGTCAAAGATACTATCTATGGAATTCCCTTCCTTGGGCAAGGGAAACAAGTAACAGATTTTTCAGAAACTTTAACAACATTGAATGGAATTAAGAGAGAATCCTATCTACTTAAAAATACTTTTGAGCTATAAACTTTACCTCTTCTTTAATGTTCAGTTTTAAATGGTATTGGATAAATCTATGTAGTGGTATAGGTGAGTGGATCTGAATCTATTGCCAAATACCAGTAGAACTTTTTATCCACAAAAGGTGAAACTTTACAGAAATCTTCAATTTGGTTTGATCCATGCACAAAGATACCAGTAGGTTAGTGTTAAGGTAGCTGTGATGTGATTAGTTATAGTCTGAAATGTGATATGGAATATATCTCTATATTGTTAGAGAAACCCCTACTTCAATAATACATTGACTCTGAGGGAACAGTTATATGATAATGTCAGTGTTTAATATAGTGATAAACATTTAAAACATTTTCTTTTAATATTTAAAGCAATCTCTTTGTCAGTTTAAGAGAAAATTACGTATATGATTTCCTCATAAATAGTGTCATTGATTTACCCACATAATTTTTCCCCTTCATTTTTCTTAGCTATTTTTGTTAGGTTCTTTCAAATGGACTCTGAATAAGAATGACCCTGTGACCCTGCTGCTGTAACTAAGCCTGTCTCTATTCAGTCCATCTTACTTGGCTTCTTTCTCTTTTTTGGCTGACCCTCTACTTTTGCAAGCTTGTTTTTCTTCTCCTGGGACAGGAGCCCTCTTAAGAACATCTTTATAGTATTCTCTGCTTTCAGCCAAGATTCATTTAATGTGAGCAGTGATATCCCTCATTTCTAAGTTTCTTCTGAATCTAGTTTTAATTTATGGCAGTTTTTGTCAACTTATAATTTTAGCTAGATTTTAATAACCTGCAACAAGATCTTACTTGCATGTGATATTTATGATGTTCATTAATTTCCACATTCTGTTAGATCATCTTTTTTTCTGGAATGGACACAAATCCTACAGGGGAAAAAATGGAAAGTGATTGCACAGGAGACACGATGAAACTAAGCTCTGATTTCTCAGCAGAAACCATGCAGATAAGAAGGCAAAAGGATGATACATACAAGACTCAGAGAAAAAAAAAATTCTGACCAAATATACCCATAAAAATATTCCCACAAATATGATGATGAAATTAGAACACTTCAAGATAAATAGAAACTAAGGAGATTTGTGAAATGTAGGACAATTTAAAAGAAATCATATAAGGAGTAACCTAGCATATATGACATAATCATTCAGAAACTGACATTTGTGAAAGCACAAAGGATAATAAACAAACACTAAAAATAGAGTACCAGAGATATTAGTATATAAATGAGGACAACTGCATTATGAAAAAAGGGAATAAGGTGTATAGTTTCAGAATGTCTAATGGAGAGGAAATAAAGGTGATCTCAGGACAAAGTGAACTGGCTTTGACTTGAGAATAAAATAATAATTTATAGGCTAACCTTAAAAAAATTAATAGGGAGTTCTGGTGGCCTAGTTGCAAGAAGCTACATTACAATCCTGAGGGTGCATGGTTTATATCCACAAGATGCTCCACTGGAGAAGGAAGGGCAACCTCCTCCTGTGCCAATCAGATCAAATTCAATGGCACACAAGAAAAAAAATAAAAAAATTAAAAAATAATGATTATTCATAAAAAAGTAATTTTATAAAAATAAAAGGGGAATCATAAAGACTGAGTAAACATGAAAACAACAGTAATGAGTGAAATGATGAGGAAAGCTATAAACAGAATGCACTCAGCACAGAAAAGTAAGTGGAACATAGAAATCAACACCATAATAAAAGAGTATAGAAAAATGAACAGCCATAAAACCATACCTATCCATATACTGTCTGTAAGAGACACACCTTAAACAGAAGGACACAGATAGACAAAAAAGGAAAGAGTTGAATAAAACATATCAACCAAATGGCAGTTAAAAAAGAGCAGAAGTAGCAATATAAATTCCTGATAAAAATAGACTTCAAGGCAAAAAGCAGAAGACACAAGAAAGTACATGATATGATCAGAGGACCAATTGAACAAGAGGACATTATGATAATATCTATATCCAATGACAGAGCTGAAAGATAAAACTTGAACAGATTTGAAGAAAAAAAAAGAGACGACCCTATGATAACAGTGGTTTAGTACACCTCTATCAATAAAGGACAGAACAGCTAGAAGCCAGTTGAATGAAGACAAAGTATTAAACAACAATTAACTCATTTGATCTAGACACTTCACTCTATAAGAGCACAGTGTTCATTTTTTTCTCCCCAGTGCATTCTGGACATTCTCCAGAACAGACCATGTGTTAGGTCACAGAGCAAACCTTAATAAATTAAAAAAGTGTCATAATACAGCAAAAAAATCTTCTCAGGTCACAATGTTATAAAATCAGAAAAGAACAACAGGAATATCAAGCAGGAGAAAAAGCCAAGTGTATGGAAACTAACACCTTCCTTGAACACTACAAATAGTAATATAAATAAAAAAGAAACTAAAAAGTTTCTTAGTACAAATGAGAATGAGAGCAGAGCATACCAAAATCTTTGGAACATAGCAAAGGCAGTACTCTGAGGTCAATTTATAGCAATAAGTACACATATCAGAAAGGACAAAAAAGGAAAATCAACACCTTAACCCAACATCTCCAATAATTAGAAAAAGAAAAATAGTTGACCCTACAGGCTTCAGTAGAAAGAAAATAATAAAGAGTAGGGCAGAAATCAGTGAAACAGAAAACAGAGTAACAGTAGAATTACTAAAACTAGAAGTTGTTCCTTGAAAGGATTAGTTAAACCCACCAAGCCCCTGGTAACTCTAACAAAAAAGATAAAAATAACGTGAATGAGGAATGAAATGGGTAATGTCACAACACGACCAACTGACATAAAAAAATGATTAATAGAATACTATGAAGAATATTCCAGCAAATTTGAAAACTTGAAAGAAATGAGCAGAGTTTTAGAAAATCATTGACTCCCTAAACACAGTGATAGAAAATTTGAACAGAACCATTACAGAAGAATAAACTGAACAGGTCATTAAATCGCTCCCAACCAGAAAAAGTCCTGGCCCAGATGACTTCACTGTTAAATACAGGGTTTCAGAGAGGACATGGCATCTATTGTACTCCGATTATTTAAGAATTTAGAAAAAAATGGAATACACCTGAATTCTTGCTATGAAGGTAGCATAAGCTTGATACTAAAGTCAGACAAAGATATTACTAAAAGAGAAAATTGGAAACCAACTTCACTCATGGACTCATGTGCAGAAATTCTCAACAAAACCCTAATAAATAGCATCAAGCATCATAAAAAATTTATAATCATAAAGTGAGATTCTTATTACGTGGTACAAGGATGGTTCAACATTAGGAAAACAATCAGTGTAATCCACCACATAAAACAAAGGAAAGTAAACACACAATCATATCAATAATGCAGAACAAATCCTTGACAAAACACAACATTTTTCCTCATAAAAAATGCTCAATAGAAGAGAAATTCCTCAACATAAAAGCCTATATATAAAACCAACTGCAGAGTTTGCTCTCAGTGGAGACAGATGGAAGGCATTCACCTTTGTGTATGGCAATCAGAAAAGGTTCTCCTTTAACTACTTCTTTTCAGTATTAGAAGCCCCAACCACAGAAGTAAGGTAAGAAAAGAAAATAAAAGACATCCAAATAGGCAAAGAGAATAAAATTTATACATATATATATTTTTTTTTTCAGATGATTTGATCCTACATATAGACTATTTCAAAGATTTGGTCAGAATGTTACTGGATCTGATTGCCCAGTTCAGTAAAATGGCGCATGGTACAAGATCAACATATGTGGAGTTTGTCTCTCAGTATGTCTTTTCTAGTGTAGATGACTACATTACTGTGCAAGTGAAGCATGTTGGCCTGTTCACAAGGGGATTACCTATCAACCATTTCACAAGGAGATTGGCCAGTTTCAGCAATCTACAGGAGGATTGGTTGATCTTGTCAAGAAATTAAACAGCTCTAGCTGCAGACAATAGGAATTTTATTTGCACCAGAAAAGATGGAATTCTTTCCCTAGTCAGAGAAGAGAGACCTCCCCAAATTAGTGAAACCCATATTGATTCCAACTACCATAATAAATCAAGAGATACATATATTTTAGTGGATAAATCAACATAATATTTAGCAATGTGCAAGCAGATAATAATAGTAATTACCAATTTTAGATCTAGTATTTTTAGTAACCATAATTATTGGATAAAAATAGCAAAAATGTTATCTTGAATATAAAGGACAAAATACAGTCTCTGTGAAATATCTCAGTCACAAAAGGGCAAATACTGCATAGTGCCACTATTGTAAAATGGGACTGACATAGAGGTTGGTGGGAGACTGAGAAAGATGGGATAAATTATGTATACTGCATTGAAACAGATTGGAGAGAGAACTGTTTAAAAGGTATATATGATTAGGTATTATTGTCATGACATGAGTCCAGAACAAAGGCTGCATAGTGGAGTGGACTTGGAGGGAGGTATTGTATAACAATGAAAGAATTTTTCTTTTACTTTTCAAAGAGAAGAATGAACTGGAGGGGAGGGGTGGGCAAGAAGAAAAGTGCAACAATGAATGAATGGAAATCCAAAATCTCTGTAAATTTTCATTAAAATTAATAATAATAATAAAGAGGAAAAAATACAGTCTCCACCAAAAATAGGGGAGTGGAGGAAAGAGAAATAGAAATATATGTGGTTTTTTTTTTTTACTTTCATTATGGCCCTGTAGTAATTTTTGTTTAAAATATTTTAATTAATTTCAAGAAATCTTAAGTTGTCATATACTTTGCTGATGAAACTTTTCTAAGATTAAGATGGCTTTGGAAATTCCAAGACTATAGTCTGCTATGTGTTGTTATGTGTTATCCAGTGCACTACAACTCAGTGATCCTATGAACAGTAGATCAGAACCTTACCCTCTCCTACACCATCCTCATGATCTGTCACATGCTCAAGCTCATTATTACAGCCACTGTGTCGATCCATCTTGTTGAAGATCTTCCTCTCTTTCTCTGACCTTCCACCTTTCTGAGCTTAATGTCCTTTTTTTTAAAGAACTAGGCCGTCCTGATAATGCCCAAAAAATGCGAAAGTTTCATCAGCCTTCTTTTTTTTTTTTTTGAAAAGTATAACTACTCATTTATTGGCAATCTCTTTAGGATAACTATCTTTAATCTCTAGTATTATGTCATATGTATCATTAAATATCTTCCTAAAAGTTACAAACTAAAATTAGAAATTAAAGTTAAAAAAATAAAAATAATTTACAATTATAAAAATAATCTCGGTCTCCAATATTGTCACATTATTACCCTTTGTAAGTAACATTGATCTTACTGTTCCAAGTAGATAACATAAAAATTGTTTTATATAATGCTATTCACAAAGTAAAAGTATCTTAGCAACTTTAAAACTATCTCTTTAGATACTGTGATTTAAAATTACTTCCTAAATACAATAATCAGGCATATTTTTCTTCAGTCACTCTTAAAATTGTTACTCTGCTTGAGGATTATTTTCCAATATCTTTTCCATTGATTCATCTGCATCTTGGTATGAGTTAAGAGGTGAGCTTTGAGGTTATTTGACTGAATACACTTCCTTTGGCAGCCACGAAAAGGGCTCAGAAAACGCTTCTCCCCAGTGTGGATGTGCACATGGATATGCAAATTGAAGTCCAATAAGAGCACTTTCAACATCTTTCATATGTGCACTGGAAGGGCTTTTCTCCAGTGTGAACAAGAAAATGTTATTTTAGTTTGGAGCTCTGTGTGAAAGCTCTCCCACATTCTGCACACCTGTGGTCTTGGGAACATGCAATAAGATATGCTTTCTCAGGGCAGCTTTATCCTTAAACTTTCTTTTACATCCAGTCTGAGGATGCATGATTATTTCCAGATAATCACATCCTGGATTTTTTTCTTGGCTTTATTTTAGCAAATTCTGCCATCTGCTTAGGATCAGCTAAGTCAATCCCAGGTATTTTACCAGGAGGAAATTCCTTGTCAGTCATGTACTCAGAATATTCCCTGACAATCTTCTGATTGCATTCTTTTTTTTCCTTCTCCATGGATTCCAAAGAACACTTGAGAGATGTGTTGTCTTCAATACCTATTGAGCAAAATCTTGTTCTGACTCGTCACTCAGACATTCTATGCACTTAATGAAGTCCTCTATCTGGATTGGCTCAGAAAATTCACCTCTTATGTAACAGTCAGGAACGGAGTACAGCTTCATCAGATATTGTCCACATTGATTTACTAGGTTGCTTTTTTGTTGGTTGTGCCTGGCTCAACTTGACTTGGGTTGCCATAGTCTCATGGAACCCTTTCCATCTTCTTCCTCATGGAAACTCCTCTTTGGTCTTGTCTTCAGTTGCTGGTCCATATCTTACGTGCTTCCTTCCTCCTTGAAGATTTTTACTGCAAACTGTCAGTCACTTCTAAGAAGTAGTGATCTGGGTAAATGCTCTTCAGCAACGTCATTCTCAAGGCACTCAGATACCCATTCTTCACTAAGAAGCATCCAAATTGCATTTCAAACAATCTGCAAGACAGATTTGTTCTTTAAGCAGTCCATAGAATAGTCAGTACTATTCTCTAAAACCACAGTTCAAATGAATTAGTTATTCTTTTGATCATCCTTATTCATTGTTCAACTTCTAGATAGATGTATGGGAAGTAATTGAAAATACCATGACTAGGATTAGGTACATCTTAGTCTTTAATATGACATCCTTACTCTTTTGGTTTCTTGATTGCTTGTACTAATGGTGGTGTTTGTGGATCCAAGCAAGATGAAATAATTGACAACTTGTAGCTGTTTTCCATCTATCATAATGTTGCCTATTGGCCCAGAGGTAAGGATTTAAATTTTCTTGCTGGCTGTACTGTGTAACATTAGCTCATAGGTGATCCTCCAGTAGGTTTTCAGAAGCTGTAAATCACAGAGGAGGAGATTACCCATATTTCTACTGCAGAGCATCTGGTGAATTTGAAACATATGCCTTAGAGTTTGCAGTGTAACTCCTTTCCACTAAGATACCGGAACTTCTTTGTTGTGTATTAATTAGAACTGGAAATTTTAATAGTTGTTCGTTAGAAAGCATTTTCCTGAAGAGAGTAAAGAAGCATGAAAAAGAGGTCAACCCAGAGCTTAACAGTAAAAACGAAACAAAACTAAAAAAAAGTCAAGTCCATTGCTGTGCATAGTCAGTCCCAACTATTTAGTTGGTTATCTGAGGCTGTAAATCTTTACAGGAAACTGCTAATCTTTCTTTTGCAGAGCAGTTACTGAGTTAGAACTACTGATATTTTGATTAATAAACAGTCCAGTAGTTTAGGTACCAAATCCCCAGGGCTCTTTAACATAAACAAAAGCAATGTGTTTTCATGAAGGAACATTTTTGTATCTTGAAGCCATGACCATTAAAATAATAATAAAAATTTCCAGAACAAAATATAATGTATGCAATAAATATGTTTTTACTATTCAAGTTATGGCATAATTAAAACTTAAAATGGAAAGAATTGCTCTAGTTTGCTAGTAATTTCTTATAATTTTTACAATAGGAAACTCTTCAGAATCAAAAGGAGACCTTAGCAAAGCAGCACAAAGAAGCAATGGCAGTTTTAAGAAAGCAGGTACTTGTGTAAATAAAGTTAAGCAAATATTACAGTTTTAAACATTTTGTTATATTACTTTCCAGTGAAGGTAATGAATATTATAACAAGCTGATTGTAAATTATTTCAGATATTTTGTAGTTGTGAGTTGATGCTATTAGTAACGCTTATAGTAGTATAGTGAATTAGTTAAAGAGAGACTAGGTAATGTTTGTTCTTGAAGGTACACATGTGTTTTCATCTGTTCTACATAATTTAGGTCAGTGTGATTTAAGTATGTTTTCTGTTTCCCCCCCCATTAGATTATTTTAGGATTTTACCTTCTCCACATTTCCCAGGATTTCAACACTGATGATACAGTTGAGAGATTTAATGTATCTTATTTATTGTTGTTGTTGTTGTTGTTAGATGTCCTTGAATCAACTATGACTCTTACCCTGTGAACAAAGATTAGAGTGTTGCTCTATCCTGCAGCTTTCTAATGATCTCTGACCACCACATTCAAGCCCACTGTTGTAGTCACTATGTCAGTCTATCTCATTGAGGGTTTTTTTCTCTTTCACTGACCTTCTACTTAACTGGTTCCTTTGTATCAACCAATAGCAACTGAAAAAGCAATATTACAATATTGTGTTACCTGCATAGTGCAGGTTGTTGCTGAGACTTCCTCCAATCTAATGTAAGTAATGAGCATAGGAAAGAGATTTCCAATTTTTTTAAAAACAATATTGCCTGATGGCTTTATGCTAATTACATTATTATTTATTTTTCCTTTTCATACTTTAGGATTTCTGTTTTAAAATGTTATTCTTTGTGAAACTGCTCTTCAATGCATATTTTTAAAAAAATGAGAATGTACATACTATTGATATAAATTATATTGTATGCATAATTTAGTTTCTTCAGATAGTGTAGATGTTAATATTTAGGGATATGATATTTCAAGCTATTCAGTCATTTAAGGAACTCTTTTTTTTCTTTTTTAAAGTTTTTATTGTTGGATGCAGATGGACTTTCATTGATGGACTCTGTTGAAAGCAGCCACATCCATGGACTGCACATAATCTTCAAAATCAGTTATCTGTTCTTCCAGCATATCTGTGCCAACTTGATCATCTTCAACTACACACTGTATCTGAAGCTTCTTAATTCCGTATCCCACTGGTACTAGCTTGGAAGAGCCCCAGAGCAAGCTGTATACCTGAACACTTCTGACACATCCTTCCAGATTTGTCATTTCAGTTTCATCACCCCAAGGCTTCATGTCTACTAAGATTGACTTGGCAACAAGTACAGACTTTTTTGGCTTTCTTTGACTCATACTGTGCAAGATGTTCTTCTCTTAGCTTCTTTGCTTCCTCAATTTCCACCTCCTCAGATCCAAAGAGATCAATGTCATCATCATCTTTACTGTCCGCAGCTCCACCTTCGGTGGTGTCTTCTACATTGTTGTTGTTTTGTGCCGTCGAGTCGCTTACAACTCATAGCAACCCTATGTACAACAGCCCTAAACTCTGCTCTGTCCTGTGCCAATCGCACTGTCTCTGACACTCCCATCCCTGTTATCCCAGTCATTGAATCAATCCACCTCATAGAGGGCCTTCCCCTCCTGCGCTGTCCCTCCACCCTCCCAAGCATGATGTCCTTCTCCAAGGACCGGTCTCTCTTCACAACATGTCCAAAGTATGTTAGACAGAGCCTCAGAATCCTTGCCTCCAAGGAGCCATCCCGTTTAACCCTTTCCAGGACAAATCTGTTTGTTTTCCTAGCAGTCCATGGTATTCTTAATACTCTTCTCCAGCACCACAGCTCAAAGACATCAATTCTCCTTCTATCCTCCTCGGTCATTGTCCAACTCTCTGATGCATAACAAGTGATTGCGAAGACCATGGCCTGTATCAGACGCACCTTAGTCTCCAGAGAGACACCATTGCTCTTCAGTACTTTGGAGAGGTCCCTAACAGCAGACTTTCCCATGGCAATGCACCTTTTAATTTCCTGGCTGCTGGTGATAAGACTGTTGACTGTGGAGCCAAGCAAACTAAAGCTGTGTACAATCTCAGTCTCTTCACCATCCATCCTGATGCTGCCAATTGGTCCATATTGTAGGCTGCACTCCTTGACCCTCTTCAGGTGCTTCAGGTCCTCTTCAGTTTCAGCAAGCAGGGTTGTGTTATCTGCATAACGCAGATTGTTGATAAATTGTCTACCAATCTTGGCCCCATATTTCTCCTCATAGAGCCCAGCCTCCCGGATAATCTGTTTTTCATATAGGTTGAAAAGGTATGGAGATAGGATGCATCCCTGGCGTACGCCCTTCCCAATTTTGAACCATGCAGTGTTCCCTTGCTCTGTTCTGACGACTGCCTCCAGGTCCAAGTATAGGTTTCGCATTAGAACGATCAAGTGTTCTGGGATTCTCATTCTTCTCAGAGTCAGCCACAGTTTGTTATGATCCATACAGTCAAATGCCTTTGCATAGTCAATCAAACACAGATAGACATTCCTCTGGTATTCCCTGCTTTCAGCTAAGATCCATCTAACATTAGCTACAATATCCCTAGTACCACGACCCCTTCTAAACTCAGCCTGGACTTCTGGGAGTTCTTTGTTGATATGCTGTTCCAGTCATTTTTGGATAATCTTCAGTAAAATTTTGCTTGCATGTGAAATCAGTGAGATTGTTCTGTAGTTTGCATATTCTGTTGGGTCAGCTTTCTTTGGGATGGGAACAAATATAGATCTCTTCCAGTCAGTTCGCCAAATGGTCGTTCTCCAGATTTCTTGGCACAACTTGGTGAGCACGTCCAGGGCAGCATCTGTTAACTGAAATATGTCAGTTGGTATACATCTATTCCTGGAGCCTTATTTTTTGCCATTTCCTTCAAAGCAGCCTGAACTACTTCTTTCATCACCATAGGCTCTTGCTCATATGTTGTTTCCTGAAATTCTCCTGTGTCTTCCAATTCCTTTTGATACAGTGACTCAGTATATTCTTTCCATCTTCTTTTAATACTTTCTGGATCATTTAACATTCTGCCGAAAGCATCCTTGATTATAGCAACTCGAGGTTTCAATTTGTTCTTCAGTTCCTTAAGCTTAAGATATGCTGAGCGAGTTTGGCCCTTTTGATTTTCTGACTCCAACTCCTTGCACATTTCATTGTAATATTTTTCTTTGTCATCCCGTGATGCCTTTTGAAATCTTCTATTCAACTCTTCAGTATCTTGAATTCTTCCTGTGTGTCTTCTACTTTAGCAGGGCCGTATTTGCCCAGTGCTTTCTTCACTCTTGGCAGGCTGGCCTTTTCCTTCTTGTAATACGATTGATGTGATTATAACAATGTAGGGCATGACAGAAGTCGGCAGGTGGGGTTCTGGAGATGGCTTCAAACACCGCCACATCTGCTTGTGATGGCACATATTTCTCAATGTACCTCTTGTCGGCCAGGTAATCATTGAGGACCTGGAGGCCAGTGGTAGTCTTGAGGTCTCTGAAGCCCATGATGTCTGCTGTACCTGGAGCTAGGCAGCAGCAGAGGCCAAGAAGAGAGAAGGCAGTCGGCCCCAAGCACTTAGAGGGGGGAGAGGGAAAGCTAAGGAACACTTTTGAAGAGGAAAACGAAACTTTTTTTTATTTTTAAAAATTTATTGAGGTAGTCTTCTACCTGCCAAGCAGCTGATGAGTTTGAACTGCCAACCTTTTAGTTTGCACCCAGATGTTTAACCACTAAGCTACCAGGCTCCTCTGGGAAAATGGAACTTTTAAGGATAACTACTTTTTCTAACTTGAGTAATTAAAGTGTCATTTATTTTAGTAACTGCTTCCCCATTTTATATTTTTAATTTTCTGAAAATCAAATTGATATATTTATTTCAGTATAGGCATATAACAGCTTTCTGTAGTTTCACTCACCAATATAATTAGTATGTACTTACCTATATTTTAATTGTTACATTTTTTCAGTTACAAATGAAGGTGTGTGCCTTAGAAGAAGAAAGGGTATGTATTATTTTAAAAAGAATTTAAAGTATATATAAATACACTTGATTATCATAATGGAAAGCACTAATAATGGAAATTACTGATTGCTTAAAATCTTAGAAACTGAATAGACCCAAGGAAATTGCTACCTGACTCTAACTACTTCCTCATCATTATGTGGAACTGACACATAGCCAACCCTCTGGTGGGTTTTCAGCCACTGTTTATTTCACAGGAGAAGAATACCTATCTTTCTCTTCTAGAGCAACTAGCTAATGGATTCAAACTGCTTACTTTTGGTTTGCCAGTGCAACTCCTTACCCACTATGACACCAGAGCACTCTTACAATATTATAATTAAGAATATTAATACCTGGTCAGAAACTAGATCCAGTCCATGGTCTTCGCAATTACTTGCTATATATCAGAGAGCTGGATAATGACTAAGGATGACAGAAGAATTGATGCCTTTGAGTTGTGATGTTGGAGAAGAGTCTTGAACATACCATGGACCACCAAGGAAAAAAATAGATCTGTCCTGGAGAGGGTGAAACCAAGTTTCTCTTTAGAGGCAAGGATTTTGAAGCTCCGTCTCACATACTTTGGGCATGTGACTAGGAGAGACCAGTCTTTGGAGAAGGACATCATGCTTGGAAGGGTAGAGGGGCAGTCTAGGAGAAGAAGACTCCAGATGAGATGGACTGACATGGAAACTGGCGCAGTAGGATTAGGTGTGTCAAGAATCAGGGAGACTGGCTCAGAATAGGGAAGGATTCAGAGCTATTGTACATAGGGTCACTATGACTTGCGGGCAACTTGATGACATATAGAAACAACAAGCAAGATTAAATGATTCTCTGACAGTCTGTTGAACTGGCAGAGATGAGAGGAGAAGCCAGATATCTTCAGCCTCAAGTTAAGTTATTGTTCTTTCTGCTCACTGATGTTTTGTTAATAATGTAAGTGCTTTTTAGCATAATTCTGTTCTTTAAAAAATCTTCAATCATTTGGATATGAGTATAACTGACAAAGTGGACACAAATCTGAATAAACTTATAGATTAATCTGGCTATGTCATAGTTACTACTCTGTGCAGTTACTTGCTATGCATAAGAAAGCTGGATGATAATAAGGATAAGAGAAGAAGGGTCGATGCCTTTGAGGTGTGGTACTGGAGAAGAGTGTTGAACATATTGTGGACTGCCTGAAGAACAAACAGGTCTGTCCTGGAGAGGGTGAAACCAGACTGCTCCCTGGAAGCAAGGATTTTGAGACTCCATCTCACACACTAAGGACGTGTGGCAAAAAGGGATCGATCCTTGGAAGGGTAGATGAACAGCACAAGAGAAGACC